>NW_024349804.1:11384325-11467033 GCF_902729225.1 Pteropus medius | reverse complement strand
GCCTCCCCAGCCCCGTCTTCCCAGCAGTGCCTCCCCTCAGTGTCACTTGTCCCTGCTTCATGACTCGTCTCAGAAATGGCCTCTTCCAGAAGCTCTTCCCAGCCCTGGCTTGGGGCGTCCCCTGGGAGGTCTCACTGAAGTTACTAGATAATGGCAGGACTAGGTGGGTTCATGTCCTGGGCCACCACAACAAAGCACCGCAAACTGGGGGGCTTAAAACACAGTCAACTCTCCCGCAGGTCTGGAGGCTGGAAGTCGCCGACGGAGGCGTCGGTAGGGTGGGTTCCTTCTGAGGCTGTGAGGGAGGGGGTCTGGCCCACCGTGGGCTAAGAACTTGAGCGCGCTGAGTAGTTTAACTCGTGCAGGGACCTGAACTCGAGATGAGGTGACGGGCAAGGTGGCAGGCTGCAGACCACCCACGCCCTGGAGGCCATCCCGCAGCCCCTAATCTCTACCGCAAAGTGTCGGAAGCCACGAAAGCATGCTGAGTGGGGACCAGCTTGATCGTATTTGTGAGGCGAAGCTATCATTCTGGTGTTTGAATGGAAGAGATGCTGGAATGGCGAGAGAGAGAAGGGGAGACCGTTTGGAGGCGGCGGGGGGGTTCCCGACGAGGGGCGATCTCTGAACGGAGGTCACGGTGGCTGGATAGACAGGGGCAGATCTCAGAAACATTTGGGGGTAAAATCAGTGCAGCCAGGTGCCTAACTGGATTTGTGGGGGCGAAAGCGGTGTTTTGGCTTCTGCCACTGGATAGATAATGGCACCAGACACTAAGCTGGGAACTTCCGGAAGAACATGAGTTCGGTTGAGGTCGCTTTGAACTTGAGGCACTAACTCCTTTGAGACATCCCAGTGGAATCACACATGGGAACACTGATTTGGAGCCCGGAGGAGAAATATGAATTAAGGAAATAAGTGATCACATCATTGTCACATAAGAACGTGCACCCATTTTTAACGTCTCATCTCTCAGCCCCAATTCTGCTGCTCTGTAACCCTGGAGCGGGGCCCTGCGGACAGTTCTCCACGTCCAGCTGGCTTCACGGTAGGCATTGTGAATGAAGGGCTCAGGAGGGACTCTGCCAGACCAGGGTGGGACAAAGGGACTTCCATTCCTTCTTCCAGAGCGCTGTTTTCCGCCTGGCAGCCAGTCGATTGGTGGGCAAGGAAGCTGGTAGCCCTGGCCTCGGGGGCCCTCGTGGACAAGCTGCAGCCCACGCCTCTGGTAAGTTTCCCTGCCACCCAGACGACTTCCTGACCCTCCGACACCTCTCCACGGAGACGGGGGACTCAGCCTCAGCCCTCGAGGGAGCAGCTATTTTGCTGGAGTTGCTGCTTCTGCCTCTCCTAGAATCCCCTCTGACTCTATTTCGTAGCTAACCTTCGTACTAGGTGACAGTTCTTCGTATTAGATTTTGCCTCTTGGAAACTGGTGTGGCTTCATTCTCCTGACTGCTTCCCAACTGACAGAGGGTGACTGAACAGGTGCGGTTGATGAGATCACCCGGGGAGACAGTGCAGAGAGCTGAGGAAGGGGCCCAAGTGTCCGTCTTGGCAACTCCAGGATTTTCTGCAAGGGAGAAGAGGCCGACTTTGCAAAGGAGACGGAGAAGGAATAGCCAGAGAAGCAGGGAGGAACCAGGAGATGGAAAGTTATGGAAGCTACGGGAAAGTATAGCTTCAGAAGTTAACAAGCGTACAGATGGGTGACAAAGCCTTCGATCCTTCCGCCTAAAAACAGAAGAACGTCTTTACGGCCTCGGCTCTTTCTTCATACACAAAAAATAAACCACAAGGAAAGTCTGACAGGGCTACATTAAGATGAAAAAATTTATGATGTCAACAGACATCGTAAAGGATTTGAAAAGAGAAATCACAAAACAGGAGAAAATGTTCGCATGTAACTGACGGAGAGGAATTATCTAGAATATATGAAGAACTTCTGCAAATCATCCAAAAAGGCAGACTTCCAGTAGCAAAAGTAGCAAAGCTGTAACAGGCACTTCACAAAAGTGGGAACTAAATTCATGAAGAGACCTCAGGCTCATTAGTGAGGAAATGCATTTTAAAACACACTGAAATACCGTTCTAGGCTCATCCAATCAGCAAATGTGATAAAGTCGATAAGATTAAATGTCGGTAAGGACATAAAGGTATGCTGCCCTATGTGGGACCGGCCAGCCGCATGTGCATTTAGAGCACTGTAAATGTAGCTAGTCCAGATTCAGACATCCTGTCAGTGTAAAATACACACCCAACTTCGAAGGCTAAGTGTGAATAAAAGGAGAGATCTCAACAATTTTGATATCGTTTATGCATTGAAACCATATCGTTTTACGTATATTGGGTTAAATGTATTATTTAGTTCATCGATTTCTTTTTAGCTACATAACGTCACTACTGGAAAATTTTAAATGAGGTACATGGCTGGTTTTTGTGGATTTCATCATCTTTCCTTAGAAGGGAGCCGATGCGGGTCAGCGGGAACGTTTGTACGTAGCTCGTCAGTGTAAACTGATACAACCACTTTGGGAACCCATTTGCCACTCTGTGTCTTGCGAACCTGCTCGTGCCTATCCTGCATGACCCAGAGTTCTCCTACCAGTGTATATGTGTACATCCTACACATAAACGAAATTCATAGCATCATTGTTCATACGAGCCGAAAACTAGAAAGAGCACACAAATGTCCACCGGCAGAAGACAGGATAATTACAGTACAGTCGCATGGAAAATAGAAAATTATACAGACATGAAAATGAATAGAATAGATCCACGCACAACAGCAACTAACCTGGGGATTTTTCTGCAACAACTAGGAAAAAAAAAACCACTCCCTTTTCTGTGCTCGGACCCATGAGGCTGTGAGCCTGCAGCTGGCAGAGACCCCATGAGGACATCTGTCTGAAGCCACATGGAGTACAGCAGAGAATCCAAAGAGGACCATTCCTGAGGGTTTTACTTGGGAACCTGGTTCCAACCAAGGCTGTTGGGATCAGCACCTTCATTCATTCGTTTATCTATTCATCCATCAAAGACTTACTGGGCATCTGTTGTGTTCCAGGTGGTCTCGCAGGCTTTGCAGAAACAGCCATGACTAAGTCACACCACACCCTTGCCTTTAAGGAGCCTGTTCCTCCTCAGAAGGAGACAAACACACAAGGTCCCTGCTTCTAGGGAGCTTGCGACCCACCAAGTAGAGGAAGACAGACAATAACTAAGAGAAAGGAGGGGCAGGGCGGAGAGGGCAGGGCCTGAGGGGCCTCTTGGGGACTCTTTCACTTGCTGCTGGGGGCAGGGAGTAGGGAGGCTGAGCAGAGGACGGACAGACCCCAACTGCCATTTTAACAGAATCACTGGCTGCCACACGGAGGGGACAATGAAGGCGGAAGCGCAAAGGTCAGGAGACCAGTCCCGGAGGCGACTGTGAGTATCCAGGCAGGACACAGGGCCGTGGCTCGGACCAGCGCGGTGGTGATTCAGGTGGTCAGCAGTGGCCAGAGCCAACTAATTCCTTCTGAAGAACTTCTCGGTTTTGTCATTTGAAACCGAAGGAGGCTAGTTGGACACGCCATATTCCGTCCAATCTCGGAGGCCGTTCACATTAAATGCAGCATTATTTTATGCACCACTAAGGAGAGATGCCACCAGCTCACGTACGACAGGATTCTTCCTCGTCACTTGGGAGAGCTCTTTTAGACCCATTACGTGTCATGTTAGTATAAACAACTGTGACCACACGCAGACAATAAAACGACATCCCAGATACCACCTTGGCCGGCAGTGATCATAAACCACAGCCCAATTTCAGAGATGCTGAAACACGGAAGGATCCATGCCTGAGAATCCATGAAAGACAATAGCACGTGAACATACGTCTGACTTCAGAGAGATGACTGATACATGTTTTATACTTATACTATTTTCTATGAGTACTGAAAGGTACAGATGAATCCTGCCATTCTACTTCGACTAAACCATTAATCCCCACGCAAAAGGCCAATCAAAACGCATTATCCATTGAGGCGTAGTTTGTAAACGCTGAGGTTTACATCCTAGACTCCTGCATTAGACATGTACCTGCCTCAGACAGGTGCGGACACGGTGCCGTGAGTCACGCCCCTCATGTGGCGTCTCTTCAGACTCCACCTCTGTAAGGGCCAAGCGTATTCCAGGTAATCCCGAGCTTTCTAGGAATATTTCTGGTTTCCACTTTACGCACAAGCCACAACTGGTACCAGTGTGAAACCCGGGTGTGACACCAGCGGCTTCTCTACAGAACGCTGAGACGATGTTGGGAGACAGCCCTGAAGCACAGAGATTTATTTCAGCCACTTCGTGAATCACAAATGACACAGGCACCCGAGCTTCAGAAGACGGCCTCCAGGTAAAGCACAGCTGGGACTTGAGGGAACGATTTTGTAATTGCCTTAGGTTTCTCAATATTTCCAGAAGAAAATGACTTTTGTTGTATGTTTAGACCAAGAAGATGCTTTCGTGTGCTAAGCCGCATGTGACGTTACCTGCCCCAATAATAATAATATAGACATAACACTCGCTTTAAATACCTCTGTAACTCATGACGCTCTAAAATGAGAATACCCAGTCTACAGTCATGCTGCCCTGAACAAGCCCATCCCGTCTGATCTCGGAAGCTAAGCAGGGTCGGGCCTGGTTAGTACTTGGATGGGAGACCACCTAGGAAGACCAGGTACTAGAGGCTTAAAAAAGAAAAATAAAAAAAATAAGGGATCGTACGCTGACAAGGTCCTTGCAATCTGTGAAGTCAACCAAGGGTTGCCTCATCTAAATAAATAAATAAATAAAATGAGACTAGCCGGAGCTGGTTATGAGGTTGTTAAGTCGATATGGCACCAAACATGGGTGCTGGCCATAAACTGATAAAACGTTGACTAAAAACCCTTTAGAAACATAATTTGACAACACGTCTAAAAAGTATTCAATCCCTCTGGTCCATTACTCTCCTTGCACCCCATTTTAAGGAATTCATTAAAAAAAAGAGAAATGCTTTATGTGTAAAATTTTGAAGCAAACTGTTTATAAAGATGGAAAACTGGGAACAATCTACATTTCTAACAATAAGAAAATACTTAAGTAAATTATGATAGTTCCATTTGATGGAACATTACAGCCCATTAAAATATTAATTTCAAAGACACTGTAGCGACGTAAACTACTTAAAGTATGATGCTCAGAGTAAAAGCAGAAATCATTTTATTTGTGGCAGGTGTACACATTTAAAAACATCTAGATGTAGATAAGGACTGTAAGTGGGAAACACAACTTAAAGGCCGTTCTGACACGAACTGGGAACGTTAGAGGACTCCGTTTTCTTTCCCAGGCCCTGTGTTATATGCCTGCTCGACAAATGTTTTTGGAAGCTGGTATCTGAGATGATCACTGGAAACCATCAAGTGTTGGCAGAAGTATCGTTTTTATCTTCCTATCCACGTTTCTATAAAGAGACCCTGTCGGCGCCTGATCGTGTGTGCTCATGCCTATTTGTGAGAGACGGACTGTCCCATAGGCCTCCAGAGACAGCCCAGATTCTGTTAGGTCCCAGATTCTGGAATTAAACAGACCTGGCTGGGAGTCCCAGCTCATCTACACATAGGCCGTGGGACCCGAGGTGATTTTCCTGCGGTCCTCAGTTACCTGTCTAGTAAAATTCAGATTCTGAGACAGCCTCGGCTGAGTCATAAAAACAATTCCCAATTAGGTACGAAAAGGAGTCCGTGCATTGGGAAGTTACACTTGTTAATACGATTCAGATGCAGGTTAAAATTTTGCCTCACGGTATGATTACGCAATGACAAATTAATTCTCAGCTATGGTTTAGCACTACATTACTTACACACAAGACTAGTCTGGTCGGGTAGGTGTCTGCATCTTAAACAACCAGATGACGGCTTTGGGATAGCATATTTCATCCACTGGACCACGTCACTCTCCTGCCTGAAATCCTTCCTTGACTCCAGAATGCCTATACGATCAAGTCCAAACACATGGCCACTGGGCCCTGTCAAGCTGGCCAGGTCCTCAGATTCCACCCCTGCGCCTTCCAGCCTCATACTCCACACCGCAGGACTACTGCGCCTCCTACAGCTTCCCCAGTGAGCCACGATGACTCTTTACCTCTGCCTTCGCACTTTCTGTTCCCTCCCTCTGAAACGCCCTTCCCACCTCTACCAACTCCGTCCAAGAGGAAGTCTTCTCCCGCCCCTCCTCCCTGCTCCAGGGTTAGGGACCCTCCCCCAGGATAGCACAGTCGCCCGAGCTCACTGCCTTGTCCTGGCAGCTTCCTGCAGCACAGACAGGGGCGGGGTGTGGATAAGATGATGGGTAAATGCCTACTAAATAAATAAATCAACCGGTGGCAAATAACAGTGTTTTACTTGCACAGGCAAATAACTGAGAAATTTGCTGGCAAAACCAAACAAGTTAATGTTCCACCGGGCTGGAAGCCGGCGCAGGAGGAGAGTCCTGACCTTGTATTTCAACAAGCCCCAAACAGGCAGCTGACCTTGGGCCGGCTCCCCTTTTAGAATGAGGACCAACGGCAGGAAAATCAAAAGGTCGGCGATGCCAGCTGTGACTATTCTGCCAATAAATATTTTAAAGCACGTTTTCCGGGATAAAGGATAGAGATGGTCGTAAATATAAGGGAGGTGAATTTCCTCTACAAAGCAAGAGAAAGATGCCAAGAGAATTGCCTAAAGCATGACCTTTGACCCAGGCTAGCACCACGAACCCCTAAAACCGGGGGTGATGTACGAGTTGGTGCTTTCTTCTAAGAAGGGAGTCCATTGGTTTCATCAGGGGATCCTGTTGTGGACTGAACTGTATCCCCCCAAACGTCCTGCGCTGAAGCTCCAACCAGCAGTGGAACTGCATTTGGAGATAGGGCTTTAAGGAGATAAATTAATGTTAAGTGTGGTTATAAGCATGGGCCTGAATCTGTAAGCGCTGGTGTCCTATAAGACGAGGGAGAAGAGACGCCAGGAATCTGTCTGTCTCCTCAAGCTCACGGAGAT
Source organism: Pteropus medius (assembly GCF_902729225.1). NCBI lineage: Eukaryota > Metazoa > Chordata > Mammalia > Chiroptera > Pteropodidae > Pteropus > Pteropus medius. The sequence goes on along the minus strand of NW_024349804.1, from coordinate 11,459,975 downwards.
AGGGCCGTGAGAGAACACAGTGAGAAGGTGGCCATCCGCAAGCCAGGAAGAGAGGTCTCGCCGGAAACCAGCCGTGCTGGCACCTTGATCTTGGGCTTCCAGCTTCCAGAACAGTGAGAAAATAAACTTCTGCTGTTCAGCCTACTACCACCGACAACGAATTCTGCTAAGTGTCTGTGGTGTCTTGTTATGGTAGCCTGAACAGACCAATACAGATTCTTCCCCAAAGACCGATACGAAAACTTTGACCTGTTGAGGATAGAAAGTTTTCGGCCTGAGTTAACCTCTCCATCTGTCAATGAGCGTGTCTTCTTACAGGATCTGAACAGCTCTGAATGTCATCTCGAAAGACAAAAGTGCTCCAAAGGAGACAAGCTTGTCCCATAGCCACTCCTAGCCGGCCGTCCCATAGCAGAGCAGACCTTCAAATACTGATAACAGTGTCAAGAGCACTGATTTCTGTGAGAAGTTCAGGATCAGCGTGAATTAATTAACTGAGGAAGACTTCAGCTACATGGTGTGCAAATTCTACCCGGGACAGGCATGAGCCTCCACCACGTCCCTGCCCACCTGGGTTACCCACCTGGCTGTGTCCCAGACTAAAGAACTGAGAAGGGCTTGGGCCTCCTTCGGTCCAGAAGCCCCGCCTGGCCCCATTCACAGCCTCATCATCATGGATGGTCACTGATTATTCAGTGCCGCTAGACTAGAAATTCTAAGAAAGGACCACGCCGACCTGACTCACTTCCGTTGTCTGTATCAAACTTCCTTCCGAAAGAAGCTGTCCCAGAGAACACCTGACGATCACCCACAGCCCTGGTAGTTCTAGAAACCACAATCTGGGGACACAAGCCCACGCCTGGGGTGGCGATGAGAAGCACACACCGTTACACCACCCAGCCTCAAAGCCAACTCTCCCCGTTTTCAGCCGTGACTAGGACACATCCCTTTCTTCAACTATAAATTGGAGCGAGAAAAGTACCCAGCTCCAGGGGTGACGGTGAGGCCGAGTGAGGCGGAGAAAGCACGGGGCGGGGTCTGGCACCCCGTGTGGGCTCAGGGGCCTCAGCTCTTGCCCCGGGCGCGGCGGAGCCCATCCGGGAAGGCGGAGCTTTCAGAGGCAGAGTCAGCAGATAACAAGAACAGGTGAGAGCTGGGTAACTGGTTAATCCCCGGGGCACCCGGTTACCAGCGGTTACGCTGAGTAGCAGGTGGGATCGTAATTCCCAGTCCCAAGGGAGGAAACGAAGGTCTCCGAGAGGCTGCGCACGTTGCCCGTGGACACACGGCGTCGGAACCGGCGTCTGCTGGTTCAGACACGGAGCTCCAGCGACCCGGTCCCCACGGACCCCAGCCCTGGGGCTGATGGGAGGTGGGGCAGCCCGCAAGGTCCTCCGCCAGCGGGACGCCGCCCTGGGGCCACCGAGTTTAACCGAGAAAAGTTTCCCTCCGCGGCGCTGGGCGGGCGGCGTGGAAGCCGCCGTGCACGGGGCACACGCGTCGTGGACACACGCGCACACACGCGCACACACGCGCGCGCCAGCCTCCGGCTCTGAGGGGGGCCCGGCTGCCCGGGCTCGCCTCCGAAGGCCACTCCTGCCTCCGCTGCCCCGAGGGAAGCTTGGGGTTCCAGCCCCCACCCCGCCCGGGCCCCGCCCTCGGCCCGGGCCACCCCCTCGGCGGCCCCGACACGCCGGACTTGCGGGGGTGGAAGCCCCGCGCCCGGGCCCGGGCGCGCCGGTGACGCCGGGAGGGGCCGGGCCGGCGCCCCTCGCCACTTACCCTCCTCGTTCTCGTCAATCGCGGCGGGCTTGTGGGAGTGGTTCCCGCCCATATTCTCCGCGGGCCGCCGCTGCTACATGCCCCGCGGCGCGGGTGCGGGGTGCTCGGCGCGCTGAGGGGCGCGGGGTGCGGGGCGAGCGTCCAGCCCCGGCTGCAGCCGCGCGCGGAGCCTTTGGGGGCCGAGCGCCGCGCAGGGGCGGGGACCGCGCCCGCCGCGCCCCCTCCTCCCGGCGCCCCGGGGCTGGGCTCGCCCGCCGCTCCCCCTCCTCCAGGCGCCCCCCGGGTTGCGCTCGCTCGTCCGCCGCGCCCGCCGGAGAAGCTGGGGCGCCCTCCCCGCGCCGGGACCACGGAGCGCGCTCCCCGCCAGCTGCAGCGGGCGGGAGACGCGAGGCGGCGCGGGCGGAGCAGGAGCGGGAGGAGGCAACGCGCGGGGGCTGCTCGGAGGGGGCGCGGCGGGCGAGCTCAATCCCGGGGGCTGCCTGGAGGAGGAGCGCAGGGAACGCCACCGGCGAGCTCAATCCCGGGGGCTGCCTGGAGGAGGGTCACGGCGAGCGAGATCAGCCCGGGGGCGGCCTGGAGGAGCGGGCGCGGCGGGTGAGCTCAGCCCGGGGGCGGCCTGGAGGAGGAGCAGCGCGAATGCCACCGGCGAGCTCGATCCCGGGAGGCTGCTGGAGGAGCGGGCGCGGGCCGCTGCCTCCCCGCTGCAACCACCCGAGCTGAGCTCGGGGCCAGCCCCAAGGAGTCGCGATCCCAGCCTCGCGCGCTCCCTCCGGGCACTAAGACGCCTACTCTGTGCCTCGCCCCCCACCCCGCCCCCACTAAGCGCCTTACGAGCATCACCCCATCTGGACACCCCAATGGTTAGAAAAATCATTGCTCCCCATTTCAGAGTCAGGCCGACTGAGGTTCAGAGGGAAGGGAGCTCTTGATCGGTAGTTAGTCGGTCTTGGCTGCCAGGGGAGCCCCCAGGACGCCCCGCTGGGCCTTATTCGGCTGAGACCGATTCTCCAGCAGACGCTTTTCCTCTTTATGTTTTTCTAAGTGTTTGATGAATCGAAGTAGGGTCTAGACCTTTTAGGACCCAATCTGACTCCTTTATTGTACACGGGTAAACCGAGGCCCAAGGGGGCCTCGGTCTGATTAAGGGGAGGTTCTCATCTGGGTCCGTGGGCCTCTGGCGACGGAAGTTGGGGAGCCCAGACTGGGGGAAGAACACGCGCCAGGGACGGGAGTGCTAAAGATTGGGGTGCAATGGGTGCGCCCCGAGGCTCGTGGAGCCGACTGGGGCGAGCGCGGACCCTCACAGGGCTCTCCCTGAGGGACGCGCAGGGGACCGCGAGGTAGAGGGGCCCGCCCTGCCCTCCTGGCTGCCGAATCTTCGGCCACATCCTGCCATCTGCTGGGCGCCTCAAGCCACTGTCAAAGCTTTGGTAGAAAGCCCCGGTCCTTTTTGAGTCTGTCCCCACGCCACCTCTGGCTACCTCTCTCTGCCTCTCTCTTGCGGGGGTTGGGAGAAGATGTCTCTCTGTCCGACACAGCGAAACATTCCCAAAGACTTGGGGAAAAGCTGAAAAGATAGAGCCAACCCCATCCAGCTAAAATTTCAGGACTGGCCCCAGCTGCTAGGCCTGGGGTCAGACAAGCCCCATCTGCAGACCTGGTCCTGTCTGTCCTTGGCGTTCTCGTCGGTGAAATGGGAGATTGATATTAAACTCTCCAGGGTTGCCGTGAGAATTATATCAGATAATATCGACAAAAGCAGGCAACATAACAGTGCCTGGCATATAACCAATGATCAAGAAACATTTCTTGCCTTTCATTCTGACAAGCATTGATTGGGTGGCCAGCCTACCCCAGGCAGTGCGCTGAAGGAGACACAGCCCCGACCTCGGGGCAGGGGCAGGGGCAGGGGCAGGGGCAGGGGCAGGAATGGAAGCCGGCATGCGCTCTGGGCCCCGGTCTCACCCCGGTCTCGCCCCGCTTTGCTCCTCTGGCGAGCTTACGTGGTAAGGTACTTAACCTCCTATGGCCTCGGTTCGCTTGGCTGCAAAGTGGGGATGATGATGACGCTTCCCCTCCCAGGGCTGTTACGAGGAATAAGTCAATGGATGTTGGCACCTGGGATGTAGTCAGCTCAACAGAGGTGTTACTTGTTATCCTCGGTAATGAGCGATTGTGTAAATTGTACCGTTTGCTCACGATTCTTCCTTCTCTCCCTGTCCTCACCGTGCATGGCTCACTGGGGCGAGTGGCAGTTCTCACATCCCCCACCCTGCTGATGTAGAGCTGCCCGGTAGCACTTACGTTGGCTAGTGGTATATGAAAGAAAGTGACAGTGTGCCAGTTCTGAGAGAGTGACGGTCTTCAGAGATGCGTTTCAGCTCTCTTGTGCTTTAGCTATCCACCAGGAGAAAGCCTGGCCCTGGGAGGCCTCTGTTCCCACAGCGAGAGACAACAGATGCAGACCTGAACCCCACACGTGTCCTAAGCAGAGCTGCAGGCTCATGAGTAAGAAAAGTAAGTGTTCTTATAAGCCACTGAGATTTGTTTCCCAGCATTACCATGGGAAGAGCTGACTAATACATATATTAAAGGCATGCATGCAAAGATGACGGCTATGATCTGTGCTGTGGTAGGAGGAGGCCCAGGAGGCCACGAGAACCCAGGAGGCACTACTGTCAGCCTTGGGAGGCAGGGAAGGCACAGGGTCCCCACAGAAGAGTCATGAGCACGTGTTCCTTCCCCTTCCTTCTCTGTCAAATGCGCGTTTTCTGAATACTTATCATGGGCCAGGTCCTGGGCCAGGTGCTGGGGACAGACCCAGGGAGGAGTAAAACAGTCTGCTTTCATGAAGCTGAAGTTCAGAAGGCCAGTGTGGGACAAGAACAATGCTCGCAGAATGGGTCATACTTTGATGGGGCGGGGGGTAGGGGAACATAAGCAAAGGCTGTGAAGGCAGAGGGAGGCACCTTAACTACACTCTGGGCCAAAGAAGGCGTCTCGAGTGGGCTGGTTGGTGCCTGAGCTGGAAGGGCAACATGGAATCCGCCGGGCGGGAAGAAGAGGGGCAGCCTGGGTAAAGCCCCCGAGAGAGGAGGGCACCCGCGGACGCTGGGAGCAGTTCCGAGTCACTGGAACACAGCGACAGTGCGGGAGGAGGCAGCGTAGCAAAAACGGGGCCCGAGTGTTGGGTGCTCTCTGCGTGCCAGGCTCCGTGCCAGCGCTTTGCAGGGTGCCGGGCCCCCCCAGGCAACCCCTCCCTGTTCTCGCCCCATTCAGAGATAGTGTGCCAGGCCCTGTCATCTCGGGTGCTTTTCCTGGATCACCCCTTTTAATCGTCACAACAAACCTGCCAGGTGGGTATCATCAACCCCACACTAACGGAGATGAAAGCACAGAGAGGCTTCATACTCAGCGGACAAATGGCTGAGAAGTGGTGGGTGTGAGATTTAAATCCCAAACTAAACCCATGCATCAAGTCTGAAAGAAAGGACGTGTGCCATAGTGGCTACTTCTGGAGCCGTGAAATTCAGATTTTTGTTTTCTTTTTTAAGTGCTTTTGTCTTATTTTACTATTATTTTAATACTTAATAAAAACAATGATAAATATTTTCATTTTGAAAAAGAATCTTGTGGACACCCAACTACACCTGATTTTAAGGCATGTTTCACAGTTCACCACTACAGTTACCGTGACATGAGCTATGGGTACTATGATTGTCCCCATTTTACAGATGGAGGCTCAGAGGGTCAAATGGCTTGCCCTTAATGCCACAGTTATCGTATTAGTTTTCTATGACTGCCATAAGAAGTTACCATGAACTTGGTGGCTTAAAACAGCAGGAATGTATTTTCTCACTGTTCTGGGGGCCGGGTGTTCAAAATCAAGGTGTCCGCGGGGTGAGTGGGCTCCCTCTAGAGCTCTGGGGGAGGGAAAGTTCTAGGAATCTTCCCGCTTCTGGTGGCTCCAGGCAGTTTTTTGGCTTAAATATTCTTTTTGCTTTAGGTCTTTTTTTTCTTCTTCTTCTTCTTCTTCTTCTTCTTCTTTTTTTTTTGGTAAATCAAAAATCCTCTTTGGATTTCTTTCAGTTAGCGAAAACAGGTAATAACGTAGGTCTTCTGTAAAATCAAAGTGGCATAAAGCGAACTTTTGAAAAGTGGAGAATACCTGTGTCGTGAAAGCAATCAATATACGTTCATGTCAGCCATGAGGACAGCACAGGAAGTGGACCTGATAAGAGCTTAGTTTGAAGTCATGTTTAACGGCTCCTGGCAAAAGGCTTTCTCATGTCATTTACTCCTGAGCTTGTATTTCGTGTCGGGCTCTGGGCTCGGAGCACTGAGAAAGGCAGCAGAGATGTGTATCACCACCTCCGTGATAAAAGGTATCGTGGGGAAGCAGGGCGGACTTCTCTGTGTCCAGTCATGTACAAAGTCGCCATTTGTCCCCCGGGTTCCGTGAGATATATAGCTCTAGATTTATGAGAGAGATCAATGAAACTATATGCATAACAAAGAATGACCCATGGTAAATATGTACTTAAAAGCTAAGTACAAATAGAGGGATCAGTTCCTAACTCTTCCTCCTGATAACTCTATAAAATACCCACAGAAAGAAATTTTCCAGCTATTGCTGGGGAAGACGGAGAGAAAGGAGACTCAACTGATGTTTGTAGCCAAAGGAAGACGGGTGAGAACTCCACTCTCTTACCGGTGCCTGGGTGGGGGCTGCCTCTTCCGTCACGAGGACGGGGTCACACATTTAATCTGACCACCCTAGCCTGGGCTCTTCTCCCTGCCGAGGCTCACTTTCCACCAGAAAGGTCTCCAGGTATGGAAAGGGGAGATGGATGACAAGGTGGCACCTGCCCGTCTCGCTCCAGTCTCCCAAGTGGACGGCTGAGTGCGGGAGCCTCCGGAACCCCCAGTCATGACTCCTCATTGCTGAAGGAATCGGTCAGATACTCCCGACACAATCTGGCTGAATTATTGTGAAATAGCACATTCCTCTGCTCCCTCCTACACAATGATGAGTGCCGTCCAGTCCCCCAAGAGAGAATGGCCAAACTTGGTTTCCTGTGTTCTAAAGGAAGCCAGCTCCAGGTCCAGCCATCTTCCCTGGCTCACATACTGATAAGGCTTTGTATGGTCTTCCAGCTCTGTGTAAACTAGGTAAATAAATAAAATAAAAGCCATCTGCTTCTCTACACTGAGTGTATCTGGCTTTCCCAGAAGGCTGACTGTACAAAGATCTCGGAAGTCGGGGTGTAGGGGTTCTCCATGAATCTGCCAAGGAATCCAGTCCCCGATTCTGTGTTACTTCTCAATCCCAAATATAGACACAGAAATCAGAACTGAGGTTTTTTTTTCTGACTTAAATTGTCACGGGTAGATTCTGGGGGCTGCTCGTCCTGTCATGGAGAACACGATCAAGCACTCACCCTGCTCGCACATGGAGCCATGGACTCCAGCGGCTGTAACCTTTCATTGTATGTAACTCAATCACGCCGCAGAGGCTAATGGGATTGCCTGGGGCAGGGTGTCTTCTGTGCCAAGCCATTTTTTAAGAGTCCGCTAGATCGGATTTTGTTATCGTTTCTGGTAAGCCTATTTTATTTAAAACTTGATTCTGGTTCGCTTAGAGTAAATACCATCAGCTTGCACTCGATTTCAATATGTTCTGTTTGGCAGCATTGTACATCATAAAGGAAAAAAAAAAAACCATAGAAGCTGTTTTGTGGCACACCAAGATAAGGAAAAGTTTGCACATTCAGCTCCGCGGTTGAAAATCGTTTCACTCAGATAGCAACTTATTCCTGATGATGAAAAAATAGTGATTTCAAAAGTAACCTTTTTGTTGAGTCTGTGTGTATGTGTGTGTGTGCATGCGTGCTCTCACTCAAAATAAAGGTCCATAAATTGCTGCTAATGTGGTGTGTCTGCGTTTCTAGGCACTATAAAACTTCCCTAGAGGCATTGTCACAGTTTGGAACTTGGTAGCCCAACAATTCTGAGCTCCTTGTTCTTACGATAAAACAATTTGCCTAGTAGCTCCATGGTGACCTCAAATTAAGTGTTCACAGAGAATCCTAGCTGCAATGTGAACCGGACTGGGTCAGAAAGAAGGCTCCGTAGATGCCCAAGGCTCCACCCACGGAGTGTGTTTCATTGTATTCCCTCCTGGGTTTATAGGGATTCTTAAGAGAGTTGTCGTGAACACTCTGAAACTGTACTTGAACTTGTGTGCGTCTGTATGTGCATTTCAGTATTTTTACAGGGAGGGAGTTAAAGTCTTTCCCACTTCCTTAAGAGACTCCATGAATCTGCCCCTTCCCTTGAAGAAAGGACTAAGAACCACTGATCCGTAGAATAGTCCGTATCAAGGAGAATAAATTCTCTTAGAAAGCAGAACCATGCGCAGCAGGAGAAATAATAATAATTTGCTAAAAGATGCCGTGTATGAGGTGGAAAGGGTATGGCTTAAGAGGCAGGAGACAGGCCTTAAAATTCTGCTGCCACTAACTCATTATGTGACTCGGCTAAGCTACTTTCCCTCTCTAGGCCTCAGTTTCCCTATCTGTAAGCTGAAAGAATGAAGGAGCTATGCCGTATGGCAAATATGGCTACTTGATCCATGGGATCTGTTCGTCCCTTCTTTTTAAAAACAGAACACGGGTACACCTAGGTCTAGCCAAGCATAGGGCTACCTGGCTGGAGACTACATTTCCCAATTTCCTTTGCAGGCAGGAGTGGCCAGTGTTTCAGCCAATAGGATGTGAGAAATGATGTGTATAAAGACTGCACCCTCCTTCCCCCTTCCTGTAGGCTGATGCCGGCATGACAGTGGGAGCCAGCTTCCGCCATGCTGGAGACGATGGCATCCTAGAGGGTAACAGAACAACCAGATAGAAGGAGCCTGGAGAACCTCCTGCAGCAGGGTGCCCCACTGGACTTGGACTGCCTGCCCGCCTCTGGACCGTTAAGAAGGAATAATACACTATTATAGTTAAACAAACGTATTTCGAATTTGAGGGTTTCTTTGGTTCGGCAATTCATCCCATTATTTAACTAATACAGATTGGATGAATGTCATGGTCATCGCTATCATCATCCTCCTCCTCCCCCCCTTACATCCGGGAAAACATAGACACATAGCAGACACCCAGCAAACTGAAAGAATGAATGAACAAATGAACAAGCGAATGGGTTTAGTAGTCAGGGATATCATGGGAGGGATTCATGAAGCAGATTGGATAAGGATGAGGTCATGTCTAAGTATTTTTCCAATACTAAGATCCTGTCTGGTTCTTTCTCAGAACTGAGAGTCACTCGAGAGTGCCATGGTGACCGGCATTGTCCCGGCCAAACAAAGGATGGGGAGGGGAGACTCTGAGAAGGATCCTTCTCCTACCTGCTTTCGGTTATTCATTCATTCACTCAACAAACACATGCTAACTACGTGCCAGGCACCAGCAGGTCCAGAAATGCACAAGTCCACATGCGACCTTCAGAAACCAGTGGAGAAAACCGTGTGACAGTCAGTAAAGACCGCGTGAGGCCGGATGGAAGCTGAAACAGGCTAAACATGGTGACATTTTCCTCTGTGAGTCTTCAGAGTCGCCCCAGGGCTGCTCTCGAGAAAAGCACTCCATGCACACCAGGAGTTCTTGGTTTGCCGTGGGTAAGTTCCTCTGTCGGAGCCGGTTCTGAGTCCTCAAGGCCTCTTCCGTCTAGGTCCACGCCCTTTGTCCACAGAGCAATTGTCGTTTATTGGCAATGAACCTGGGGGTCTGAGGGAGTCAGAGTTCCAGCCGGGGAATGAGAAGAATTGGCCATGACCTGAACCCAGCACCGGCTGTTGGAGGACTCATTCATTATTCAGTCACTTATCTTGAACAAATCACTTCCTTTCATTTTCTTTATTTGTAAACTGGGGATAACGTTTCCTGTCTTACGGAGTTACTGGAAACTTCCAATCGAAGCCACCAGCAGAGCACCTGCTGCCTACCAAGGGCTCAACACACATGAGGAGATGCTGGTGGGTAGCATGAGGAATATTCCTCTAGCCTGAAAGGGTTACTGGCATCTAGTGGAAAGAGACCAGAGACGTTGCTAAATAGTCTACAATGCACGGGACAGCCCCCCAGAACAAAGAAACGTCTATCCCCAAATGTCAATGGTGTCGGTGCTGGGACACTCCACTCTAATGCATCGAAGTACCAGTTTCGACATGACACATTCAGACTCTTGTTAGAGATCTGTCTGTTGTGTGCAATTTAAAATGGCACCCTTGCCTTGGTACTTATGATGTAATAATGAAAGTGCTTCTGTGACGGTCGGCTGGGATTCTGGGAGCATTTGCCTCAAAGCACCAGCAGCCTGAGCTTCAGTTTTCTATCCAAAATGGATCGTTGCGGGCAGAACTCGATCCCCCTTGCTCAGGTCCCCTTGAATACTTGTCGGGAGGCATCACGGTTGTCTGGTCTGGCTTGCCATTGTGGAGTTTATTGTCTAACTTCAGAGACACCTGGACCCAATTTGCATAATCGGAGCTACACAGGGTCTGTCGTGTGGGGACAGAGCAGAAATGGGGGTGACAATGATTAGCAGTTGAGTCGTGAGGACCGTAGCATATTTTCCAGCCTATATCTATTGAGCACCTACTGTATTCCAGGCTCGGCGTGAAGTGCTGGGTATTCAATGGGGAATAAAACAAACACAGTCCCTCCACGCATCGCATCTAGCTGCTTCCAGATGGCGTTAGCATGTATTATTATATGTGCGCAAACCTTTGAGATAGGCAGAAATGACATTTGTGACAAGTGAGTTACACCTATAGACAAGTGCACAATCAGGATTCTTTGTCGCAAAGAGCGGAATGACTCCTAGGTCACCTAAGCATCAAAAGAAACTGGCACAGGTTATTCATTAGCTTGCATAGCCCCTGGGATGCCCACAGAATAGAACAGGACATGACACAGTCAGTAACCATGATTGCGACACCCCACTGAACAGGCTGCAAGCAGTCCCATTGCCGCTAGGCACTGGCATCAGAGGTGCTTAGCATCTCCACCCTCCGGCAGCCCTTAACATATCCCGTGGTCGGGTGCCATGGACAGGGGGAGGCGTCGCGCAAGATATGGAGGAAGGAAACAGTTGTGAATGTGTTATCTTTTTTCATAACTCCTCCTCCCTCCTCCCTCCTCCCTCCTCCTCCTCCTCCTCCTCCTCCCTCCCTCTCTGCGTGATTGCCGATTCCTCCTCCAGCCCCTACAAGGACTGGGAACATTCATTAAGCAATTACTATGCGCCAGCTAGTATAATAAGCATATTACACATGTTAGTTTAATCATTTTCGCTATCCTATGAAGACCGTTTTTCCATTTTCCGTATTTGAGCAGTGAGGCTCAGAGATTGATTCGTCGATTCGATTCTTCAATAAACATGTGTCGAGACCTACTGTGAAATGGGCATGGCCGGGTGCTGCATATAACATGAAGACACACGTGGTGCTTACAGTTTAATGGTGATATGAAGGAGCTTGGTTCCGAAATCCTGTGGCTGGTGAGTGATTGGGCCAAGCGCATCCCGCCACAGCTGTCCGGCTCCGGACGTCAAGTGCTCACTGTGAGCTAAAATGCCACTGCGGGGGGTCTGTAAGTGGGAGCAGAGGTTTTCAGACAACTCTGGAGGTGCTTCCGGGATTATATCTAACCACGAACATGAATTTTAAGCATTATTTGAAAGGAATCACTTCCTTCCTCAATATCTTGGGCGACGCCTCCCCCTGTCCATGGCACCCGACCACGGGATATGTTAAGGGCTGCCAGAGGGTGGAGATGCTAAGCACCTCTGATGCCAGTGCCTCGCGACAATGGGACCGTGTTTGCAGCCTGTTCAGTGGGGTGCCACGATCATGGTTACTGGCTGCATCCTGTCCTCTTTCTGAGGGGAGAGTAGACAGCAGCGGGGGGAAAAGTTCATTAAGCCCCTTGCCACCGACCGTACTGCAGGACTTAAAAACGCATCTAGAACTGGCGTCTGATGATGGAGCCTGGAGCAGAATCCAGAAGCCCTTCCCGCCTACCTGACAGATTCCTGCATGGGCCGAGACCAACTTAAGGAACAGCGAACGAGTGTAAGGATGAGGAGCCTTATTTTGCTTATTTCTGAATGATAAGTCGAGCAGGGAAAGGTGACGATTACTCTGTAAGACACCCAACATGTACACAACAGGTAAAGTTGTTTTTAAGGGTGCAGGTCAATTTCTGCAAAACATCAGGCCAAAACCATCATGGCATTGATAGTGAAAACGAGAACACTGTGTCAGGAAGCCCTGCAGGACAGCGAGGCGTAGGAAAGCTGTTCATAGAACGTGTTCGTCCTGCCATTCGTTCATCAAACGTTTGGGGGGAGGGGTCGCCTAGACCATTTCTGGCGTCTATCGCTGTGCTGGGTGCTCAGGACCCAGCTGTGAGCAAGACAGAAGGTGTACAAGAACGAAGAAGAGTAAACAAGCAAAGACCTGTGACGAATGTCACGACAGGCGAGTAGAGAAATCTGTGGGAGAACAGAGCAGACGGCTCATCTTCCCTGGGGACGGAAGATGCCTCGTCAGGGGAAGGACGGCCCAGATGCCTAGCAGCCTGAGCCTGGCTGCACTGGGGCTCTGAGCAGGAAATGGTGTTCCAGGCAGGGGAACAGCATGGTCAGGAGCCCAGGCGTCAGACGTAAGATGACACGTTTAAGGCACATGTTTAATAAACGTTTAATGCCCTCATGTAAAAAGTTATTATTGTAGTGCGTTTGGAGAGAAAGACTTGATTCATTTCCATACATTTTCTGGTTCATTTTTAAAAGACTAATTCTGTAGCCGTTAGAGGCACAGTTGCTACTTAATAAATCTCTGCTGAGCAAATGAATAAGCAGCTCAATAGAGTCGAAATGGAATTAGGAAGAGCTATGTTACTTACATAGGTGAAATCTGTGTGATCTGTCTGGAAACCTATGTGATATTCTTCAATCTGCATTTTTTTGTTTGTTTGTTTTTCTTCTTGGTTTGGAAATGTTTTGATGGTAGAATTTTATAATATGCCTGGGGTCTTACATCTCCCATGTACGTGATTTCTGGCCCCAGAAATTTAGCTCAATCCACAAAAGTCCCTCGGTCTTTTGAAAATCTATGATACGTGAACACAGCCCATGTGAGTGTCAGCGTATTTGGATAACCTCGGCCAACAAAGACGGTTTTGAGACATTTTAGACCATAAAGAGCATTGGGCCTGCCATCGGGAGATCTGGGTTTTATGACCAGTTGGTCAGTTACGAGCAGTGTAACTCTGACAAGACGTGTGGCCCCTGGGAACCTAAGAGCCAGCATGAGATGGAGATTTTTACGCGCGTCTCCCAGGGAGGTCGTGAAGAGAGAGAAATTTCCGAGAGTGGCCACAGTAAGTGCTCAAAACATGTTTCTGCCCCTTTACCTTCCATATGCTGTGCCATAGGCAATCTCCACTCTCTGAAACCACGGCTTCTTCATGAAAGAAAAAAGGAACTATTCAAAAATAAAGGTAAAAAAACAGGAGGTCACACTTAACGAGGCTTCCTGTGCCAGCAACGGCAGAGAGGCTGAGCCAGCTTCTGAAATAGGTTTTTGAAGAGGCTGAAAGGCTTTCCACCGAAGGTCAAGTTATGCTCGCCCACTTCCTGCCCTCGCTGTGTGTTGGCTGCGGGGCTTCCTGGAAGGAGACAGGCCAAAACACTCAACATATTTAATGGAGAGGAAGCCTTAGCTCCCCGAAGCCAGAGTCTGCAGGAGCTGGAAGGCAAAGGGAGGTTCAGGGGCCAGGACCCAGCTCGGCGCTTATTTGTGGCGGTCGTGCTGGGCGCTAGACCCCAAGTGGCCTCGTATTATGGCAGAGAAGGTGGCTCAAGGCCTCGTTAATTCGTTCCTTCTGCCAACAGGCTCTGTCCCCCTACTACCCCCCAAGTGCCGGGCTAGTTTCTGGGGACAGAGGTGGTATACCCCAGCTTTCAGCCCTGAGCACCTCAGGGTCCGTTGTGTAGGTGCGTGTTATGGGGCCGAGGGTAGGAACTGTGTTTCTGGGGCTGGAAATCACATAAAGGGTAACAAGAGCAAACCCGTGATTCTCACACTTCCCCCGGCACTGGTTGATCTGAGGGCCTTGCATGATTGACCATCTAATTCTCTCAGCCTGGGGTGGAGGCGGGGGAGGCACGTTGGAGGGGGGCAGTGTCAGCCGTGTTGTTTCTATATTACAGAATCCGAAATAGAAGGTTAAAGTCGCACAACTAGAAAGTGACAGAGCTGGTATGTGAGCCCCGAGTTCGGCTCTCTTATTTGAATTAAAACCCCTAAATCAGGCTGGGTGTCTAACAGAAGGTAGAAGGGTGGGTGCCGGGGGCTACGGGCGGGGAACTAGGGAGTCGTTGTTTCATGGGGACAGGGTTTCCGTTTGGGAAGATGACAAAGCTCTGGACAGAAATAGTGGTGACAGCCCCACAACAATGAGAATGTAATCAATGCCACGGAAGTGGACCCTTAAAAATGGTTGAAATGGCTTTTAAAAATTTATCCTGAGTGCATTTTATCACAATAAAATATTTTTTCATAGGTACAGGGCAATATAAATAGCTCTGTAAATACTCATCACATGGCATAAGAAATGAAGAGTTATGAAAGTAATCACAAAAGCTGAAAACTGCAAAATAAAGTTTTTGTAGACCAGAAGCCATAATGGCTACAGGTCTCGGGTTCTAAATCTAAAGAACTCTATGTGTGTGTCCCATGACCGGTGCGACCGCACATCTGTTCAGCTAAGTCAGCTCCCTTCATTTGTTGAAAAGAATCTGTCGAGTGAACCATTTAGCATCCTATAAACAAGACAAAAGGGAAGAACAGCCGGGCCTCTGACGTAGCCCCTGATACAACCTGTTACCTGCCAGGCCCGGACATTTACCAGGTGTTCTGAAGACAGGGTCTAGAAAGGGACTTGATTTTGAGTGTCCTCGGTTTCGCCTGAAGCAGGTACCCCACTTAAATCCTCAAACCCACAGCCTGCGAAGGGCCTGGGGACACTGAGAACCTGGGGCTCAAGCATCTCCCCAAGCTGTCGGCTGGCGAGGTGGTGGACGGAAGTCTGTTGAGCCCATGAGTCTCGGCTCCAGCCATGCAGCCGGCAGCCCCATGTCACCCAGGGCAGAGAGGACACGCGTTCCCGTGCTCAGCCCCTTAAAAGCAATGAATCACCACACTGGAAATAGAGAAAAACCCAAAGCATCACCTTAATTAAAATCACCCCTCATTTCCAAGCAAATAAAGGGACCTGCCCAATATCACACAGCTTGTTAGCATCGACGCAAATCACTTTCTTCCTTCTTGCCTTCTCTCTGTCCTCCAACAAGCAAAATTTATCAAGTCCCTCCTCTTAGGTGGCAGGGTGTGTAGGGGCTGGGAACACAGATTTGAGCCGCCTCTTTGATCTGAATGGCATTGTGTGAGCTGGAGCGAGTTACGTAGCGTTTTGCCCACTAGGGCCTCCTCTGTGGTGTGGGGAGTGATAACACCAGCACCAGCCTCATCGGGTTTGTACGAGGGCTGCCTGGGCTGACACACACGACACCCTAAGAAAGTGAGCAGGCAGCTCCACGTCAGCTGTCATTCGTTTCCAGGCCTCCGAGCCGTGCAGGTGGGGTGGGGCTGCCTGGCAGAAAAGTTGCACCAACTCCCCAGCTTTGCCAAGTGTCAGCCTTTCATGGTCCCAGGGCACCCTGTCCAGGCTTTGAGCTAGGCCCAGGGAGCACAGAGATGACCAGCCCAGCACCTGACATCAGGAAGGCCCGAGTCTGATGAAGACACTGACATGAAAACCATTGGCCGGCATCATGGAGGAATGTCACACGTGTTATTAAGGAGAAAAAATATAATCCTCAGTGAACAACCAGAAAGGATAATGTATCGTTTGGTGTATCCATTTTCTATCACTCCATAATAAATTACCACAAACCTGAAGGCTTAAAACTTTACCCACTTACTAGCTCACAGCTCTGGAGGGCAGACGCCGGGGTCGACTCAGCTTGGTTCTCTGCTCTGGGCTCACATCCAGGGTCTGGGACACAGTCTGCTCCCACAGGCACTCAGGTTATTGACGGAACCCAGTTCCCGCCGCAGTGGGACCAAGGTTCCCGTTGCTGGCTGCCAGCCGAGGTTCACCATCTGCTCCCAGACGCTGCCCCCTCCACCTTCAAATGAGTGATGTCAAACCCTTTCCACCCCTGGAGCCTGTCTGACTTCCCCCTCCGCCACCTGGGAAAACCGCTGCTTTTAAAGGGTCCGCGTGATTGGCTCAGGCTCACCTGGGTCCTCCCTCGTGACTGACTCAAAGCCAACCGATTAGTGACCCCTGGGACATCTGCAAGATCCCCTTTTCCATATAGCTAACCCTTTCACCTTGTAGCGAACCCTTTTGCCGCGTAACTAACCTAACCCCAGGAGTGATGTCTCCTCTTATGCACGGGCTCCTCCCCCTCAAGGGGAAGGGGTTCTACGGGGGTCATTGCAGGTCATCGTAGAATTCAGGCTGGGCTAGGTTCTTCTGTGATAACAAACAAGCCACCGTCTACACCATAGGGGGACCGGGGTACCATCCATGTCTTCTTGACCTCAGGCGGAGGCTGGCAGAGCAGCCACCATCTCTGACTCAGGTGGTCCCATGGCAGAGGGTGTGGCAAAGCACATACAGGCTCCGGAAGCTTCTGCCTGGAAGTAAAGCTCATCCTGTCCTCTCTCGTGCCATTGCAACCTCGGGGGGCAGGAAACTCAACCCTGACACGGGCCTGGGAGCGAGGAGCCTGGACGGATGTGAGGAGCCACACTGATGATCGTCACACGTAGTGACTCACCAAAGAAAAAGGAACAGCGGTGAGCACCGGCCCCTCGTCGGGGACTCTGCGGGATAGCGTATGAGTCGGAACGCTCTCATTCGCAAGAGATGGAAGAAACCTCACTGAAACCAGCTCTGGCCAAAAGGAAACACTAGCTCTGGAGCTAGAAATGACCGCAGAGCAGCTCACAGAGTCCAGGAGGAATGGAGGACTTGGTCTCCGGACTGGACCTAGAGATGCAGCTCCCTCCAGACTGGACCCAGAGATGCAGCTTCCTGCAGACTCCAGACTCTCTGCGTTCATCTCCCGGCTCTGCTCACGCACGTTCTGCCCCGCCTGCTCCTCTGGCGGAGAGGCCCGCTCCAGGGCGGGAGGCACACTGCGGGCAGCCACGGCGGGAACATGGGTGGGGTGAGAGAGCGACTTCTCCAGGCACCTGTCTGTTAATCCCAGGGAAGGATGCTGATTGGTCCATCCTGGGGCATCGACCTACCACCATCACCACAGCAGGGAGGTAAGACTTGACCTAAGATGCAGTTAAAAAACAAGGTCTGGAACCAGAAAAAAACAAAAAGCGAAAAGAAAAGAAAGAAAAGATGAAATGAAAACCGCAGCTCCCACAGTCACTCCAGCTGTTTCGCGTTCATTTCATCTTCACCAAAAACAAAACAAAACCAAAAAAAACCCCTGCAAGAAACATTAACGAACCCCACGCATCAGAGGAGGACGAGGGATTACAAGATTTGCACAATCGCGTCAAAACAGAAGTGAAAGGGATTCAGAAGTACAAATGGCCAGTTATAAAAATAGTCAGGGCTGTAAAGTACAGCATAGGGAATAATCAATAACATTGTAACAACTCTGGGGCCGGGAGGGTGCATGGGAAGATAATGCAACATTGTATGTCGAGTTCAACTGAAAAATAAAAACATTTTTAAAAGGTGAGGTTGAAACTGAAGCCTGTATTTCTCCAAAGTTGGTGCTCTTTCTGCTAAGCCAAAACAAAACGCTTCTCAAAAGATTTTTCTGAGTCCTTCCCGCATGACCAGGCCCAGGGAAAACGTTTAAGGAGAATTTGTCCTGCACTTCGTTTCCCAGTAAATTCTGAATCCACGCTTTGACGTTCATAGAGGGGTCTCTATTCTCGAAGACGAGGCTCTTTTCATAATCACTGTCCAAACGCCAAGCCCAACCCTGATGTTTGTCTTCACCCTTTTCCTCTGGGCCGTGTGGGCCAACTTTCCACGTGCGTCTGCCAAGAGCGCAAGTAACAAGCTCAAAAACACATCCCATACACGGCGGAGATACGTGGCTTCTAACCAAAGGAACACTGATGTCCACAGCAACACCGCAGGCGACGGGCTGGCTACTCGCTCAGCCTACAGCCCCCCTAGATACCCACCGGGCTCTTTCAAACGCTGGCAAAGAGGGTCACTGGTCAGACTTTGGGCAAGAGAGCTCCGAGATCGGCCGTGGCCGTTTCAGCCTTGGCCGCCATCGCAAGCGGGCACAGGGCAGGAACGTGGGGAACACTCCGGAAAGGGGCGCTTCTGTGTGTGAGCCAAGTAACGAGGGGCCAAGAAAACAACGAGTTCCTGTTTCTTAACGTCTGCTCAGGAATTTCCCATAAACCCTTAGGGCTGAGAACAAAGCGTACTCCCGGGTTAGCCGCTTCCCTTATTGGGACACGCCAGTCGGAACGGCCAGAAGGAGCTAAATGCTCTTTGTCTACTGAGGAGTCCCAGACTATGAAAATATTAAGTGGAACACAAGGCAGACGCGGGCGGGTCTGCGGCCAGCGTGAGCTCAGAGCTTTCTTCGGTGGTCGGGGAGATGTCATCTCCTCGGACGGGGAGGGATAGCATGTGTCCTAGACGCCATTGGTGGCCGCTCTCTGACCACACAGGGACCCGGCAAGAAGATGGAGCTGAAGGTATGTGTGTCGAGTGAGGATCAACCGCAGAAGCAGAACCACAGGAAACGGCACCTGGGAGGGTCAGAGGCCACTTGGGCGTGGGAACTGACAATCCCAAGGGGCGTGAACGACGTGTGATTTGGAGCAAGTCACTCGACCTCTCCGCGCCGCGGTGGCCTGAGTGGATGGCGCTGGACGACACGCGTCTGCGCTCGGGCGGAGGAGCCCAGTGAGGCGGCACCTCCCGAATTCGCTGTCATCGTCATTGCCGTCATCGTCACCGCCGTCGTCCCCGTGACCGGAGTAAAGCTGCGGGGAAGGACCGGTCAGGGGGGCCACAGACCTCGGACTGTCTTCCAGGCCCCGGGGAACCAGGGAGGAATCAGGAGCCGGGGCCAGCAAGAGCGCGTTTCTGCTTCAGACGCGGCCACTGGGGCGAGGACGGGCCCCGCATAAATCATGATGCGAATGCGGAAAAGTGTCCCGAAGCCACCTCCCATGGAAAGTATTTCAGGAAACGGCGACATTTGCTGCAAAAGAGAGCCGAGTCTGTCATGGGGCGGTGGGGGATGGGGGGAGGGCCAGGGGTGAGTGGGGGTGACGGGTGAGAAGTGACTGTGGTCTGAGCGTCGCCAGAGGCGTGCCCGGTGGGAGGGGGCACAGGAGTGGTCAGCCAGGGACGGCGGCACCAGGGAAGAGAGCGTGTTAGCCAGAGCTGCCCGGAGATGGGAGGGCGGCCCCAGGCGGCAATGAGCTCCCCATCCAGGCAGGTATGCAAGCAGACTCTGGATGCGCCCTTCACCGGGCGGCGGTAAGGAAGCCCGAGCACCAGGCCGGTTGATGTAGATCCCTTCTAAGTTCCTTGCAACCGAACTCTCGCTCATTCTACTGAACCCCGGAGAGCTTCGACGCCTACGTTTCAAATCGCCACGCACCGAGTGGCTTCCCACAGCACCCGTTTATTCCCTCGCGGTCCTGGAGCGTAGATGTCTCCACAAGTCGCGCTAGGCCGATATCAAGGTGCGGCAGGGCTGTGTTCCCCTCTGGAGATTCTAGGGGAGAATCCTTTTCTCTGCCTTTTCCGGCTTCCGGAGGCTTCCGCATCCCTTGGCTCGTGCTGTCTTCCTCCAGCAGCTTAGCATCGTCCAGAGTCTCCCCCGTCTCATACGCTGCGCCCGCACACACGTCACCCCACTTCCTCAGCTCGCAGACGGGGCCACCGCCAGGCACCACGATTCCCGCCCTCGGCCACCTGCCCCGGGGGTTTTGCGTTCAGAGAGTTCCCCGCCCTCCACTTTCCTGCAGCAGGAAAGCGACGCGTCCCTCCCATTCACGGGCCCATCTCAGGGGACTCGCAATGCGTAAATGTGTCCAGCAAGTGGATGAAGAATCCGCTGGGAGGAAACGCTGGTGTCCGGCTGAGCGGTGTGTACCTACAGCCCGTTAGCTCTGGCCGTGGGCTCTCCAGCATATCGAGGTTCCACGGGGACCTGGCACGGCGGGGCCCAGTCTCCCACTAAGACACCGTGGGGGATGGGAGAAATCTCTGGGGAAAGCCCAAGGCTTCAGTCTGTGGGAGAATCTCGCCAGGATTGTCAGCGTTCACATTCCAGACGGAGCAGCCTCATGCTGCAGGAGCGAGGAAGGGGCGGGCGAGGGGCCAAGGAGCCCCCTCTCAGCAGATGACACACGGGGCTCTGGAGTGACCCTGCATCCTGGGACGGGCCGGTTCGGGCTGTGCTCTGTGGGTTTTCAAGGGGCTGTGCCTCTTTCTGAGTAACGAGACTCACAGTCATCGAGTTAATTCAGCAACGCCTTCCTGAGCATCTGCTCCGCTCATCTGGGTGCTGGGTGCTGGGTGCCGACAAGCCAGGATGAAAAGGAGCACTCAGCGGGTGAGGGAGACAGACGAAGACAGACGAAATCCACTCGGCCCCATGTCTGGGGCTCAGGACGCAGAGGGGCGTCCTGATCCGCCTGGACGCCCGTGGACGACCACACGCGTGCCCTGAGTCGGAGCTGCCAGCGCCACATTCGTCTCAACTTCAAGGGCACAGATGACCGCTCTCCAGCACGGGGACGGGACGGCTCCTTGATCTGAACGGTCCAGATCTGAACGGCTCCTTGATTTGAACGGGCTGGTTTCAGGGCCTGGGCCTGTTCTCTCTGTCCTACATGAGAGGCTCATTCCAGGAGCACATCCAGGGGGCCTGGAGCGTCTCAAAGGGGACCCGGAGTCCCTGGCGGGGACCCGCTTGTCTGCCAGGGAGGGAGAGAGGACCCCTCTTCATCCAGAAAAAAACATCTGTGTTTGCTGCTGGCACCTCCTGTTCTGCCCTGTCTGACGGGGTGGCCAGGAGTCAGTCCCCAGGTCACCTTGCTAACAGTGTTTAGAGAACACACTCTTACCTGCAAACAGGAAGGCATGGCCACCATCCATGCCTGAGGTTTTAACACCAGAAAACCAGATAAATAGAGCGCCAGGGCTGGAAGGGACCTCTGGCCTCGCCCAGGGTGACGCTGCTGTTTACAAACAGGGACAGGGAGCCAGGACCAGGCCAGCGGGGCGGGCGGAGGCTGGAGGCCGGTTCTGTCCCTGCATTTCTAGCCCCGCCCCCCGTCCAGGACGCCACGGTCCTTCCCCGCAGCCCTCTGGTCATCATCTTGGTCGTTTTGTTCCGCTGCTGGCCCTGGCCGCTTTCTGCCTGCCGCTGGCGTGAGAGAGTGGCTTTGCAGACAGACAGACGGACACAGGTCTGGGGCTTTGTCCCTCACTGGCCTCGTGACTTCGGACAGCTGCGCATCCCTGAGACCTTCCGTTGGCTCCTCTGGGAAATGGGAATAGCTCGCCCACTTCACCAGCTTTCCATGAGGCACATGGCGGTTCAGACAAGAGTTGTGTAGCTGTCGCCTCGACGATGCTCCGTGTTAAGTAGGAACCTTCCCGCTTGGTCGTGGGCAGCCCGGGAGCCCACACTGTCCTCTGCCTGCAGGTCCCGATCCCCGCAGCTCCGCACCAGGAGTCGGAGGACGGAGGGAAAACAAGGCACCGAGTCCCAGTGGACTCGTTTACCTCCAGCTCTGTGACCTGGGGCGAGTTACTGGAACTCTCTGAGCCTCGATTTTCCCGCCTGGGAGATGGGACTGTGTCCTGTGCCACCTGGCTCACAGGGACACTTGCAGAAGTGGGGACTTGACATTCGCTCAGTGACATTGGACGGCGTCTTCTCTTCCCGACCAGGGCTTCTGGGCTAGGCGCCCTCGTCGTCCCAATTTCGCATATAAGGAGAGGGAAGAAAGAGTTAAGAAACCAGCCTAAGGTCATGGCCAGAAGCACGAACCTTGCATTCCACCAGCCTCCGAGGGGAGAAGAGCCCCCTTGGCTGGTGCCCCTGACAGGACAGCCGCCCCGCAGCACCCCTGCGAGGGCCGCACGCACGACCTAACCCGCACTGCAGGTCTGCTGTGCACCGGCCTGTGCCGGAGCTTGAGGTGGGTGAGCCGGGGCATGCTCACACGTGGCCCCCACGGGTGCGAGTACAAGCCCCTCTCCCAGATGTGGAGACGCAGCTGCTCACAGGGCGGGTGTCCACCCAGGCTTCCTCTGGCTGGTCAGTGGTGGGTGGACGTTGACACCCAGCTGCCCGACCCCAAGCTCCAGGTCACTGGTGCTCAATCCACCCCTTCTGGCCTCTTTCTCTCCCCAGATTCTGCTCTAGGAAATCAACCAGCTTTACAGTCCGAGGGCCCCGTCTGCCCACCCGCTCCTCTGACGAGCCACCCCTCATCCATCCTTGTCTTCCTCTTGTCCTCTGCCCCCCTCATCTGCTGGCCCTGCCACTTTGGGCAAAGCCCCTGCTGAGAGAGAAACTCCTAAGGGATCTGTGAGGAGGGAGGCCCTGCCTTCCAGGTGTCCTGCACCCCCCCAGGCAGCCCCACCTCTCAGCAAGGGGGGCCTTCAGGTCTGAAAGGGTCCAGTGTCCCCAGCCAGGTGGGCGTGCTCCTGGCCTTGGCTGGGCCCCACAGGAAATGGAGGCGTGGGGGACCACCCCCAAGCCGCTGCTTAAAGGGGCAGCGGCCTGGGGCTGCAGGAGGCCCCTTCGCAGCATGGCGCCCCGGCTGCTCCCCCTGCTGCTGCTGCTGCTGCTGCTCCTGGCCGGACCCCCCGCCGTGCAGCCCGCGCCCCCGACCTGCTACTCCAGGATGCTGAGCCTCAGCCGGGAGATCACCGGAGACTTCCAGAGCCTGCAGGCCACGGAGCCCTTGGTGAGTCCCCTCCGGCCTGCTGGGGACCAGGAGGTTCAAAGCAGACCCGGTTCCTGAAAATGCGCCTTTGCCCCGGGAGATAAAAAAACGCTGTTTTCTTTTTCTGGTCCGTGCCCGTCTCCTTCACGGGTGTTCGAGTTTTAGCCTCATCCTGCGACACGCAGCACCAACGTATGCGCTCTCTTTTAAGGACGAAGAAAAGGAATCAAAGGCTTCGTGATTTTTGTTTGTAACTTGCTAGCAAATGTCAGAGGATCTGTTGTAAAACGTAAAACAACAACAACAAAAAAAATGAGGAAGAAAAAAGAAGCTCCCCATAGTTAGAACTCCGGAGTTAAAGAGGCCTAAAAAATTAAGCTTCTTAATTCTCTTTGCCAGCTGAGTGGTTAAGAGTGTGCGTGCTAAGGGGGGACTCCCAGAAGGGGCTCCCCCCACCGCCTGCCGTGGCAGATCGCTCAGCTCCGGAACCTCTCTGTCCTGGCCTGTGAAGGGCGTGAGCATCCACCCGCCTGCTCCGGGCAGCGGCCGGGGTCCAGGGGTGACTACGGACACAGCACGTGAGCAGTGCCTGCGCCGGCCACTCCAGGCGTGGCGGCCGCTGATATCACCACTCCTAGGAGGAGAACCCAGAGGCGGAGGGAGCGGAGGGCCCCAGGGGATGCCCAGAACTAGAACCCGGGCCTCCCAGGCTGCTTATGCAGTGTAGAAACGGAACGAATTGCACTCCATTAAAAGCTTTGGTAAAACACAGTGTCCCTTTACCCCGTGTAAACGTCAAACGAAATGTAATGCTTGTCAGATGTGGGGTTTTCGGGGTACTCCAACACCTTCTTTGTATTCTCTTTTTAAAAGGTAAATAACGTTTACTTTTTTCCTCCTTCTGAAAGTCACATACTCTGTAGAACGGTTGGAAAACACACAAAGGACAAAGAACATAAATATTACTTGCAATTCTACCCCCTAGAGGTAACCGCTGCCATAGCGTTCTGGAGGATAATATTTCAGCGTCCGCCTGCGTGTGGGTATTCGTGTGTGTGCGTGTGTGTGCACGTGTGTATGCATGCATGCATGTGTGCACGTGTGTGCACCTGCGTGTGTGAACAGATTGGGTTACACAGCCCCGCAGTTTTGTGATTTACTTTTCAATGACACCGTTAAATAAATAAATATTCTTTTGTAACAACGTTCTGTTGTAGGATGACACCACAATTTGTCTACAGATTCCTTAGTATTAAATATGTAGAGCAAATATCGTTTAAAAGAATCTGATTTTAATATGTAAAAAGAATACTAATAATGCATAGGCTCAGGACTGCAAGGCTGGGAGGAACTCTAACTCTAATTCACGGCTGGGAAACTGAGTCACGTAGAAGAAAGAGACCTGCTCAAGGTCACTGGGGGAATTTCTGGTAGAAAAGGACCAGGGTCTGGGTCTCTGGCCTTCAGTCCTGCACAAAAAGTAAAATACAGTAACATCAAAGTGTACATATTTATGCACTTTCATATTATTATAGTATATGTTATGTATATTATTATACAGATTACAGTTCCAAAACTGTTTGACATATACATATATATACTTATAATTATGTGTGTGTATATAGATGTATATATAAATATAAGACAGTTCCCTAACTCGTAGTAAACGATACAAAGTTTGCACTCGAGAAGTCGGTTTTCTATTTCTGGAGGAATGTGACACAGAGCACAAGCAAGCATTGTGCATGTCGCTGCTGGAGGGCTGGCGGAGGGCCTTCTGCGACCAGGCTGAGGGTGTGTCCCTGTGGGCACCGCAGTAACGCGCGCCCCCTTCTGCAGGAGCCGTGCGTGAGATACCTGCCCAGGCTCTACCTGGACATACACGTAAGAGGGGCCCCATCGCCTGGGGGCGGCGGTTGGGGGTGGGGAGGGACTCTGAGCAGAAGGACGTGGGCGCCCCCAGCTCCTGTCCCTCTGGCTGATGACTTCTTCCTCCCCGTTCTCCTCCCCCAGAATTACTGCGTGCTGGCCAAGCTGCGGGACTTTGTGGCATCGCCCCAGTGTTGGAGAGTGGCCCCGGTGGACACCTTGAGGGACAAAGTGCGGAAACTGTACACCATCATGAACTCTTTCTGCAGGAGGGTAAGCGACACCATCGAAAGCTCTTTCTCACGTGTTCTCAGCCGAGACTTTTAGAAGAGGGGGTTCGGGAAGAGACGGGGGGCGCCGAGGAGGAAGAGAAGCCCTTCCTTACCCACTGTCTCCCTTGGTACATGATGGGGACTCAGGACAAGGCCCCTCGCCTCCGCGAGCTCCACGACGCCCAGGACCACGTGCTGCTGATACAAGACAGACCCCGGCAGGAGCCAGGCGGGCGGGGGTCGGGGGAGAGGGCTTCCCGGGGCCAGAGGGACTCCTCAGCGGGCTCTGGGGTAGGAAGGTTCTGGTAGAAGAGGGCGTGGAGATGGGAAAAGCAGGTCATTGGCGCTAGTCGAGATGTGGACAGAAGCCCCGAGACCCGAGGGGCGTGGGCTTCGGCCTCGGATGTGCCCGAACTCCTGTCTCCATCTTCCTGCTTCCCAGGTGGCCGTGTCCCCTCTCCTCTCTGAGCCAGTTTCCTCGTTTCTGAACTGGGGACAGGATAGTGCCTGGCTCAGGAGCTCACTGGGAACATCGCAGAAATGATACCCTCGGTCCGGAGAACCCCGGCAGGGTGACTAACTAGAGCTCCTAGCAGCATGGCGGCCAGGAGCGAATCCTCAGGAAACTGTAATCATTAGCTAGTGCGTTGTGATTTGCTTATTCACACATCAGAGATTCGCCATGTGCTCCCTCCCCACACGCCCCTCCCCCTGGCCTGGTGGCGGGGGGGGCGGGACACTGGAAGACGACATGATTACAGTAGGGTCTGATGACTGGCGTTACGGACGCCAACGTCTTTGGAGGTGAGATCTGGAGCCGTTTCTCGTGGCATCCCCAACACCTGGCCCAGAGCCGTTGCTCAGTCATTGAGATTCATTCATTCATTCATTCATTCACTCCCTCACCCATCTGTCCACCTGCTCAACCAACCTAGGCATGAATTCAATAAATAATAAAGAACAGATGAGTGTCTATGGGAACGTGAAGATGTGACCGGCTCTTTTGGGGAAGGTAAGGGATGGAGGGATCGCACCTGAGGAGAACAGTTCGACCGCCTTCGAGGATGACCAGCAGCCCCGCGGCCACACACGGGCTCTGCCGCCACCTGTGGGGACACTGCCGCTCATTGCACGTCTTTTTCAGGACCTGGTGTTCCTGTCGGATGACTGCAGTGCCCTGGAGTACCCAGTCCCCACGATCACGGTGCCGCCAGGTCGTCAAGGCTGAGGCTACGGAGAACCTCAGGGGACCAAATGACGCCAGCTGCTCAGACACGGTGGGCCAAAGCCACGGTCCCCTCAGGCCTCCCTGTTGCTGCAGCATCTGAAACCGTCACGTCACTCCACCTTTCGGAAAGCTGGGTTTGTGCTCCAGCCCCGGGACACAGGAGCTCAGCTTTCACACCCCTTGGCTTGTCCTGCCGGGATGGTTAGATACACGAGTACGTTTCTATGATCGCCGGGAAGGAAAGGGCAAACCCGCTTCTCTGTTAGGGACAGATAGCTTGAGAACAAGCACCATAGATGTTCATAGTGCTGCTTTCACGGATGAGCGCTATCGCTGGCCTTTCCTGGTGGGAACCTGCTTACACTTAACCAAACGTGTGTTTTAGACTCTCTCCTATCGCGCACTTGCCTTGGAGTTAGTTACCTTTCGTTTTTAAGGAAATTTTACTGCCTATAAGATGTATTTGCAAGGTTCGTAATTACATAGCGCTGACAGGAAACGCCCTTTTACCGAAAGGTGATGAAAATCAAATAAAGATGATTTTTAGAAACGAGGCGGATGTCGGTGCTTATTTCACGCTCTTTCTGAAATTCGCTGCTCTTAGCAAGACGCCTCTTTCTCACTTTTTCCAGCAAGCTCAGGTTTCTGGGTCCACTTCAGTCCACTTGCATGAATGTCTGTCCCTGGAGCATTGGGAGAGGTTCCGACGTAGGTGTGGGGACAGACTGGACTTGCATCAAGCCCACGGGCAATGCGGTAGCTGGCTTTTATCACAAACCTCATTCACTGGGTCCTCCTAACGCACATAGACACAGGCATCGTAGGAGGAGGCCGAGGCTCGTGCAGATTAAATAACCTGCCCGAGGTCCCCGGCTGGAAAGTGGATTGAGGTCCAGGGCCCCAAAGCCCACACTCGTCCTGGTGCCCCATGCTGGTTCTCTGCAGGTGAAGCAGGCTCGTTTCATGAATTCACGAAGCCTGCAATAACATTTCACCTGAGTAACTGGATTATTGAAATGTTGAAATGTCAAATGTTGATTTTTTTTTTTAATTCGCAAGCCACATTAGGGTCTTTGTATCTTTTACTCCCGTTTGTACATATGGGCCAGGCGTTTCCTCCTTGATCTGAGGCGCCTCTGACTTCTCAGAGGATTTGCGAGAATGCTTCGTTAGGTTTTTATTTTCTGTTTAGAAGCACAAGCACCATGGAGGTGGTTTCTTAGGACTACTATAAACAAGGCATGACAAACAGCATTCACTGTCGACCGCCCCCAACCAACTACTACACAACAGCAGAATAATCTGTTTTAACCATGCGCTAACACATCCTTCACCTGGTGAAAAATTTCCCATCGCTTCCACTTTGAATGAAGTTTGAACTTCTCACCTTCGTCTACTTATCTACCACTCCCACCCCCATCCGTCTCCGTAAAGCACCCATGACACACAGAACTCGGTCACCTGTTCCTGTGTTTGTTTACTTGCTTATTGTGTGTCTCCCCGACTAGACTCTAAGCCCCTGGAAGGCAGGGACCGAGACTTCTTGCTTCACCCCTTTACCCCTCCCCCCACACCTAGCTCCGTCCTGACACTTAGCAGATGCTCAATAATGATGCTTTCGATGGTTACGGATACTGGGGATTGCTTCCTGGGAAGACCGAGAAAAGCCGACAGTGACGATCTTGCCATGTCAGGTGGTCCGTGCCCATTCTTTCTTCACAAAAGGTACACGAGTTGCCCACACTCACACGCCCACAGCCTCAGAGGCCCGCCGCCTGGGTCTCCAGGGACCGCCGATTCTCACTGTTCCCGTCGACTTGGGCAGCTCGGGAACTCGCGCTTGCAGGCGTGCACGCACCCACGTGGGCGTGCCTTCTCCCAGCCCTGACCGTGCACCGTGACCCTGGGCCACGGCCAGCAGCAGAGAGCTGAAGGAAACCCTCGGCTTTCCTCCTGGGCCACGTCTAAAAGCTCACTCATCCGTTTGGCTGTCTTGGAGCACACTGACTGCTGAGGAACACAAACCTCTACACCCAGGGGCGATTTAAACCCACTGAGAACTATCAGGCGAAAACCCTCGCAGTTTAAACCTGGCTGATTTGCAAAAGCGCTAATAATGTGAAATCGCTCCTGCATTTGCAGAATGTTCAGGTCCATAGATAATCAGATCGGGCACTCACAGGATAGAGCAAGGGACTGCCCTGAAATCGATTAAGTACTGGAGGAGAAGAAGGAAAAAATAAAAAAAATAGAACAAAATTATGTAGAAAATGGCCGAGTCAGCACGAGTCAGAACTTAGGTTTGTACTCCTTCGCGCCGAAGGTGTCCTGGGAATTATTTGGACACTGGATACACATTTCTAAAACCTTTGCAATCAAGTTCCTAAAATGCAGCCGGGCTGATTTTTCAAGAATTTTCTGGCAGCCACGCAAAGACGAGAAAACGCACTCCGAGTCATTGCTCTTTAATTTACTTTCTCGTCTACGGCCACGCAGCCCTGAGCAAGCCAGATCCCATCCGATCTCGGAAGCTAAGCAGGGTCGGGCCTGGTTAGTACTTGGATGGGAGACCACCTAGGAAGACCAGGTGCTGTAGGCGTAAAAAAATAAGGGATTGTAAGCTGACAAGGCCCTTGCAATCTGTGAGGTCAACCAAGGGTTACCTCGCCCAAAATAATAATAATAATAACAACAACTTACTTCCCCTTGATCCTAGGGCTTCAGCGTCAACCCCGCTTAAGATGCCACGAGATCGGGAGATGTGCCTTACTCAGAGAAGGGTTCGGAATCACCATCGCTGTCACAGCAGCGGGCGCCCTTCCCCAGCCTACAGCTCTGCAGACGCCCACGTTTAGAAAGCATTCACCTCTCGAGGGGAAGTTGTGCTCCGACGTTGGGTGTCGATGCTCCAAAACGCTCTCAATTTATCAATGATAAAAACGAGTATGTGGAGAACATTGTAATTTACGAAATATTTTCGTGTCTACTTTTTCCTTCGTTAACGTTGGGTCTTATGCCGGCGTTGGAGACTGGGTGGATTAGGACAGTTCATCTCTACTTACAGATTCAAGAGTGAAGCTTCAATTAAATGCCCTATTACACCTACAAAGATGCCTAAAATTTTCAAATCAGACAATATCAAGCTTTAGTGAAGCTCGTGGCAGCTGACGTACTGTACTGGTAAGGACATTTGGAAAAAGATTTGGCGTTACCTAGTGAATTTGAAGCCATGTACACCATAAGACCAGCAGGTTTAACCCTGAAACATCCCCTAGAGAAATGCTTGCACATATACCCCCGCAAATAGGTCTAAAGGTGTTCGGAACAGGATGTCTACTAAGCAAATGACAGGAAACCACTCCAAAGTCCATCGATGACAGAAAGCATAACTAACTGTTGTCGAGTCATACAATGATGACAATAATTAATAGGTTACGATGACACGGAATCCCCTGGCTGAATCCCAGGTCCACGACGATGAGGAAGACAGACGTGACACTGAGAAGCAGAAGACACTGGGAATGATTTCATTTCTGTAAAGAATAAGAGCAGGCACGGCATGAAATACATTGCGAGGGGACAGAAACGTACGGGAGAAAGCTTTAAAGAGGGGCGAGGAAGTGCTTGACACGAAATTTAGGACGGGAGCTGTCGCCCCGAGGAGCGGAGGAAGAGGGTGGCATGCGAGGGACACTACCGGGGACTTTGGAAATAATGACACGCTTTTTTCTTAAACCGAGTGATGGTTCAATATTTCGTCACTCTTTAGAAGTAATTACCTAGTCGATATTTCATAAATGAAAATTTTAAATGAGTAGCGTTCACATAAAACATCAAAACGAATTGTAAATGAAACTTAAAAGCCAATGCCGTTTACGATGGCGTGAAGTAGCTGGGAATAGATACATGCACTTCACAGAGAACATTATAAAACTTTAGGAAAGAACTCCCCATACAAATAAAGAGATAAGCTATGTTTATGACTCTCAAACTAACATAAATTCAGTGTATCCGGTGAACATCCCAACAGGATAGCTCCGGATAGGCTGAGGCTAAAATTTATAGAAAAGTATAAAAGATCAATAAGTGTGGAAAAAGAAGAATTGTGGGAGGGGAATTTCCCAGCAGGTTACAAGACTTGTTCTAACGTTATAGAAATTAATATGCTGGGGTGTGATTTAGGAATGAAAAATAACTGAACAGAGAGCCCAGAAACGAGCCCACGGAGATTTGGTAAATTGCTGAGGACACATGACAAATCAGCGGAAAAATAGTAAATAGTGCAAAAAATGGTGTCAAGACAAAAGGCTATCCATGTAGAAAAAAACGGAAATTTGATCTCTTTCTTATATCGCACACAAAAAGGAATTCCAGAGGTATGACAGCCTTAAGTAAAGCAATATTTTCAAATATTTAGAAGAACATATGGCAGAATAACTCTGTGTTATTAGGATAAAGGAAGAATTCTTAAATGGGATCCAAAGAGCGCATCCAAGAAAGAAAAAACATTTAAAAATACAGCAGAAGATTTTAAAAGACAGAGTAAACAAAGCTAAAGGAACCCCCATGCATTGGAAAAACAATGTGCTAACTGACAACTGTTCTTATCCAAATGCCTACAAATCAATGAGAGAGAGAGAAAAATGAGCAGGGCGTAACCTGAACAGGACATGATAATGGGTGTTTAAATATATGGAAAGATGTCAAAACTTTCTGGCAACCAGAGGAGGCTTGTTAAAACTACATGATCCAGTTTCGTACCCATCAAATCAGAAAATAACAAAGTCTCATAATCCCAGCTGTTGATGAGGAGAAACAGGAATGTTAACATGCTGCTTTCGGACGTGGGACTGGATACGAACTTTGTAGAGCACGATTTCGTGATATTTGGTAAAGCTGTTTCGTTTCTGGGGATGTACGTCAGGCACACTCTCACAGGAGACGTGCAGAAGGATGTTCGTTACCGCCTCGTTATTGGCTATAATGGAAAAAAGGAACATCCTAAAAATCTCCGAGAAATGCTGGAAGCGAAGGAAAATGGACTGGAAGCAGGTCGCAGTCACGAGACCCGTGGCTTCTGGAGGGCAGAGAAGAAGAGATGGTGCCCGGAGGGAAAGGGGGTGTCACTTCCGTCAGCAGCATTCGATTGATCACAAACAAGCACGTAGCCGAATGGGAACACTTACCGGGGCTGCACGGCGGGTCCAGGGTGATTTTATTGATCATTCTTTGTCTTTTTTCAGCATGTTTCAAATATTCCAGAATTCAAAATGTTAAAAGAGCCATTTTATTCTATGGAACAACTGAAATCACCTTAATCAACTGTAATCCCACGGGCCAAGAAGGTGTTTCCACCGGGCAGGTGGCCTCTGCCCCTCCCCCACCCCCATTCATGAAGTTTCTAGATCTCCTCCTCCTCTTCCCTCCCAAACCTCTTCCGCCTCTGATCAGCTTCGGATGGAAAGTTCTGTGATGACGCAGCAAGTTCACAGCCTCCTGCGACATATTTTATAAGAAGAAAAAAAAAATCTTGTTTTAATAAGAAGCGAGGGGAAAATTAAGGAATTGTTACTATAAAATTAATCAAATACAGCAACGTGGTCTCTGGAAGGCACATGGTGACAGCACATAAGTAGCAAAGAAAATTAATTCAGATGCACAGTTTGGATGCTAGAAAATTGATCTGGAATCACAGTACCCCAACGATGAATGGAGAACCCTCTTTGAGGAGGGTCACCTCGGAGGGTCACAGCCACCAGACAGAGTGCTGCTGGGCCTCTGGCTTGATGGCTGCCACCACAGGCCTCTCTGGTATCATAAGCAGCGAACGGCTCCAGCTCGTTTGCCTCTGTCTTTGCTCTTGGTGTGGCAGACCTCCTGAAATCGCTGATGGCTGGCTCGGCCCAGGCTCTCCAGGCTGCAGCCTGGCCTGGGGGTGGAGCCCAGAGGCCACAAAGCCACGAGTGGCCGCCTGGGAGGGCTACAAGCCAGGCCTCGGCGACACGGATTTATAGACCCTGCTTATCTCTAGTCCGGGCTGCTTCCCCCGAGGAGCCTGTGCCCCAGGATAAGTGTCTCTTCCAAGCATGGACATGGACGGCAAGGGATCCATCTGAAGGAGAAGCTGCCAGCCCCTCCTCAGACTGCGGTCACCCCGTCCTCGGGCACCTCTGTTTTCTAGAACGCCCTGTGGCTTATGGAGCCCAGGTAGACACAACGACCTACACCACGTTTTGTGTTTCAGAGCGACTCTCTGATGCATTTAGAATAGAACGGTTCTCTCACTTCTTACAGATGACAAAAGGGAGCCTCCGGAGGGGGCGCGACTTACCTGAAAGGCCAGGTGTCCAGCAGAAGCAGTTCTCGGACCAGCCCCTCTGTCCTGAGGTCACCTGATGCTCCGCCCCCCTGCGACCTCGGGCTCTTGGCTGGGATAACCCTCACCCCGCACCGTCGCATGTTGTTAAATACCATTTTACGAAGTCCTTTTGTGACTCATGTTGTAATAGTGACATGGTCACGTTCTGCACTCCCAGGCTGGGAGTGGGGGTAGAGGCGGGGTTGGGGTACCTAACAGGAAATGTCCTTGCTGTTCACGATGCCACACAAAGCGGGAGTTGTGTTGATCTTGAAGTCACCT
The DNA here is from genome assembly GCF_902729225.1 of Pteropus medius. NCBI lineage: Eukaryota > Metazoa > Chordata > Mammalia > Chiroptera > Pteropodidae > Pteropus > Pteropus medius. Next base: position 11,427,120 of record NW_024349804.1, on the reverse strand, counting down.
CAAGCTCTGGGCCAAAACCAGCAAGCAAGTAGGATCAACCATGGATTGTGCTCCCATATCTCGCAAGGGACGGGGGTGGCAAACACAAGGGCACGGCCAGGCCCCGGGCAGGCAGGGAAGGCCGGCTGCGGGCGGAAGCAGAGGGTCGTGGGCGGCCACAAGAAGTGACGAAAAGCATTTTTTTTCCTACCGGTGGAGGAACCCTGGGTACAAACTGAGAAGCCCCTAGAGTTACCTACAGAAGATGCTGCTTCCTGGAAGACTACCAGTCAAAGAGCCAGAGGCCATGGTGGCCTGATCCACCCCAGACCAGCCAGGACACTGCCAGACGGCTCAGCGCAGGACAGACGGCCGCACGAGCGTTAAGATGGCTCAGCGCAGGACAGATGGCCGCACGCGCGGTAAGATGGCCCAGTGCAGGACAGATGGCCGCACGCGCGTTAAGAAGGTGCACGCTCATGTAATTCAAATATCGGTTCCGTCCCTTATGCTCATCTCTGGCCTCAACAAAACGGGGTGAATAACAGTACCTCTTGAATGGGGTTGTGTGGAGCCGTGTGGCTGGGGGATTGCGTGGGACAGAGGCCGGCGCACAGTAGGTGCTACATCGGCAATCAGCGACACGTCGGCAGAGGTTAGCAGCCTTTACCGGGACGCTTCTGCCGGAGACGCGGCTGGGGGGCAGGCTGCGGCCAAGGGGGCACGCAAGGCCCTCACGGGCATCGTCTGCTGAAATGAGCCAGGGGAAGTGGGGTGCTACTTGGAAAAGCCCAAAAGTTCTTCCAGGACCTGCTGACCGTCAGCAGGAAAGGCCAGAGCTGTCGGAAGCTGGCCAGGGCTGCGGAGAAAGCCCCACCAAAGATAATCGATCAGAAACAGATCTGAACGCGCGAAGGAGGTTCTCAGCCCGTCCAGCAAATGCCGATGCGGGGATTTTGGAAACGAGCGCCGATGAGACCTTTCTGTGCTCATTTCTAACGTGACTGAGGCTTCCCCAAGGCCAGGTGGCAGAGGTATGCAGATGCTCAAAAAAATCGGTCTGGTAACTGCAGCCTGAGGCACCTTGGCTTCGCACTGTGACTGCTCTCCAGTCTGCGGACAAAAAAACACAAACAAACAAACAGGCCAGGACTCAGCCCAGCCAGTCTCCTCCCTCACCAGCAGGAAGCCACAGACAGCATCTCGGGACACTGATCTGGTCACGGGCTCCTCACACGACGCCCCCGCTGCACCTCCCAGGGTCAGCTGGGCTGATGGGGGTCCCCGGGAGACCGCAGGAGTACACTCAGGACAAGGGCTGGAGCAGGTCTCAGAGAACGCAGCAACCACACCGGCACCGAGTCCCCTTGTGACCAGGGAAAGTCCCTCCCCGCTTCTGGGCCTCACCCCCTCAGATGTAAGGTGGGGTGCCAGGGAGAGGTACAGTGCTGAGGGCCTTGACGGTCCAGTCTCCCACCAGCGTCCTCAAGCGTGTTCTTCTCTGGCTTGGGAGCGGAGTGGAGAGGGTTGGGGTGCTGGGGGGCGTGGTCATCATCTCCTGCCCTGGACCTGGGACCGGCTGGAGCTGGGTGGGGTCCTGAAGCCTCGTGCAGCAGGAAAGCGCCGCTGCCCTCTAGTGGCCACTGGCGGGAATGAGCGGTGGGTCCCTGGGAGAAGCAGTGAACTTCACATTGAAAGGTGCAGAGCCGGAGCCCTGCTGTGCGCCAGGACCCACCTGTGTGGGCACAGCGAAGGGTCAGACATGCCCCGCCCCTGGAGACTCATGCACAGTGGGGACAGACATGCGGGCTGTGCGGGTCCCCTACGTAGCCTCTAGCTCTGTGACATTTCTTCATCATTGAAATGCAGCTAAATATAAACGGTCCTCCCAGGTGCGGCTGGTCACCATGACTACCCACATCCCAAGCCCAGCCCCTTCTCCCCGAACGCACTGCTCCCACCCTGCTCCAGCCACCAGCATCCCTCTCCGGCCTCGCTGCCCCCACCTTTGCCACGCAGTCCCCTCCACACAGAGCGGCCAGGAAAGGCGGCGAGGTGGCACCCGTCCTCTGCCGACTGTCCTCCAGTGGCTTCCACGACACTCCGAGCAAGAGCCAAAGTCCCAGGCCTGGCCCCCAGCACCCTACAGGACCTGTGCTGCCACCTCGCAGATCCCCAGGCATCCTGCTCTGGCCACACGGCCACTCCCCTGTCCTGGGACATACCTCGTGTCACCGTTTCAAATGGCAACCCTCGCCCCCTCAGCCCAGCCTCTCTCCCGACCTTATTCTCCTCCACCTACTGCTGTTCTGGTAGTTTCCGTATTTATTTCATCCAGCGTCTGCCACCCGCACCAGAGTGTCAGTGCCAAGGGGACAGGGGCCTTTGTTTTTCTGGCTTCTGTATTCCCAGCATCTGTTACACACAGTGCCTAATTCATTGCAGGTGGTCGATAGGTATTGTTAGATAAATAAACAAGTGAATGAGTGACAGGGTTTCAATTAGCATAAAATTAGCTGGACCTGGGCAGGGACAACTGAGTGTCTCGTAGCGTAGTTGCTCTTGGTAAAGTGAGATGACATGGAGAGAGGGGTGTCCTGATCGCTCTAGAGGACAGAGCACCTGTCTTCGTGGCTCAGTGTCGGGAAGGCTTCCAAGAGGAGGTGACAGACATGGAAAGTGGGTTTTAAAACAAGCAGGAGTTTTCCCAGGTGACGTGAGCATCCAGGAAGTATAAAGGCTGCAGAGGGGGAGACGTCAGGTGGACAGGGAGGGAGCAGCAGGTAGCCTGGGGTGCCTGGGGGACGTCCACGGTGGCGTTTGAGGTAGAGGAGGTGTGCCACCTCTCCGTGTTCTAGAAAGTTCACTCTGGCTGCTGTATGCAGGGTGGGGCCCTGGAGGTGAGGAGAAGCCCCGAGGCTGCTCCCATCAGCAGCAGGGGGTGACAAGTGGAGGGTGTTCAGGCAACTGACCGGAGCAATCGGTAGGGGGGCAGTGGGGTGCCACGGTTGATCCCTGAATCGTATAAGGTGGGAGGACCTGAGCCAGTAGCACGGGGCTCCCTTCCAGTCCCGAAATCACTTTTTTCTGCAGTACTTCCCCCTGACTTTTCAGATTATTAGCCACTGATACGAATCAAGCCCATAAAAGAACGGTTTTATTCTCACTTAAAAAATGATCCAGAGGAGCTCACCAATACCATCATAAATGCATCGAATGGTTCTGCCATAAAAGCGGCTTCCGCCACGGGCCATATCAATAGGAATAGAGTGGCCAGAATAAGGGAGGTGATACCCGCTAGATACAGTGAGAGACATGTCCTAGCACGTTCCCCAGCCCAGAGCAAACACTGACAAGCTGGCCTGCCCAGCAGAGGGACCTCCCAATCTGCACCCAAGTTTTCAGCTGCTGGGAAAGTTAGATGTAGGACCTGGAGGTGTTTAACCTAAAGATGAGAAGGATCAAAGAGAATAGAATACACGAGAGCTCTCTGTGGCTGTGAGTCTCAGCGCCACTTGGGGGTCGGGGGGTTATTTGCTTTGTCCTGGTTGGTGTCAAAATGTAGAATGAAGAGTTATCAACAGAAGTTACAAGGAGCAGAGTGTGACTTTGCTCTAAAGGACCTCCCCCTAGTCAATGCTGCCCACCAAAGAAATCGCCTGGCCTGGGCATGGGGTGAGCGGCCCAGCCCTGGAGAGTCAAAGAGAGAAAAGATGTCGCCTCTTGGGAAGAAGGGAGAAGGCGTTTCTGCATTTAGGGTGGGACGCGGTGACCGTGAGGCATGCTTCCAAAACTGCCAGTCCGCAGACCGGGACCTGACTCAGTGGCACCTGGGCACCCATCCCCTGGGTGCACCGCCCCCCGCCCCAGGCCCGGAGGCGCACGCCGTATCAGGACACACATGCTGAACCCTCAGTGCTGCAGGATTCGGGGGCCCTGTGTCCCCTCGCCCGTCGTAGAGCCTGCCAACGCAGGGTCTGAGAGCAGGGTGGACTCACGCAGGTGGGCACGGCCTCTCACGCCCACCGCCCGGCCCCTGACCCAACACTGCCGACGCCCGGGCTGCTCGCTCCGCTTCACAAGGTTCCACTTTTGATTTTTAAAAGAGTTTATTTCCTCTTAGCTGCAAAAAGAAACTGAACGTGCTTGTTGCTTTCGTTTAAGTGAGAGAAGTTTGTTCTCACGGTGTCTGAATCGGGGAGGGGATAGAGCTGGGGTTCGTTAAGTTCGGCTGTGACGCCCAGGCTCCATATTTGTCACTGGGGCTTCGTCACTTGATCCTCACCCTTGAACCCCTATTTCTTTAGGCCTGGCTTTGGGCTCAGTGGCAGGCGTCACACAGTCTCCCCCCAGCAGAGGTCAGGCCCCACACGCGCGTCACGGAGCTGCCTGGGCGTGGTGACTCACAGGGTTGACAGCCAGCCCTCCAGGGTCCCATAGGCACTGCCTTGCATCACGGGGATTCAGGCCAGCGGAGGGAACCGACCCATGGCCAGCCAGTCTCGACTCCTAGTTCAAGTCCTCCGTGCAGGGCGTCAGCCTGGATGCGTGGACCTTTGGGGCTGGTTAATTCTTTATTACGAGTGGACATCCTGTGCCTTGTGGGATGTTTAGCAGCATCTCTGGCCTCCACCCACTAGATGCTAGGAGCATCGCCAAATGGCTCCCCCAGCCGTGCCACATGTCCTCATGGCGCAAAATCACACTCCATTTGAGAACCACTGATCGTCTCTCTCCGCCCGGCTCCCAAAATATTCTTGTGAGATCTTGGGGCAGGAAAATAACGATCGTTGAGTTTCTAGGTCGGATCCTGTCATTAATGGGTGGGCACAGACCCCGGCTTGACCCCTGGAGCAGTGGAGGCACTTCTCACGTGACCGTCACAAATGGACATCACCGTACCAGCACCTAGAGGCGTCCCCAATCCAGCCCACACTCTCCTTTCATGGAGGAGGGACGTGTGGCCCAGAGAGGTTAAGCAACCAGTCTGAAGCTGCAGAGTGGGCTCAGGCATCTCGCCATCTGCCCAGTGCCGTCTCCAGTGCCCCACACCAAGCCCTATCAGTCCAGTCAGGGGGACAAAACCTGGGAAGAGGCAAAAAGTCCTCTGTTGACAGAAGCCAAAGACACGGACGGAGCCTCATTTTCACGTTACGATGCCGTGAAAATGTGCAAAGCGAAGTGTTGTAAAAACATTGGCCGGGCCGGGGCGGGGGAGGGAATAAATACTGCGAGCCATGTGAGCCGCCCAATAAAAGGAAGAGCCCAAAATTGTTTGTTGCTATTATAAGGGTCATTTTCCCCCTATAAAAAGAGTAATTTTCGTTTACAGGAACCCCGGGCAATTTTCCATCTAATTTGATGTTTTATAACGTCTGCAAAGCCACGCAGCCTTAGTTGGTTGTGCGGCCGTAGACATTTTATTTTCAAATTTTCAGGGTTATTGGTTCATCAAGAGCAAAGGAAAAATGTGGCTGGGTTTTCATGGGTCCTGGTTAGGAAGGGAGCAGCTGATGGTCTGGGGGGCTGAGCATGAACTCGCTGTGACGCCCCCAACCCCACGCCCTCCCCTCCCCCGGTGGAGTCTAGAACACCAAGCTGGAAAGGCCAGGGGTGGGGTCATTGTCCGGGTGAGGCGGCCACGTGGCTGCACAGTCACACGGCCCAGGCCCCTTCCTCAGGTCCAGAGCACCCCGATCTTGCCACGCTGGCCCGCCCCACACCCCTGTTTGGAGCCTTACGTAGGTTTTCTCATTTAATTGCCAAAACGGTCGGTGGGCCGGGGATTCCTGTTACTTACTCCCCGTTCCCAGAGGAGTCAAGAGGGCTTGGAGGAGTTGCCCTCCATTCGGGCAGGAGGTGGGAGGCCCCCGGCTGCACCTGGTCACAGGACCTCGGCTTTGGGGTCCATCCCGTCTGTCTGCACAGGGACACCCGTCCCCACGGGCTCCGCCTGACCCTCCCCGCCGTCACGGACGGGGCCTCGGCCCCCTGTTCCATGAATGGGCACCACACCATCCACTTCTCCGGGAGCACCTGAGGCTAAAGTGAGCGCATCCGGCGAAAAGCAGCTCTGGGAAGACGCCATGCCGAGGCCGACGGCAGGCTGCTGCCTTCCGCCCAGGCTGGGGTACCACGGAGCGGTTCAGGGGACGAGGAGGGACTGGAGATGACAGGGCGAGGGAGACACGGGGACGGAAACCAAGGACGACGAAGCGGAGAGGCACAGGGACAACCCGGAGGGGGACCCCAGTTACAACCGACCTGACTTGGTTTTTCCCGGTCGCCCGCTCTGAGCCAGGCCTCGGGCTGGGCGCCTCTCATGCCCAGGACAGTGGACACTATTTTTCCCTTTTCCTGATGAGGCCATCCTGCAGAGGCCACACCCGGAGGATGCCACGGGGGGAACAGAGGGAACAGACTCGGTAGAAAGCAGGGAGGGACTGTTTCAGATAAGAATGTTTTCGTCCGACATATACCTGTTCTTACCGAAACAGAGAACGCCATGGGCAAACTCAAGCGAGGAAAGCAGGAATCACCTGAACGCCAGCCCGCAGACTCCGCGGCACCGTTTCCAAATGTTTAAGCCACGTGGGATCGCAATGCATCTTACACTGCTTGAGTTCTTCTTAAACTCAGTACTTAACGATGGACAATTTCCCACGAGTAAACATTCTGGGCAGCATCTGTAACGCTGTGAAAACGGAACGTGTCTTAATCATTCCCCTACTGCCGGACCTCAGGCTGTTTCCAAGATTGTGCAATGATTTCGAAGGCTGAGCTGGGCACCCTCGTAACTAAGGTGCGTGTCCTCATTCGCAATAGCCCTTTGACTGTGGGCAAGGTGGCAGGCAGCCCAGAAGGGCTTCGACTTCCAAGAAATCCGAACCCATCGCCGCCGCCCGCACGGGGCAAGGCCAGACGCTGCGCTCGGACCCCTCTCAGCCACCTGCCAGGCGCGCGAACACGGTAAGTCTCGGTTCCTTACCTGCGAAGTGCGGATGTGCCCAACACTTGCTTCGCCGGTCAGGTGAGGACGAAACGAGACAATGGAACATTTTGGAATCTTTCCAGATTTCCCTGGAGAAAATGAACTTCCAGGCCCAGCCACAACCAGCAGACCTCGAGGCAGAGGGACAAAGCGGGAGAAAGACAGCGTCAAATAAAATCTCTGAACGAGATATAAAAAGAGTACGCGGGCCGAGGAAGGCAGTAGAGGGCAGAGGGGGGGGGGCTTTGCTTCCAGGTCACAGGCGCTGCCCGGATGCCCTGCTTCCTAAACCAGGAGAGGAGAGAGAAGGCCCTGACCGCGAGGCGCAGAGAGGTCAGCTGCACATCCCCTCCATCTCGGGGGTTGGGAGGCCCCCAGTCGCCTGCATGTCCTCCAACTCCAGCTGCAGCCCCGGCGCTGTGGTTGACATCTTCCGAACGGGCCTGACTCCCTGGGTCCACGCCTGTCTCTCTCCACGCTGTCGCTGAGGTCTCTCCACGCCACAGCTTCCCTGTCCCTCACCCACTGGCCGTGTGGACCCCACCGGCCCCTCCCACTTGACATACCCCAAGTAACGTGCCTCCGCCCATCCCACGCCCACCGCTCTGCCTGGCACCACCACCGATGAAATCACAAAGCTGGGTGTCATCTGCGACTCTCCTTCCACCGGCCACCAAGTTGTCACCCCCCGTCCCGGGCTCTGGGCACTCACAGCTGTGGGGCTGATTTGAAGGCGGGTGAGTCCAGCCTCTGGGTGAGGGGGACAACACGAGATGGCCGGAAGGAGGACGTCCATCCTGTCTGCTCACGGGTCTCCCCGTGCACCAGATGGGGTCCCGGCAGGAAACGGCCCCTCGAACCCCTTGGCTGAGAAGACAAATACGAAGACTGCTCTAAAGGTGCGGGCAAGGTTTGGGGAACCGAGAAGGGAGAGGGGACATACACCCCGGGGGCTAACAACAGAAGGCCACTACCGCCCCGGGCCTGAAGGGGGACCAGGAGTGGTCACAGGTCACTGGACAGGAGCCGTGGGAGGCCAGCAGATCAGGAGAGGACTTCCGCCGAAAAGATTTTGGTTACACACACAGACCCTGAGAGGAAGAAACGCAGCACGCCACGCCACGGCGGGCCACACCGGGCAGCAGCAGAGCTGGTCAGGAGGCAGAGGCCGGGGACACAGGGCGGGAGCCGTGGCCGAGGTCTCCACGGGGAGGGACAGCGAGGCAGGGTAAGGGGCTGGGGATGGGCCGCTATGAAAATGAAGCAGGCCGTGGGGCAGGGGCTGTCCCCGGATGTCCGGTGCCTGGCCCTGAGGTGATTAGGGCAGGCGGACAGTCGCCCAGAGTGAGCGAGCCCCATGAAGCAGGTGGCTGGAGGGCGCAGGCTCTGCGCCGGCTGGACTGGACCGAACTGGAAAGCACACTGGTGAGTGTCTTGTTTCCTCCCTCCAGGAACCAGCTCCATCACCGCGGGATGGCCAGTACCTCAGGGTCGGCAAGGCCCTTCGAGATCAAAGCACCAGAACAGAGACCGGGGAAGGCATGGTCACAAGCACCACCGGAAGGAACCAGGGGGACGAAAGCCCACCGGTCTCCCTCCTCCCAGCCTCGCCCCTCCTGCTGAGGTTGCCCACTGGCCAAACCCAGCTGGGAGGTGAGGGGCCTGGTGGTGGTGCCCGAAGCAGGGAGCCCGGTGGCTCTGAGCGGGGGTGCGGGAGGGGGAAGGGGTGGACCGAGCCCTGTGGCCTCTAAACTCAGCGTGTGTGCAGGAAAGGGCCCCTTCCTCACCGGGAAGTCTGCCCAGTCCCCGCCTGTTGCATGGGCGATGCAGCAGGTCTGAGAAGGTGCTCTGGGGGGCGCAGCTCCTGAGCTAGGTTTTGGGGGATGAAGGGCACTTTCCGGGGAGCGCTAGGCAAAAGGGGGAGCAGGCACAAAGCCACGGAGATTAACACAGCATGTTTGGCAAGCCGCTGGCTTTGCAGTGCGCTGGATTGTGAAATTTCTGGGGAGGAGGGTGGCTGGCGCGTACTAGGATCTCAGGCAGCGTCTCCGCCTGTGGCGTTTCACTCTCCTCTCGGGCCCGGTGTGAAGCCACACGTTCACGGGGGCAAAATGCTCCCAACGGGGGCTGCTGCAGAGCAAACACCCAGCCAGCCTTGGTCATCACCGTTATGCTTGTTTCCATGAGGACGTGTGATAATGTCACCTAGCCCGCCTCCCAGGCTTTGGGGAGGCTCAGATAAGACAAGGCATTCGAAGCTTCTTCCTAAATCAAAGGACCAACGCGACCTATCTCGTGGGCACTAAGTGTCTGGTGTCTGGACAGGGGAACGGCCAAGGGGTCAGGCCCAGGGGCTCCAGCGCTCTGGGAGAGGGGCAATGGGTGAGCGGTTTGGGCCTCGCCAGCCGCATGGATCAAGCCATCCAGTGGGATGGGGGAGGATGCCAGGGTCCATTTCCCATCTGTGATCAGCCTTGACTCCAAGCCCATTCTCCACACCCTGTTTTCTGGAAAAGAGAGAAACAGCCCTCTGGGGGCCAAGGAATACAATGCCCTTGGACGCCCCGGCTGTGTGAGATCGTCTGAAAGGGCTTTATCGCTGCACACAGCAGCTGCCGAAGCCAGACCAAGGCCCTTCCCAGGGACTTCTTGGCTCTGCCTGGGAGCAGCCTGTCTCCTGGAATTAATTTTAGCCTACATGATGCTAACGCTGTGCAAACAGAGACGCGTAAAACAGCTCCCCGAAGCCTTTGCACAATAAACACAAATCGCGCTGAATTTATGTCCCTCATGAGTCCGGCCCTCTGCAGGAAAGTGTAAAAGCCACCCCCGGTGGGAGCTGGATGTTAAGATGCCCCTGGTGCCACTGTGCCTCGCGCGGGACACGCATGCCCTCTTCCCAGGCTCAGTCCATCTTTCTGCCTGGATTGTGGATTTTCCAGGCTCGGGGTCCAGCCTTTGGGGGAGGGGCGGAGATCTTCAAGGGATGTGCGGCCACAGGCAGAACTGTCTCCTCGGGGCCCCACCACGCCCACGGCGGGGGAAGGGGTGCTTGGGGGAGGGGTGTGTGTGTGTGTCCTAGAGCCACCAGGCTGTAGCCCAGAAGGCTGGAAAGAGGCTTTGAGATCATCTGATTCAATCGGACCATTTCAGAACTTTGAAATGCCTCGGCCAAGGTCACACGAGTTTATGGAGGGACCCAGACTTTGACATCATGGCGGAGGAAACCAGCTCAAGGATTTGGAGTCAGAGAGTCTTGGGACAGTCCGCAGACTCTGACAATCCCTTGTTTGTAAAATACACGTTGGCAGCCCCAGGTCACGGGAATTCTGGGAGGATTAACCGACGCGGTGTCTGCTCAGCGTCCCCTCAGTGCCTGGCACACGGTACGTGACTAAGAACTGGCAGTTATCGTTATGATGATGTCTGAGTAGATGCATTTCTTGTTCTGGGTTTTCCCCCGAGCAGAGCCAAAGACCTGGGCATCCGCGGTGAGTCTGGGAGCTCGTCCCAGGAAGCGGGACGAGGGGAGTGACAGGGAAGGAGGGAAACGCCAGCGTCGGTGTCTGTTACTAAGACGCCGCTGTGGGCAAAGGGAGCCCCATTCTGCCAGGGGACTTTACGGAGAATATTATAAAAGCTTCATCAAAGGATATGTTAACAGTCTAAATAAACGAAGAGCGGTCGCTTGTAAATCCTGGGCGAACTCAGCGTGGCCTCGCACTCGCCCAGGGTCCGACCAGGAGACGGGAACCTCTGCAGTTATTGAAGCAGGAAGAGATGGGCCACGAGGACCCGAGGTTTCCACTGTCTTTGGAAAGCTGAGCGTGCAAAGCTCCGGGTCAGAGCCCCGGAGAGCCTGGGACGCCGGCGGGGGCCTCCGGAGAAGCCGCGCTTGTCTCTTCCTCCCAGATGCATAGGTGGACTCCAGCAGGTGGATTCTGACGGGACCTCAGGGCAAGGGAGAGCAGGAAATGCAGTGCACAGGCTTCGTGACCCTACGGGGCGGGGAGGGGCCGGGCGGCGAGGCTGGTACCGGGGAGGAACGCGCTATGTTGCGATTGGTCGTCGATGTCCACCGTCCGCCTACATTTGTCTATAAACACGATGAGTTACCTATTAAATCCTACAGAACGATGAGGTAAAGGAGAACAATGATCCAAGGAGAACCAAGGCAACGTGAAGAAAAAGAGAAGGAACAGGCCCTTGTCGGGGTCCCCTTGAGCACCCCAGGCTCGGCGACTCACTGAGAGGGCTCAGCACCGTCACCTCACAGCTGTGATTTCTTACACTGACAGGATGCAGAGAAATCAGCGAAAGGAAAAGGTGCCTGGGACGAGGTCCGCGGAGACCCGGTGCAGGCTTCCAGAACTCTCTCTCCGTAGAGTCACATGGGACGCACTTAAGCCCCTCTGCGACGAGCTGTGACAACACATGCGGAGCACTGTCCGCCAGGGAAGACCATCTGAGACCCATCGCCCATGGTTGTTGTTGGGGGCTGATCATCCAGGCATCCTGCGCCTGGCACTGACCAAGACTCCAGATTCCCAGGAGAAAAGCAGGGATCACCATGAACTGTATTATTTGTGCAAGCGGTTTCGGCCCAATGAGCCACTCTCGTCAGTGACGGGATTGGTGGGGACCCACCTGAAATCCAAGTTCCCAGAATCCAGTGCAGGGCCAGCCCGACAGGCAGGCCTTTCCAAGGACAGCAGCCTCAGGCCGAGTATGTCACCTCTCTTCTGCATAAAGGGGAATTGACCCTGCTAGATATTAAAACGTATTATAACACTATTCGAAGTTCTATCTCTGTATATTGATGTTACAGCTATAAATATTAATAAAGACAGTGTAGTGTTTGTTGGCCCAGAGGTAAGAAATATGTTAATGAACAGAACAGAGAGGATGCTAGGAGTAGTGAACGCTACCCCCATATATAGGTACGAAACTAGCATTACAAATCAGTGGAGAGAGAGAGTGTCCTTTAAGAAGTGGTTTTGCGCCTGAGGGAATAAGGAGCCTGGGTTGCCCCCACCCAACAGAGAGACTTCCCCTTGCCCCCTACCCACACCTGGGCTTGTCAACAGATTATAAATATTTAAGAGAAAAGGGGTGGGTAGGGAGGGGTTGTGGGGCAGAGGCCTCACTTCCCCTCCAGCCTCCACCCCTGGTCCCCCATCTCTGGAGTCATTCGTTAAAAAAGAATAATAAAAGAATTTTTAAAATATTTCCAAAATGAAAAAAAAAATAAAAAAGGAAATAGTTTTGTAACAATCAGGCAGTCACAGGAAAGTAAATAAAATTAGATCCCTTTCTCACTCTATTCATAAAAATATATTTCTCTCGAAAAAGACTATAATATGAAAAACAAAACAAAAATTTTAAAGAAAATATTATAAATTTAGTGTAGGTAAAGATATTGTAAAACGCACACACACACAGAGAGAGGGAGAGAGAGAGAGAGAGAGAGAGAGAGAGAGAGATGCTTTATGATTGGATAAGACCATGATTTGTTGGATATGGCACCCAAAGTACAAGCCAGAAGAGGAAAATAGATAAGTTGGACTCCATCAAAATCAAAACTTTTGTGAATCGAAGGCACTAACAACAGAATGAAAAAGGAAACCCACAGAACGAGAGAAAATATTTGCAAATCACGTATCTGATCAGGGATTGATTGATATACAGAACATATGAAGCACTCCTCACAACTCAACAACCAAAATACAGATGACCCAATTTAGAAAACAGGCAAAAGATTGAATAGACGCTTCTTCGAAGGAGAGATACATATGGCCAAAAAACACCTAAGAAGATGCTCGACATCATTAATCGAAACCTCAGTGAGATAAACCACTTCACACCCATGAGCAAGTGTCGACGAGAATGTGGGGGAGTTAGAACCCTGTGCACTGCTGGTGGGAATGTAAAATGGTGCCGCTGCTGTGAAAAATGGTGTAGCGATTGTCCCCAAAATGGAAACTCCAGTCCAGCAATTCCGCTCTGGGTCTATACCCCAAAGGAGTAAAAGCAGGGACTTGAAACAAATATTTGTATATCCATGTTCATAGCAGCATTATTTATAATAGCCCAAAGGGGAGAGGTGACTCAACTATCCATTGACAGATGAATGCAGAAGCAAAATGTTTATATATATGATGATTCAGCCTTAAAAAGGAAGGAAATCCTGACACCTGCCACAACATGGGTGAACCTGGGAGACATTACGCTGAGTGAAATAAGCCAGCCACGAAAAACCAAATACCGTGTGTTCCTCCTTATATGAGGTACCTAGAGTGGTCAAAATTACAGAGACAGAAAGCAGAATGGTGGTCGCCAGGGGCTGAGGGAGAGGGAGAGTGAATGTTGGTGCTTAACTGTGGACAGTTTCAGGTTGGGAAGATGAGGACGTTCTGGAGAGGGAGTAGTCGTGATGGTAGCACAACACTGTGAATGTCCTTAATGTCACGGAACCGTAGTGCAGATGGGTCCTTAAAAACACATTCAGATAGCTCACTACAATGAAAAAGCATGAGCAAATCACAAACATATGAGGACAAGCGACTACATAGAAATGGAATACTTAGATGATGAAAAGTTACCATGGAGCGTTAAAAGACAAAACCCAGCCTGAGAGAAGATGTTAGCGACCTTTAAAATAGACAACTAATTAAAATGCTTTTGAACGAGTCAGAAAAAGACAAACGATGTAACAGAAAAGCCATGGACAAACTAAATGGGAGAGCAAGTCACAGGACAGACAAGGCAAAGGGTCCACTACAACAAGAGAAGACACTCATTCTCTCTGGGAAGTGTAAACGCGCGTGCTCAGACAATGATGATATCACAGTCCTGTTTCTGGACGCGTCAATAATATTCAGGTCGGATAATACCAACACAGATGGGATGTGGACGAAGGGGACATCCACACAATGCCAGGAGAGTGGCTGAGGGAGGCATCCACGGCGTTATCACAATATTTAGTCAAATCGGGAATGCACACGGGTTAGAAGAGATCATTGCAATGTATGTAAGTGATAAAGGACCCGTACCGAAATACATAGAGAATTCTTCACAGTGCCTAGAGAGTCATCTAAGGGCTGAGCTGCAGCTACCATTAGATCCCACGTGAAGCCTAAAGCCACCAAAAAAGAAAACCAAGAAGTCCTTCTGTCTCCAACTGGACAGATTCTTCAGGTGGGAGGAGACAGGAACGTATGGTTAGATAAAGGTCAGATCATGTTTCAATGATGAATTTCGACTGCTTGGTCCATTATTGAAAATAATTTAAAGAGAGAATGAATGAACGAAGACGTGGGTCACGTATGGATCACTAGACAGTCTGCTGTGAATCAAGAATGATGAATAGTTTCGTTCCGTGCACTAATAAAAGAAGGAAGGAAGGAAGGAAGAGACGGAGGGAGGGAAAAGCACTTCCCCTATGACCCGGTGTTTACACCCCTTGGTCTATAGGCTAGAAAATGCTTCGCACAAGAAAACACAAATAAGAATGTTCACTGCGGTGTTGTTTATAACGTCAAAGACTCGGGAGCAGCATAGACACCCACTGACAGGAAAGTAGAAGGTCAGTTGTGGTATATTTATATGGCTGAAGACTATGAAACAGTTCAAATAAATTAACAGAATCTGTTTGGATCGACGAGACGAGAGCCCAGGGTCAGGTGAGAAAAACCAAACTGTACAGGGTGAAACCATTTCCATAAGATCGGAAGCCCACAAAACGATATTATCTATCACTTACGAATTCATTCATATGCAGCCACCCTCACGTTCAGGAATCGATTGTCTCTGAAACTGTACGAAGGGGAGCGGGCCCAGGGAATGGGGAGAGATGGGACTCTGATTGTATCGTAGCGTTTTATCGCTTTCAAAAATAAAAATCTGAGCAAATAGGACGTAACGTTAACCTTTTACAATTCTGGTCGTGCTGCGTGTGTCTTTGTTACGTTGCTCTCACTACTTTCAATGTGTTTGAAAATTTTCAATTAAGGCCAAAAAAAAAAACTAAAAAGAAAGGAGAGCGCTCCTCCTCAGAGCAGCCCACTGGACTGAGCCCCGTCCTGCACGGGTCCCCCTCAGTCCTGGCGTGAAGTCCAGAGGCCCCACTAAAGAAAACTAACGAGTGGCATAAAATTGGTACCGGCCTTCGTAATCTCAGGCTGCTGTCACAGATACCATAGCCTGGGGCTTAAACAACAGAAATTTGTTTCTTACTCTTTGGGATGCTAAGACCAAGAGTGGGGTGCTGGCACGGTCGGGCTCTGAGGAGAGCTTTTTTCCTGGGTTGCCGACAACCACCGTCTCCTCATACCGGGGAGAGAGAAGCAAGCCCTCTCGTTTCTTTTCACAGAAGGACACCAATCTCATCACGGGGCTCTACTCTCCTGACCTAAGGCCCTCCCGAAGACCCCACCTCCTAATACCATCTATCACATTAGGAACTGGGGTTTCGACATATGAATTTGGGGAGGAAACACACATTCAATCCATAGCAGGCCCGTTTACTTTCCCTCTCCAGGCCTCAGTTTCCTCATCTAGAATACGGGTACGTATTCTAAGCATCTCCTTCACGGGGCTACGGTGAGCGTTAAACAGGCTGAGTTCTGCAGCTCCCGGCACATCGGTAAATGCTGGGGCCTCCTGATCATTAGAATAACACTCTCGCCCCAGATAGTTACCAGCTAGGAAGAGGAAAATCAAGCATGGTAAATGCTTTCTTTATGCACGACCTTTCTCTCAAACTGGAGGTCAAACTCCAGGACTTCTTAAAAATAAGATGACCAATAGAGAATAAGTAGTGACTAATAGTTGTCATGCCACGGAGTTAAAAATTGAGGCTCAGAGAGCAACTTGCCAAAAGTCGCACGGCATAATATTGAGAGCATTTGGAATAAGTCTTCCAGTCAGCCCCCTGCCCTGGCCCCGGCACGGATCCTGTTAACCCTGTTATGCTCATTCAGGTTTCAGGACTTTCTGGATCTTATAGTTATGCAGATTTTTCCTCCAAACCAGCTCTCCTAGAAACTCCACCCCAGGTCGATTGATGAGCTCCAAGCCATGAACTGAGATGCATGTTCCCTGACTCATGCAGAAGAGGCTCCCTGGGCAGGGTCTGGCCCAAGCTCCTATGAGTCACTAACGCTTGGCCCAAAGTTGACTCTTGAAGGGCAGCATTCCAGAGTTTCCCATCAGAAAGAGCTCTGAAGTGATAGCTCAGTTTACAGCTGGGCCCTGGGCACATGGGTGCCTCCGTGTCGTCATGCATACTTTTGCACATGTTTAAATTGACTGAACTTTCTGTTATGTGTGAAGGAGGGAAAGGTGGCCATGTCTGTGCACTTCAAATGCAGGGTTTCGCTTGATTTTCACAATAACGTTGTAATGTGTGTATCACAAATCCTCACTCTTCAGATGCAGAAACTGAGCTTTGGAGAGGAAGAGTCACCTGCCCATCTTTGCACGGCTAGTGGGGGCAGTGCAGGGACTGGGACTCAGTATCTCAGACCCCAGAGCTACTGCTCTGTCCACTCCATGTCAGTCCAGATCCTCCAAGAAGCAGACCCCAAGACAGGGTTAAATGTGCAAAAATATTATAAGGGAACCACCTCTAAGAGGAGCCAGAAAGTCCAGGACAGTCAATTGACTGTGATGCAGTCTGCCCCAGAGACAGAGAGGGAAGGAAGTTTGGTGGAAGTTTTCCTAGATGACCATGTAGTCTCAAGAAGGTCCCACAAGTCCACTAGGGTATCTTCAAGCCAAGGTCAGCTGTCAGAAAAGTTCAGCTTCTCCCAGACATGGTGATGAACTTGAGAACAAGCACAGCCAGAAATGACATGAAAGATAAAATTAGTACATCAAAACTATTATTATAACTACATTTTATATATCCAAAAATCTAGATGAAAAATTGCACATATTAAAAAGTAACATAAAAGGTATTTTTAAAAACCCAAATTGAACTTCTGGAGATGAAAACCGTAATGTCTGAGGTGAATAATACACTGGATAGGATTAATGGCAGATTTGATATTGCAGAAGAAAATATTAGTCAAATTTAAGATATAACAACAGAAATTATTCAAAGTAACAGAAAGATAAAAAAAGGAGACTAAAAATATAAACCAATGCGTGTAATTACAATCCCGAAAAAGAAGAGAGAGAAAGATGGGAAGAAAAATTATTTGAAAAAATAATGGCCAAAATTTTCCAGAGTTGGTTAAAAGCATCAACCCACAGATCCAAGAAGCCGAACACAGCCCAAACACAGAAACTGGAAGAAAATAACAACAAGAAACATCAGAAACTGATTTGCTTGAAACCAATGATGAAATGAAAACATTAAAAGCAGCCAGAGGAAAGAGCGTATGTCACATGGAGAGACACAGATAAAGCTGACAGACAGTCAGAAATAATGAAGTCACGAGACAGTGGGACAACATCTAGAGTGCAGATAAAAAGGAACTGTCGAAAAAATAAAATAGTTCAGCAAAGAAAAAAGAAAGGAACTGTCAATCTGTAATTCTATACCCAGCAAAAATATTTTCCAAAAGTGAAGACAAAATAGAGACATTTTTCAAACATACAGAGCTGAAAGCATTCGACAGCAGGCCTTTTCTATAAAAAATGATAAAGGAAGACCCTTGGACAAAATAAAAATAATACCAGATGAAGCCTGGCTCAACCAAAAATACAAAGATGCAATTAAGGTTAAAGTAGGAGATGAGAAAAGATACACCATGCTAACGGTCATCAAAAGATTTCAGAGCGGAGAGTATTACCGTGAACAAAGACGGTAATTTCATAACGATAAAGGCGTCAAGTCATCAAGAGGACACAACAGTTTTTAACATTGATGCACCCACAATGACAGAGTTTCAAAACACATCCAGCAAAAAACTTCCAGAACTGAAAAAAACAAATACAGAAACTCACAATTATAGTTGCAGATTTTGACACTCTGTCTCAATAATTGGTAGAAAAAGTAAACAGAAAATTGGAAAGGATATCAATTACTTGAACCACACTATCAATCAGGTCAACCCAACTGACTTTTAAAGAACATTCTACTGAGCAATAGTAGGACACTCATTGTTTTCAAGTGTATATAGAACATTTACCAGGATAGTCCAAATTCTTGGCCTTAAATTAAGTTTTAATAAATTTAAAAACATTCAAATTACACAAAGTACGTTCTCTGATTATAAGAGAATGAAATTAGGAATCATAAACAGAAAGATATCTAGAAGATCCCCAAAGGTTTAAAAACTAAATAATGTACTTCTAAGAAACCCATGGGCAAAGGGAGAGATCAAAGGAGAAATCTGAAATATTTCGAATTGAACGAAAATGAAAACACAACCTATCAAAAGTTCTGGGATGCACTTAAAGCACTTCTTAGAGGGATATGTTTAGCATAAAATGCCTATATGTAAAACAAGTAAGGTTTCAAACCAGTGATTTCAAGATGCACCTTCAGAAACTAAGAGTGAAGAAAATAAATGAAATAGAAGAAAGGAAATAATAAGAATAAGAGTGAAATCAATGAATTAAAAACAGAAAAACAAAAGCAAAAAATCGATAGAACCCAAAGCTGGTTCTTTGAGAAGTTCATTGATAAAAATTGATAAACTCCCAACCGGACTGATCAAGACAATAAAAGATAAATACATAAACTACCAACATCAAGAATGAGAGAGGTAACATTACTACAGATTCTACAGATATTAAAAAGATAATGATATCTATGAAATTTTATGCCAATGACTTCAACAACTTAAACGAAATAAACGAACTCCTTGAAAAACACAGACGACCAAAGTTCTCTTGAAAATAGATAGCTCGAATGACCCTAATTCTATTTTTTAAAAATCAATTTTATAGTTAAAAATCTTTCCATAAGAAAATTCCATGCTCAAAGGCTTTCACTGGTGAATTCTTTCAAACGTGTAAGAAATAAGTAATATCAAATATTTGATGACAGAGGGAAATCTAACTCTGGGTGATGAATACAAAATGCAATATATATACAACTTACTATTGAATGATACACCTGAAACTTATTTGATTTTGTTAATCGACGTCACCCCAATAATTTTTAATTAAAAAATAATGTAATTCACATTATTAACAGAATAAATAAGGAAAACCACATATTATCATAAAAGCAGAATACAGATTTTATAAAATCCAACATCCGCTTCTGATTTTTGAAAATCTTAGAAAACTCAGAATATGAGAACTTCCTCACTCTGATAATGAGCATTTCTGAAAAATCCACAACTAATATTATAATTAATGGTGCAAGACCCAATGCTTCCTCTTTCAGACCAAGAACAAGACATGGACATCTGGTTTCCCCGCTTCTACTCAACATTTTTTCTAGAGATCGTAATCAGTACAATAAGGCAAGGATGAGAAAGGAAAAAGTAAAACTGTCTTGACCTACAGATCACGCGATCCTCTATGTAGAAAATCTAATGAAATTTTAAAAAATCGTTTAACCTACTGCAACTAATAAGTGAGTTAATCAAGTTTTCAGGATATAAGACTAACATGCAAAAATCCGTTGTATCTCTAAATATTGGTTATTAACAATCAGAAATTAAAATAAAAATACCATTTATGATAGCATCAAAAATGTAAATGATCACGTGGGATGGTCTGTCAAAAGTGTGCAAGACTTTCTATTGAAAGCTACAAACATTGCCGAAATCGAAGAAAATTTACATAAATAGAGAGATAAACTGCGCTTATGGATCGGAAGACTCCATATTGTTTGATGTCAACTCTGCCCAAACTGATCTATAGAGTCGACGCTTTCTCAATTGATTCCCAGTGGGTTCTTTTGTAGAAACTGACCACTGATTCTAAAATTCATATAGAAATGCAAAAGACCTAAAATACCAAAACAAACCTGAAAGATAGTAAAGTCGGAGGACTGCCATGACTAGACATCGAGACATTGTGAATCTACAGGAATCATGACAGGCTTTACTGCTGTAAAAGTAGACAAATAACAGAACAGAATACAGAGTCTATAAACAGAGGGATGCATGCATGGTCAGTTGATTTTCAATAAAGGTTCAAAGGCAATTCAGTGAAGCGAAGATCGTCTCTTCAAGAATGAGTTCTGAAACAACCGAATATCCTACGCGACAAAATGAACTTTGATCTCTGCCCTGTATCCTGTACAGTAATTAACCAAAATAGGTCCTAGACCTGAAAGTAGTACCTAAAGCCATAAAGAATCTAAGAGAAAACATTGGAGAAAATCTTTGTGACTTTGGGTTAGGCAATGTTTTAGACGTGATGCGAAAAGCATGATCCACAAAAGAAAAACATTGATAAATTGGACTTCATCAAAGTTAAAAACTTAGGTTCTTCAACTGTTGAGAATAAAAAGGCAAACTACAGGCAGTGAGGGAAAAAAAACTTGGCCAAGTATGTATCTGATAAAGGACTTATTTCCAGAACATACAGAGACTCCTCAGATTCAATAATAAGAAAACAGCCCAGTTTTTTAAATGGGCAAAATTTGAATGCGCGTTTCACTGGGGAACATATTTGGATGGCAAATAAGTATGTGAAAAGATGCTCGACATTATTAGTCATGAAATGCAAATTAAACCACAATGAAATACCACTACACTTCTATTAAAGTGTCTCAAATTTAAGATCAGTCATACCAACTTTTGACTAGGCTATGGAACAACCAGAAATTCTCATACACTACCAGTGGGGATGTAAAAACTGCTTCAATTACTCTGGAAATCGATTTAGCAGTTTTTTAAAACAGTTAACATAAATCTACAATATTTTCCAGAAATTCCACTCTTAGATATGAATGCACAATGAATGAGAATATACATCTGTGCAAAGACTTACGTACAAGTGTTTATAGTACCTTAATTTTTAATAGTCAAAAAAATTGGAATGGGACGTGGTTCCATAGTGTAGCGGTTAGCATGCCTGCCTTACACTCAGACGGTCCTGGGTTCCTGCCCCAGCGGAGCCACAGTCCATGGTCTACGGCCACGCCACCCTGAACAAGCCCGATCCCGTCTGATCCGGAAGATAAGCAGGGTCGGGCCTGGTTAGTACTTGGATGGGGAGACCACTAGGAAGAATAGCCAGGTGCTGTGGCATAAAAAAAAAAAAAAAAATTGGAATGACCCAAGTGTCCATCAACAGATAAATATACAAATTATAGATTAGCCATACAATGGAATACACTCAGCAATAAAAGGGAATCAACTATTGATCAGCCTAACGACATAGGTAAATCTCAAAATAATTTTGCTGAGTTAAGGAAGCCAGACATACAAGAATAGCTACTGCATAGTTTCATTTATACGAAACTCCAGAAAATGTAAGGTCATCTATAGTAACAGGAAGTAGATCAGTGGCTGTCGCCAATCCGTGGGGATGGGGAGCACATGGGGAGCAGAGGAACTGCCAGAGGCAGAAGGGAACATGGGGGCCGTGGATCTCTCCACAATCTGGACCGTAGTGAGTTTCATGAATGCATACATTTGTCGAAGCTTCTCAAATCGCATGCTTCATATGCAGCTTACAGCATGTCAATCATCCTCCATAAAGCTCTTTTCTAAAAATCTCGTCTCATGACCTTACATTCTAGCGGCACAAATGAAGGGACTCGGCCCAGACCCTAACATACTGGCATTTGTCACCACCTGACACATTCTATAATGATTTGTTCATGTGCTTTTTCCTTTCCTGCCACTGGGCAGGGACTTCGTCCTTTTTTGCTGACGACTTGACACAAGATGAGGAAAAACTCGTCTTCTTGGACCCGAGTTCTTCTGAGAAAGACAGCCACCCTGGAAGGAGGCATGGCCGGAGGAGCCTGCTTGGGGCCAGGGAGGCCCTGAGGAGCACAGGTGAGAGCTGGCACCTGGACTTCAGCGATGTGACGAGGTAGGGGCTGGGGTGCCGCCAGGGAGTGGGACGGGCCACCTGCCTCCACTTCATCACGCTATCCCATCCCTGCCAGTTTTCAGTCCGTGCCACGAAATTGTTGAACGCTGGGAGCCTGTGGGTTTCTTTCTCCTCGTGGGTCTTTGTGAAGTTGCTGAGCTGTAAGCTTCAGGGTTACATGGGGCGCTGAGAGAGAAGGAGGCACAGGATTGGGTCACGAGAATGTAAAACCAGGATCCACAGACTCTCTGGGCGGGGTTCGGCGTTTGTCAAGCTGGGCGATCGGGTTTCGAGGCAGTCCTACCTGGGTTTCAGGTGCCGGGGAGGCCAAGGGGCCCCCGAGTTACAGAGGTGGAAGGGGGTGTCGTTGGGCTGAACGACTTGGTGAGGCCTCAAGCGACGAGAGCTGAGGTTCTGGCTCTCGCTCGCCCCTCCTCCTCTCCTTCACAGGCTCTGTGCCCATGAGAGAGGAATCATTTTATTCTTTTCTTCATGAGGAGGCATAAACATGGGCGAGAAAAAGAACAGAATCGTAGCAAGCCCCTCCCCCTCTCCAATTAGCAGCAGAGAAGCTGGCTTTCCCAGGAGCCGGGTGAGCACTGCTGGCTGGTGGGGCCTCCTGGAATCCTGGGGTGAATGGCTCCAGATTTGGGGACTGGCCCCCTGGGTGGTGGCTGAAGGAGACTGGGGGAGAAGCAGCCAAATACAGGGCATTCACACGAGGGCTTTGTTTGCTGTTTCAGTGCAAATTAGCAATTAGCAGGGGCTGGCGCTGGCGCCGGGCCACCTCCCTTGCAAGGCCAACTGGCAGCACGTGTCTTTTTGTTCTTGGCTGGGGACCCACAGGCTGGGTGGCAGGGAGCAGGCAGTGTGGAGACCCAGACTGGAGGCATCACAGGCCCCCACCTAGCAGACTGCTCCCCCTCCCGAGGCACAGTGCCCAGAGACCCCCCAGCATGCTGCCTTCATGGGTGGTGGGGACAGAAGAAGCCTGATACACAGCTGAGCTGGATGGGGCGCTTGGGTCCTTGGTCCCACCACTGTCCTGGACAGGAGGAAACAGTCTAGGTTTGCATAAGGTCACCCAGCTGGGGAGGGATGGAGCTGGGATCTGAGATCTCCTGTTTTCTAATTGAAGGTGGTTTCCCAGAACCAGAGGGTCTCAAACTTGAGCGAGATCAGTTGCCCTGGAGGCTTGTGGGAACGGAGGGCCGGGCCCCACCCACGCTCCCCATTCATTCGCCTCTCTGATGGGGCCCCTGGTGATGCTGAGGCTGACGGTCCTAGGAGCACACTTTGAGAACTGCGACCTTGAAACATTCCTTATAAGGTAATAAAAGAGAACATTTCTTTCCCATATTCACACTCAAACTATGTGCGGGGTATAAACAAAACGAACAGGAAAAATGAGGGCTGGACCAGTCACCTGATTGGCATCAGGAAGCAGGAGTAATGTATTCGAGGAATGATGTGCTCCACCAGAGACGCAAGTTAGACACGCATGGGGTTTGGCAGGTAACTTGTTCGGCCTGCACGGGAAGTGAGGGAAACGGGGTTTAAGTGAAGTGAATTATTTGCTGACGGTCCCTTTGAGATCCATGTCAAGGAACCGACGTCGACACACATTTTATCCATTTAATTCTCACCGTCGCCTTGCGAGGTCTTCATAATCCCATTTTACAGACGAGGAAACCGAGGCTCGCAGCCAGTAGGCAATCAAGGCAGGTTCGTTCATTTTTTTTTCAGTTTTTAAATAAAAGTTGCATATATTGAAGGTGTGCCGTGGGATCACTGGATAAACGTGGTGAAGTGACCGCTGCAGTGAAGCTAATTAACGTAGCTTTTCCTCACGTGTTACCTGTCTGTGGCGTGCTGAGGGCGCCTGAAATCTCTCTCTGCAGACTCCTGGCGTTCCACGCAGTAGCCCAGCTGCTGTTGTCAGCATACTCTACTTTAGGCCTCTTGAACTGCACCCCATCTCACCCCAAAGCGGCTCTCCCTCCGCTGCGCCCGAGCCCAGCCCCCTGCACCGCTGGCCAGTGTCGTGAAGCACATGTGATCGCCCCAGGAGAACTGAGAGTCTGGGAGCCTTGCCACTGCCCCCCTGGACTGGCACGGGCGTGCGGGGGTCCAGCTCAGCCAGGGGCTTCGAGGACCCCCTGAGCGAAGGCAGTCTTGGCATCGGCCTGGTCAGTGCCCGAGATCACGTGAAGGGAATCGCTCAGAGAACTGGTCAGACAGACTTGGCTTTCAGCCCCAGCTGAGCCGCCCTCTGGCTGTGTGACCTCGGGCCAATGGCTTAACCTCTCTGAGCCCGTTTGCCGATCTGAAAAATGAGACTCACCCTGCCTGCCATTTCTGCTTTTTCCCTCTGAGAGACTGAGATGAAACGATGGCGATATGTCGCTGCAGAGTGCAAGGGGCCGGAGCGTCTGGTGAGCCCCGAGGTTTCGGGGTTGGGTCCTCGAGGAGGCTGGCTTCCACGGACTGCTGAGCGTGCGGTTTTCCAGGTGTCATGGTTTCAGATGAGGAAATTAAGGCACAGCGAGTCTAAACACCTCGTCTACGGTTACACCAGTGACGGTGGCCCCTCGAACCCAGGCAGTCTGTGTCTGAGGTCTGCCTCCCTAAGCCTCAGGGCCTGGGCGTCAGGCCTGGAGACACCCCTCCCGGCCCCCTGCTGCGTGTCCACCTGAAGTCCTTGCTGTAATATGCCAGGTAACTCACGCAAACACGTTCAGGCCATGGCAGAAGAGAGGCTCTCACTGCCGAGGTGCGTGTCACTGCTGACCGACAGGGCCGATGCAGTTTTATGGGTCTGACAATTAACACCTTAATCGACTTAAAATAGTGATCGGACGTCATGTGCGTTGGATTGAACCTTTCCGGCCGCCCCTCAGCATTACGGTTTCTCTCCAGGTCTCACTGGCTCTGCATCGAGCATTGGACCCGGGTTCCAATCCTGACTCTGCCGCCTCCGGGCCTGTGACAATAAGCAAGTCACTTCGACGTGGGGTACTGGTTTGCTCAGGCTGCCATCTGACTGGCCGGCTTAAACCAGAGAAGTTCATCATCTCCCCGCCTGGAGGCTGAAGCCCGGGATGCAGGCGTCGGCCAGGCTGGCTCCTCCGGGGGCCGCGAGGGAGAGTCTGAGCCGGGCCTCGCTCCTCGGCATGTGGACAGTGTCTTCTCTCTGTGTCTTCACGTCGTCTCTGTGTCAAATGCCCCTCTCCATGAGGATGCCAGTCATCTCGAATTAGGGCCCACTCTAGGGACCTCGTCTTAGTCTGATGACCTCCGTCACGACCCTCTCTCTAACAAAGACCGTCCTCCGTGGAACTAGAGCTTCGAACACCAACATGTAAACGGGGGAGGGGACACAGGCAGCCTCCGGCACTGGCCAAGCCCCAGCCCCTTGACCCGTACCATGAGATTTGTATTAATTCTCTTTCCGCTGATTTGATTAAAAACACAGCTGCCCTCAGGCCTCCTTTGCTCACCTCCAGCTAAGTGGGGGTCGCTGAAATTAGCCCCTGGGACCCCTTCCCGACTGTTCGCCGATGGAGTTTCTGTGCATAGCTGCACACACGTGAGAATGCGTGTGTGCGTGCGTGCGTGCGTGTGTGTGATTGCTTTCCTCTAGAGAGAGTTAAGGCTTTCCAGCATCTTCGGTGCCTGGGAACCAGCAGCCCGGCCTGTGCGGTTTGCCTCTCTTGAGCCTCGGGTGCCCCATCTGCAAAATGGCAGGAATAAAATCTGAGCTCTAATTGACACGGTTCACACAGCGCCGCGTTCACATGCGCCCCCTGCAGGCTGAAACACTCATCAGCTGTTTTAGGTTTTATTCCGACTTTCATAAATTTGCCGCTGCGATAAAACAGGTCCTGTGCCTGAGTCCCGAGCACAATACTGGGCATACAGTAGGTGTCAATTAGTGGTAGATGTAAATTTTAGAGAAAAAGTAGGGATGCTCGGGTCCAAAAATTCTGGGTTGATGTCCCCGGAGACAGCGGAGGTAGCCGGGCCTCCCTTGCACTGGCCTCACGGTCGGAAGGAGCGAGGGCGGAACCTGAAAACATGGACCCATGTTTGTCGAGTGCCTTCCGTTTGCACTGTTCTAAATTCCGAATCGCATAATTTAATCTCCACGTCTACGAGCAGATGAGGTATTTATGAATGGAATGGCACTTCGAGCTCCACTCACGTACGTGGACGAGCTGCCTAACTACGCGTGAAATTCACTCTCCGCTGTATGGTCCCGTCTTTAAGAAGAGGACACGGAGGCACGGAGAGGCGGGTGCTTTGCCCCATCCCTCAGCCGTGAGCAGGGCAGCCGGTGGACACGGCCACGCTGGGGCGCGGAGCCCTCTTTTAGGTAGTGGAGCTGGTCATTAGCCAGAGTCAGCTCGACCCAGCCGCTTGCTCCGAGAGGTGAAAAGGGGCAGCTGTCCGGTGGTGGACGTCACACCATGTGTGACAGCCCCACACCACGTGCAACATCAACTCTGGTGGTCCGCAGCCTGCCAAAGCAGACTGTCACACCCCGGGCTGGTCCCCCCACCCACCCACACACACAGTCCACTAGCCCGAAACACCTCCGCAAACCCGTTTCCTGTTTTGACAGCTCAGCGGGCCACCGCGTCACTGCTCTTAGACAGGTCCCTCCCGGCCAGCCTGGTTGGTTCTGGAGCTCCCGCGAGCTTCTAATAAGGAAGGGACAGGGTGTGGGGGAGGCGAGCCATCGCCCAGGAAGCCAGGCAGATGGATGATTGGAAGGGCTGACGTTTAAATGCGTTAAAGTGTTCACAGACTCCCTCGGCCTCCGGGGCGAGGCCTTCAGCCTTCCCTAGGTTCTTGACACCAGTTGGAAAGGCAGAGCGTGGTAATGGGCATTTTCTATGGCCTGGCCGAGTGTGCATGACTGTGTGTGTGTGAGTGTGTCAGTGTGTATAAGTGTGAGTGTGAATGTGTGAGTGCATGAGTAATAATATTGAAGTGTCGTGTGTCAGTGTGTATGAGTGTATGTGTGAGTGTGTTTGCCAGTGTGTATGAGTGTGTGAGTGTGCGTGTGCATGAGTGTGTGTGAGTGCGTGAGAGTGTGTGTGTGTGTATGCGTGACACAGAGACAGAGACAGACCTTTCCAGCAAACTCCAGTTCTGCCACTCACTTGCCGGGTGACCGTAAAAAGTCACTCACATCTCTGGAACTCAGTTTCCCATCTGGAAAATGAGGAGTTTGAACTATGTCGTATTCTGAAACCCAGAAGAACTCTAGAAATTTCTGAATGTGCCTGGCCTAACTTAAAACCCTGGGCTCCATAAACAGAAAATTAATTCTATTCCAGAAACCTGTTCTAGAGAGCGTCATTGCCACCATTAATGTCCATCGATCCCTCCCTCAATGAGGAACATCCTCCTAAGGGGTGGGGTGGGGACAGGTGCTGTGTCTATTTGTCCCACTTGTTAACTTCATGTCAAGTCACTATTACCTTAATAGTAGCTTCTTCCAACCGATAGAGCGATTAATTAGCAAGTGTTTATTGCCAGAGTCAGCAGGAAAAAGCTGGCACCCGCCTAAGCTAGTTCCCAAGTTTAAATCCCACAAGCCCACTGAGCCCAGAGCCCACCTGTAACTCGCTTGGCTAGTGAGAACTGGGGGGCTGACAGGTGGGAATGCCTGACACCTCTGTAATAAAATGCAGATTTTCCCTTCCTAAGACTGGGAAGGCTTAAGGGCTTGACTGTGCCATGCAGAACCAAGGTATGGATTTGGGGCTCTAAGAATTGTGTCCCCTGGCTGGAGAGAAGAGACGAAGGCTTAGTGTGGCTCCGGCACGCACCCGTATTTTTGGGACACTCACGGCGTGTCTCTGTGGATGCCGAGTTACTCGTCACAGCAGCCGAATCGTCCCCAGGGGCTGCCTCGCCTGAGTGTTTTTCAAGAATTCCTCTTCGGAAATTAATTTTAGAACCAGAGAAATGTTTTCACAATACACCATCATCGCTGGGGCTTCGTGCGTCCATTCAGGAAGCACTCGTTGGAGTCAGCGCCGTGTCTCGGTGCTGGAGACAGCAGGCCGTGCGCCCCATTCCCAGCACGAGCGAGTTCCTGCTGCGATTTATCATTGACTTATCTGGTGGTTGTCGCTTTCATGATTTTTGATATTTTTATCCCTGTTCTAAAGCCTTCGATCACCTGGTTTGATTACTTTTAAAGCCAAATGCTATTTGGAGCGTAAAGTGTACTAACTCAGGAAACCGATTAAAAAGAGTACTAGTAAGACTATCTAAAGGTCCCACTGTCTCATAAAGTGCTTTTCCAGGAAATCACGTACTTTATCCCGGTAACGCCCCTATGAAAAAGGGGTGATGGCTCCTGTGACACAGTGAGAAAAGAGGGTTTGGGTTGAGATTTCATCGACAGCCCCAATTCCTCGCCCCTCCCCGTACCCACTCCCTTTCCCGTGCGATTTCTCAGTTCTTTCCTCTCAAAGGAAGAAAAATATTTCCCCACCCTTCGACTTTGGGTCCGGCCATGTGACTCGCTTTGGTCAACGTCACGTCAGCAGGTGTGATGTCAGCGACGGCTGAGCGTGTTTGCGTGATCGGGCTTCTGCGCCTTTGCCGTGAGGAGAACACGGTGGGTTAGCACGCTGGACCCCGGAGCAGGGTGAGACGTGTGGAGCGAGCCACGTCACCCAAGGGAGCTGGGGGCAACGGGCCGGCAGACACATGCCCAAGCCCGGCTGACCGGCGAGCTAGGCAAACGCTTATTGTTGCTTTTTGTTGCGTGCAGCTGAGATCCTGGGCTTGCCCGTCTTGCAACATTATTGCTGGCGGCCCATCCATCGCCTCGCCCTGTGTTTAGGCCACAGTGGCAGCTACAGCATGATGCAGCTCACCTCAGCGTGAGGTTCAGTCCCCGAGGGCCAAGGCAGCGGCTAAGACGCAGGATAAATGCGGTATGCCTTCTCAGGGCATCTGTCATACTGCTTGAGACATTATTTCTATGTTAAAAAACATACTTGGTTTTACCATACTAAGATGCGAGGTTCGCATGAATTAAAATAAATATTAGACTTCAATTACCTTTTCCTCATAGGAGGGGGCAGCTGTCAACTTCCTCCCAGAACCCCCAAGATGACGTCTCTCCCACAGGAGCACTTCTGTGAGGAAACAAAGCACCGATCTAATGCGAACCCAGACCAGGAAGCACTCCAGAAAGTTCCAGTGTTTCCCAGCTATGTGGCCTTAGGCAAGTCGCCGGAGTCTGAGCCTCTTTTCTCATTTCTCAGACGGGCCCAGGCTCCCCCCGCCCACCCCCCAGAGAATAAGGAAATTCAGACAACATAGGGGAATGGACGTTGCAAGGGTAAAGTATGAGCGATTCTTCGGACCTAATAAGCCAATAGCACGTTTCTGTTGACGCAAACATACCTTTCCACCTTCCTCTAGAAATAGCTCTGCTTAGCAACTACGGGCAGGAAGTTCTGTCTCTTAGCATTCCAGAGAACCGTCCGGCACTCGGGGGGGACCTCTGAAGTCACGGTGTGCTGGTGCCAAGACGCTAATGAGCGGCCGTGACACCAGCGCTACTATTATTTATCACCCGGGACTGTTCACAGAGGCCAGCGGGGCTGCGCCCTGTCCAGAACCTCGAGGCTGACACGGTCTCTTCCTCGAAAATAAACGCAGCCTTGAAACATGGTATGTTTTATTTGTGCCCTGGGCTTTCTTAAAAATAACGTGCCCTGTGCTATGTTTTCCTTTCCGTGTTTTAATGCTCTCGTCCTGAGCAGGAGAGAACAGGTCATTGGAAGGATTTGCTGGCAGCAGATCACAGAGGGGTTTTCAGAGGCCTCGAGATCTGTGCCTCTCTAAGCTCTCCAAGTTTGGAAGTTCGAGAACCCAGCTTCCCACGTGAGAATCGCAAGCATCACCCCCAGCATCCACCTGTCTGCCCCACCTCCAAGCCTTATCGGTTAGTACTCTTCCCCAAGTGAGCCCCTCCTCCCAGCCCTGAGCCCCCGTGCCTCGCCCCTCCCCTCCCCTGTACTCAGACTCCATTTTGACTCAAGCAATCAAAAGATCAGCCTGCTGCTTTCTCCCTTCCCAGCCAGCCTCAGCCTCAACAGAGCCCCTTCTCTGAGCCTCCAAGATTCATAAAGATGCTTTCAAATGGGTTTCTCTCGCTGTCAGGGTGAGGTCCATCTTCCCAGTCTGGAGTGCAAAGGTCCTGCCAGCCTGGTTGCAGCTCTCTTTAGCCAGCCTCATCGCCGCCTCCCTGGCACAAGACCCCCCCCCTGACCCCCCCCCCCCTCAAGAGCTTTCTCCTGCCTCAGTTAGGCCTTTCTATCTCGCCCCCTTTCTATGCCTGTGAGTCCTCCGTTTGGCAAATCATCCCCAAGTCAAATACGATCACCTTGCGGAAGATTTGCGCTCATCAGCAAACGTCTGCCGAGGCCCCGGGGACAGGGCCAGCTTCACGGGCACAGGAGCTGTTCAGTCGCCCAGGGCCCCACACTCAGAAGAGCCCCTGCTTGGTTTAAGGCTCCCCTACCACCATCTTGAGAGCCGTCATAATTTTGTCTTTGAACTTGGGTTTAGTAAGTGAAGTCCGACGGGGCAAGAGAGCATGCCATGAGCTGAGGAGATACACACGGCGTGCGTGTCTGCTCTGCCTTGCTGGGCGGTGCACAGATGTTCGCGAGGCTCCGTGTGCACAGAATTCCCAAGGACTCGAGAAGCAGAGCTCGGAGCAAGTTCCAGGTAAGCGTGTTGCTTCTCTGACTGAGTAGCAGGGGCTCTGACGGCTCCCAGGGTCACACTTTTAGCTGCAACCAGAACTTGTGCCAAATGCAGAGAGAAGGCAATGGCGTTCTAAGAAAAGCTGGTGACAAGCGTCCCTATCATATCTTGTCTTCCTCCTGTTACTTCCCTGCATTAGCCAACCACTCAAAAAATGGCACGGAAGGACAGGGACAGATAGGGTGACCCCGTCTCCGCGAGTCAGCCCTTGAGCCCCCTTCAGCAAGCGGAAGACAGAGAGCCTTGGCAGAACTGTGCGGATCGCGAAGCGAAATGAAACAGTCGAGCTGATTTTGCGCAGCGTTTCCGTGGCTCTGGTAAGAAATAAATGTATGCGCCTGTACGAGCTCCAAGATACCAATGTATAATCATATTTGCATTTTTCCAATGCGTCACACGATTTAAAGATAAATGATAAAATTCAGGCTAATCGTTTTTATTTTTATTTACTTAGATTGCTATTAAATAGTTTTTTTAAACAGCATGATAAGAGACCACAAGAGAAAAGAAGCTTTATATTTTTGTAACTTTGTTAGCATTTCTTTTTTTTTTGAACAAGGGGCCTCCTGTTTTCCTTTTACATCTAGGTGGCCTGGCCCGGGGAGACAGACAAGACCGAGAGGCATTTTCTGTCCTTAAGGAGCTAAGGATCCAGAGTATAAACAGGTGTAAGACGGAGTGTGACAAGCACAGACACATGGGCTCACTGCTCTGTGTCCTCACCCTCCCGGCACGTGGCTCACCGCATGGTTGTCCTTCTACCCCTCTGGACTGGGGGCCCATGAGACTCAGCCCTGATGCCCTGTAGTCCTCAGTGAGTGTCTGCTGAGTGACCAGATGACCTTTGACGTGGTATCTTCCCTTTCTTCACTTCATTAATTGACCCCGATCCAACGGAGACACGAATTTCTAGAGATGCCTGTTTTGATTTAAATCCCTCTTGGCCACTCTTTTTAAAACACACGCAGTGGCCTCTTGTCAAGGCTGTGAGGACACAAAGATTACCCAAGGGTAAGATGAGGCTGCTGCCTCCCACCAGGAGTCTGCCAGAGCCGCCTTGCTTGGTGCCTTCTGTGGGTCTTCATTACTGGATGCCGTTCTGGAGGTTAAAGGGCTTGTCTGGTGCCCGAGTCCCAGGAACTCTGGGACTACACGGTCGACCCTCTCCAGTGCCTGCCAACCCCCGGTGGTCACATTCCCTGCACTTAACCTGTGCATGTGTCTGGCCTGTGCAATTCATTTTATTGAATGAATGAATGAACGAATGAATGAATGAACAGGTTGATTTATGGGTCCAAGGAGGAAAGAATCAAGGAAGGGTATCGAGCCAGAGCAACCACTGCTGAGTTTGCTCCCCCGTAGCAGGGCCTGGCGGGCGTGCCGACTCCTGGGCATTGAGGCGTGGACCCCGAGACCCCTCCGTCTTGTCGCGTTGTGCCGACGAGGACTCGTAGCCAGACCAACCATGTCCAGGTCCAGCTTTCCAAAGGCTGTCGGGTGGACAGACGAGAACACGGGCTTTCGAGCCAGGCAGACAAGGGTTCAAATCCCAGCAGCCCTGCTACCGTCTGCGACTTTGGGTAAATCGCTTGTCCCTTCTAAAGACTCAGTTAGCGTATCTGTAAAATAGGGAGGGGGATGCCTTTTACAATGGGCTTTTAAGGAATTATTTCAGATAATGTATATTTTTAAATTGGCAGCTCCTGGCCGTGATTGTTCTTATTTCCGTCCATCCCTTAGGCGCACACACAGAAATCCTGAGGCAGCCACTACGGGAGGAAAATGCCATCAAGGCCATCAGAGCTACTTGGCCCATGAGATGCGTTTCATGCACTAGTGTGTGATTAGCTGACGGGCAGAACACTAGGTAAACATTGGCCGAACTGCTCCCAGACTCGGTTAAAGGCCAAGTTCTCCCCATTTCCCAGGCCTGTCACCTCCAGCCCCGTCACCTCCAGCCCCTCTCCCCGATCTGTTCCATCGGCTACCGTGTCCTGTGGTTTTATCTTCATGAATTTGTTCACTGAACGCCCACTGTGTGACCGGCACCGTGCGGGCCGCTGTGGGTCTCATGGGGAGAAAGCCAGAAGCGTCCCCTGCCCTGCTGGAACTTAAAATCCAGCGGGAAAGGAACCGGACCGCAAATTAATACATAGCAAATACACGTTTTATTACACGCTTCGGTCAGGGTTCTGGCGGGTGAGCGCAAAGTATCCGTGGGAGGGAGGAGGGAAGCCCCTTCTGAGAAGAGTTGAGATCAACAGAATGAGAAAGAGCTGGCCGGGAGAAAAAGTATGAGAAGGGCTTTGACGGCAGAGGAAACAGCACGTGCCAAGGCCCTGAGGTAGGAAGCAGGTGGGCGCGTGTGGCTGGCGTACGGCGAGCCAGCAGAGATGGCGAAAGGGTCGCCCGCACGTACTGAGCCCTGGTGACGTGCCGGCTGGCGTTCTAAGGGTTCCAGAGGTACTGATTCACCCTCACAACAATCCTATGAGGGAAGGTTTTTTTGTTTTTAGTCACCATTTTACAGATAGAGAAGCTGTGACCCAGAGAGGTCAGGTGACTACCCCAAGGCCACCCAGATAATCAGCAGCCAGCCTGGATTCAGTCTCCAGCAGCCTCGCTCCAGAGCTCTACCTACCCACTGAGCTGCCTTCCCTTGTGGGGGCTACAGAGGCAGCCAGGAGACCCCGGAGGCCGTCTGACGGAGTCTGCGTTTTCCTGTAAAACGTCTCTTAGCTTTGTTCCTTAGATTTAAATCCTTTAAAATTTAAATTTTAAGTGTCTCACTTGCTAAGTGGGCAGTCTTGGATGAGCTACTCAAACACCTTTTATTTCGATTTCATTCCCTGACTATTACCTGTGCACCTACTATGTGCCAGGCACAGTGCTGGGAGAAGAGGCGTGATGATGTCTGCCATTGAGGTCCCCACAGCCCATCTGACCAGAAAGGGGTCGACCAAATAGTCACACGGAGATCAGAGGTCCTAGAGCAAGAAGCAGAGGTCCGGGAGAAGCTGCCCACAGGGGCCCAGGCTGGGCCGGGCGTCGGCGAAGGGTTCCCTGGGGAGTCTGCACGCATGCCGAGACTGGCAGGACAACCAGGAAACGTCCAGGTAAAGCCAGGAGGTCGAAGCAGACACAGGGTTTCCAGACAAAACATAGAACTTATGTTCACCCAGTTCAGTTTGCAGTTCACGTAAATAACCAACATGTTTAGGATAAGTAAACGGCCAACGGCCAAAGAACAAGTCCAGGACGGACCAGGCGTCATCATCCAGGGCTGGAGCTGCTACTGCACAGAACACGCTTTTGCTAGAAATTTTCCCACTGTTTATCCGATACTCAAACGCCACTGCATCTCCTGCTTTTGCGTTTTGTTTGTTTTGTTTTGTTTTGTTTGAGTATCTGGCAGCTGCCGGGAGGAAGGGGACTCGGGACAGAGGGAACGGCGTGCGAGGCCAGGACCGCACGGAGAACCGCACAGGCGAGACACGGTGGGAAGACCAGCGTGGCAGGGCACGGGGAGCCTCGGTTTCCTCGCCCGTGAAACGGGGCCCGACAGCGCCTGACCCACACGGCCGTGAACCGATACGCGCTCAGCATAGAGCCGATGCGGGGTGGGCACGCGCTAGAGGCGAGGTGCCACCGTGCCGCCACCGCCCGCCCCCTTGGTCTACTCCGTGCGGCCAAGCGCGGCTCCCACCCCTGCACCCACGCAGCCGCCTTCATGCCAGAGTGCTCAGATTCTGACGACAACTCCGATCCAAGAGCCCTGGACGCAAAGACGGCGTTCGGTGTCCGCTTAAGCTGCCCCGCAACGATGTTCACAGTAGCGAGTATGACAGCGTGGACTAGTATCGGAAGACAAGGACTCGTGGCGGACAAACTGCTACGGAAAGGCCCCGTATCACTAGGACGTGGGTTCCATGACTGCGGCAGAGGCCCAGGATGAACACTGATTTCTCCCTCACGTATCACGTCAAGGACGCACACTTCTCCCAGCGCGTGGTTCTGCCATCTCTATGGTGCTTCCTCGTGGGCCTGGTCATTCCGGCCTCTGGCATCTCTCTGGGTCTATTTCTATCGCCTGTTATTTCTGCGGGTTCCCCCCCGGGGAGCCGTGCCTCTTTCTTCGTCTGGTTCTGTTAGTTAAATGAGTGCGTGAAGACTCCCGCAGAAGCGACCAGCACCGCGTTTCAACCGGTGAGAAGGGAAGAAAGCGTGCAGAATAGGGTACGAGCCTCTGCCCTAAGGGCACGACTCAGAGCGCGTGCAAGTCACGTGGGTGGGGGGGCCAAACTTCATCGAATAGCCACCGCTGGTGGCAAGGGAAGCTGAGAAATGCAGTCTTTGCATCGGGGGCGGCCATGTGCTCAGCCGAAGCATCAGCTTCTATTACCAGAGAGAGAAGGGAGAGTGTATCTCAAAATACACCAGCAGTCTGCCAACAGCCCAGACTCAGAAGGCACTCAAAATAGACTCAGCTGGGACGCCCTTCTATTTGGGCTCTGTGCTAGCTACAAAAAATGAGGATACAGGGGCCCGAGAGTGACTGAGAAGACAGAAATGCTGGGGAGTAACAAAATATAGAAACAAATCTTAGGATAATTAGGACAAGCAGCTAAATGGGAAGTTTAATGCCAGCCAATGAAAGAGCAAGTTTTCCACTGCAGTTGCTCGCAAATCCAAAACAGCTTCAATGAAGGAGAAACAGCTTGAAAAACTGTTTATTCACAGAAGATATAAAAATAATAACACACACACACACGCACGCACACACACACACACTCACTACCCTATATGCATAGAGATTTCAGCTTAGCCTATTTCTGGAAGAACATCAGAGTTAGATTATGTCACATAACGAGGGATAACAGTTGATTCTAATGAGAAAAGTTACCACATTGTACTGACGTGTTTGTAGTTCTCTTAAAACTGGTCCTTATTTTATGTCTGTATTTATGTCTGCCAATTATTGAGCAGTTGAACATTTGTGTTGCTATTTAAATGAAAGCGAAGCCATGTGTGATCTCTCCGATCCTTGCCACACGAAGCTTTGATGCCTGCCCGCTCTCTACCAGGCACGGCTCCAAGCCAGGCAAGGCTGCAGACGTGGCAAAGATTCGGCTTTCTCCCCCAGGACGTGTGCGCCGCCCCTGGAAAGGTATAAGCACTAGGATCCCTACTCGTGTGCAGAAGCAGCACGTGGCTGAAGGCATCGTCAACCCCGGCCATTGTGTATAAACTGTAAGGAGCTCCTGTAAAGACAGCTTGATCAGAAGAACAGACTTTGGAGAAAGACAGTCCCGGCTTCAAGTTCTTCCTCCCAGCCGGTCGTTTCGTGGCCTTGAGTAAGGGGTTTCACCTTGCCTGTGAGGTCTCATGAGGGCTGCAAACCAGCAGCTGCCAGGGTGTGGGTGTGAGGGCAACAGACCAGGCGAACTTGGCTTTAATCTTGGTTCTGACTCCTCTAGGGTTAGCCCAGAACTGCTAATGATTAGTGCTAAAACCAGGACCATCCCGGGCAAACCAGGACAGTTAGTCGCCCTCCTCCCAGACGGGTGATCCTGGGTGGGTTAACAACCCCTCTGAGCCTCGATTTCCTCGCACGTAAAGTGAGAAAAATAATACCTGGCAGGGGATCTGCTGGGGACAGAAAAGCCGCCTTGTGCAGAGTCGCCATCGTCATAATTATTAATAGTGCTCACTCCTCTCCCTCCTGGGCTCTGAGCCTATCACGGCCAGAGCCCTAGATGTACCGGGAGGGTTCGCGCAGCAACGCCAGCCCATTAAAGCCGCCAAAGTGAAGCGTTTTCTCCCCGCTGTTTCTCCAGGGAGGGGTCAGGGAAGGCTTGCGGCCCCAGGGGTCCCCCCAACTCCCGAGCCTGAGTCCTGAAGTCCCTCCGTCCCTCCAGCTCCTTGTTTGTTGTGGCCATTCGCTAGGTGCACAGCTCCAAGACAAGCCTCAAAGTTGACCTCGTCCAACCTCATCCAAGCTGCATTCGAAAGCCCTTCCTAAAACTGATTACCGAGGCAGAAGAAGCCCAATGCAGGCTGGTGTTTCTTTGTCAAAGGAAAAAGAATTCACCCTTCATTCCAAGTAAAATTGCTTCATAACCCAGTGATTTCATCCAGCCTCCCAGGCTCCCAGAAGGACCCGGATGCAGCCCCCATCCCATCTCAGAGAGGTGTGAATTTGCAGGAATGTGGAAGCTTCTCCAACCTTCTCTATTCTGTCACAAATGACTGCTTTCCTTCTTTCCAGGCCCAGCCCTCCAGACCTTTAGAACGGGGCACGTTGATTGCAAATTTGATCCATTCGTGGAGACCAGAGGGTGGTTCTAAAGGAAAAATGCCAGCGCATTTTTTTCCCCCTTAAAGAAGGAAATACATGCACATCGACTCTGTAGGAAGCTTATCTTGGAGCGAAACCTATGCTCTGGTTCCCCTCCAGAAGAAAGTTTTACATGTGGAGCAATCAGACTGGAACCATCTCGAAGTTACCGGAATGTTGCCCTTGCCCCAGCTAGGACACCTGACCCGTGACCAGGCGGCAGCTGCGGGCCCAGGAGTGACTCCAGGTGCAGGAACGTGCAGAGGCTATCAGGAGACCCTCTGCCGGGTCTTTCTTAGAGCAAGCCGACTCCCTCTTAGGTCTCGTGGACCAGAAAAGCATGCTAGGTCCATACGTAAACCAGTCGTGGGCAAGAGGCCCAGGGCACCGCGGCTGATTTAGACCTACCGACACCCCAGCCCTGCAGTCAGCCTGGTGGCAGCCTCCCTTGAAGCCCAGGGCTGTGAGGAGCCTTCTCTGCTGGGGACAGAGGAAGGCGAGGATAGATGTTAATAGCAGTGAGTTCTCCAGTGCTTGACATGTGCCAGGCACTGTTTTTTCCTCCATTATGACACGTCACCTTCAAATAGCCTATGAGATGGCATAGCAGTCACTGTCAGCCCCTGGCCCCAACCCTCAGACTGGAACCATCTCGAAGTTACCAGAATGTTGCCCCTGCCCCAGCTAGGACACCTGACCCGTGACCAGGTGGCAGCTGCGGGCCCAGGAGTGACTCCAGGAGTCCCCAAACGTATCCAGGGCTTCTTGCATCTCTCCTGAAGGTGTCCTCTGGTCACAGGGCCACCTATGGCACACACCAGGCAGGTGGGAATTTCTAATGCATTAACAGCCCGAGAGCAGCACCCTGGTTCCCTACCCTCCATGGGACAGCGCTGTGTTCCACACACTCTCTCAGAGGTTCGGGGGGGTCGAGCCCCGGCTGCAGAACTGGGAGTAGGATGCAAGTCCCCACCTTCATCGCGAGTGGCCGGAGGCTCCATCCCGTAGCTCTCTGGGTCACACTGGTATGAGAGCTCTTCGCTAGGAGAAACCAACCCTACAGAAAATTCTAGCAGGAACAGAGCGCCGCAGCCACGAAGAGTCAACGGTGAGGGATGACTTCCACAACGCCAGTCGGTTCCAGAGAACGAGTCCTCTCCCCTGCGTCCTCTTGCAACCGGCCGAGTCAGAGGCACGCAGGCCCGCTGCCAGGCCCGCTCAGATTCCGTCGCATGCTCGGGAAATCGGGCGGCCCTGGTCTCAGCTACGTGGCCACGAGACCGAGGGAGTCTTGGCTCCTCAGTGGCCCCTGAGCCAGCATGTCATGGCTGCACTTTTTTGAAGAACTTCGTGCTGGATGTGGTGGGGCCCCCTCCAAGGAGCTGTTCAGGGGAGCAGAGACGAGATGCACGGGCTTCTCAAAGGCTGGAGCCCGCAGTGCCCTTGAAGTCCGCGGGGCGAGACTCTCATTCACAGACCAGGAAAATGGGGACCCCGAGAGGGTGAGTGAGTCGCGCGCGCCCATCTCTCTGTGAGTTGGAGAAAGCCAGGGCTCAGAGCCTCGTGCCCTGGCTCCCGGCCCCGCTGCCTTTCCCCTACTCACCATTTTGCATTTAATAGGAAAATAGCTCTTTCTCATGCTTAAGCCATTGGTCTTCACCGCATCCCTCTGAGGATGGCAGAGAGGAACTATTTCTCTATTTCCTAAGAAACTGAAGTCCGAAGTCACTTTGCTGAGGTGACCCAGGGACCACCAGGCCCTCGTGGTGATGAAGGATGCTGGGACAGCGGAAGGCAGTGGAGAGACAGAAGCAGAGGCTGGCTGGGGTGGGGGTCCCCATCTCCACTGACTAGGGCACGAGGCTCCCAGCGCTCACAGAGTCCCAAGGGCTTGGCACTCTCTTGGGGAGAAGAGCTTGCCCGACTTGGACAAACCAGCCACTCGGTGTTCGAGTTTCCAGGAACCAGCCCTGTACGGGTATTTTCGGGGGACTTCAAAACACGCATCCTCAGAACCTTGGGTTTTCACCGGCACGTTCCGCCACCTCCTGCCCACCCCGGTCTCGCGTCTCCCTGCTAACGACACACAGAATGGACTCAGAATAAAAGCTGCCAAAAGATGGTGTCAGCTGAAGGGTCCCAGTGACTTTCTCAGGCCTCTTTCCAATCCCGCCCCTCTCTCCATGACAACAGCGTGATAACCGGAGAAGGAGGCCATGTCTAATATTCCTCGATGGGTCAAGGTTGTCAGCTGGCAGCCGAGAGGGGCTCGATTTGGGTCTTCTCAGAGCTCTGGGGTCCTCAAACGGAAGTAGGGCCTACCTGCGTCTTGGGGAAAGACTGGGCTGGTGGTGGTGGTGGAAGCTTTGCTGTCCTAACTGGAAGTCCTTCACCTGTTCCCTCAAAGCGTGTCAGGCCTTCCCCGGTGGTATAGGGATGAGTCACATTGTCCGCCATGAAGGAGCTCCGGGCAGAAACCAGAGGAGGCACAGAGGAGACAGGGGACGTTGGTGAAAGGTGTGTGCCTGCGTCCCTCAGGGATGCAGAGGAGGCTCAGCTAAGTTCACCTGGGGACAGGTGAGGTCAGAGAAGGCTTCTCAGAGGAGGTGATTCGAGCTGAGGAATGTCACTTGTGTGTGGTGGCGGGGGCCAAAATCTCATCCTGCCATCTCCTGCCCCAAGAGAGAGGAGAGGTGACGGCCAGGTGAGGAAGCGGGGAAGGGTGCTGAAGGCCAAGGGGACAGAGGCGTGCTTGGTGGGAGTGGCTATGCTCTGCTCAGCCCAGAACGCTCTGGAGCCACAGAGGAAGGCTGGAGAAGGCTGGGGGAGAGGGCTGGGGAGGGTGCAGGACCTGGGGGGCCTAATGGGGAACCTGGATGTCCTCACACTGTGGTCAGTGCGAGTGGGGTGGCAGGGGAGGGGTGCAGATGAGGACACTGGGCCCCGAGAGCCGGGCTTCGCAGGGCGTCCCGTGCTGGTCTGGGCACTTCCCAAGCACACTCTCCTTCAGTCCCCCGGGCCCCGGGAGGTGGGTCCCACTGTTTCCCCTTTTTATAGATGGGGATGCTGGGGCCTTGAGCCATCTGTTTATTCGCCCAGAGCTTGGAGTTGGCAGCCCAGAGCCGCCACCTGGAGGGAACCTGAAGCCCTGCCCCGCAGCCCGGTTCCGACCTGGCCCAGAACGAACACATTCCTGCCTCGCTTCCCAAACTTCCATCAGCATCTGATGACAACAAGAGCGAGAGACAGGCCCAGAAGACTGATGCGCACCGCAGGGGAGGCCAAGTCCTTAATCTCGCCCAGCTGTGCAGAGGGCCTGGCCGGGGACCCGGCCTGGGCGTCCAGAGGCGCCGTGATTCAGAGGGCGGGGCGCAGCGCGTGAGTCAGGGCCTCCTGCAGCCGGCCAGGCCGTGACCGAGAGCTCCCTGCGGCCGAGGAGCGTGCTCGCAGGCCGCCTGGCTCACAGCGGTGCCCCAGCGTGCCGGGTCGCCGCTGTCTCGGCCACATCCTGGCCTCCGCATCAAGCCCCCAGCTCCGAGCGCTGGGCCTCTCTGCCCTCTGAGAGCCCCGTCCTGAGTGTTCTCGCCACGTCCCCTCTGGACTGTCTGACAGGCACGACTTTGTCCAGGAACTCCCCGCTGCCTCCGACGAAGTCGACCCAGGAGAGCTGCACGGGAAGCTGGATCCGCAAGGTCCATCCGCCAGGGCCTGGCAGATGAGACCGTCCCCTTTGGCATAACAGGCTCTCGAGAACCTCCAGGGCAATCAGACGAAGGGCATGCCTTGGGACCACCACCCAGACCCCGTCCCTCACTCCCACAGGTCTGCTGGGCCCCCGGGGTTTCTGGGTACCATTTGAACTGTGGCCTTGGTCTGCCCTTCTGCCCGGTTCCCCTAAGCACAGGGAGTGGTCAGACACGTGCCGGAGGAGGGAGAAAAGGACATCTCCCAGCCCGGACACCAGGCCCAGACGGCCACTGCGCCGCCCCGGGGAGCCACATGCTGTCCAGGGCCCAGACCTCAACGGGCCCTGCCCTGAGCCTTTCCATGGGTCTGAGGCCCGATGGGTCAGAGGCCCGGGGAAGCACGCGGGGAGGGGAGCGGCGAGGGTCTAGACGCCCGAGAATGCAGAGACCGACCTTCAGGGTGGTGGGAGTTTGGGGGCTGCGGCCAGCCGGAGGGAAGGGCGGAGCAGAAGCGGGGGGCTGGCGGCACAAGCGGGGCTGGAAGGGAACTGGGCTCCAGGACGGGGCGGAGACGCCCTAAGACCGCAAGCCCAGATCCAGGGGGTGGCCGGAGAGCCCCCTCTGTGTCGGCCCTGCCCCACCTCCCCGCTCTTGGTAACAGCACCCCCACCCCGTCCTCTCGCTCTCAGGGGTGGGCATGGGGTCTCCCGCCTCTCCAGTGCCTGACCACCGAGACCAAGTGACTACGATCCAGTGAGCCGACCACACTGCTCCCCAGGGTTTACCAGGTGGGAGCTGGAGGCAGAGACCCCATCCCACGGATGTCAGAACCCCAGGGCTGTGCCCCCCGCCCTGCACAGGAAGTTTTAGCCGCTGCTCCTCCTTGAGCTGGGGAACAGGATGAGGTGGGTTTCTGAGGGTGCCCGGGGCACCTTGGTCTTGAACAAGAAGAACAGGAAGGAGATCCCGGAATGGGGTGGCCGACGGGACAGTGCTGACCCTGCCTCTGCAGGCAGAAGATTCCAGACTGGAGCTGATACCTGACAGAAGCCTCCCCACGCCTGGGTTGAGAACGCAGGGCATGGATGGGCAGCACACAGCAGGGGACACTCAGGGTGATGGCATCGGGAAAGACTGGAGTGGTACTCAGCTTC
Source organism: Pteropus medius (assembly GCF_902729225.1). Classification (NCBI taxonomy): domain Eukaryota; kingdom Metazoa; phylum Chordata; class Mammalia; order Chiroptera; family Pteropodidae; genus Pteropus; species Pteropus medius. The sequence goes on along the minus strand of NW_024349804.1, from coordinate 11,385,207 downwards.
TCTGTGCGTCCGGGCCCAGCGCCCTGTGGCGCCCGTCATTCATTCAGTGAACTGACACGGGACAGACATTGTAGCCAATTTGGTGAAATCTGAAAGCTGAAATTGGCAACCCCTCCACACGCCTGGCGAGCCAGTCCCTGGGGAGACACTGGTTGAGAAAGCTCAGTGAGACAAGCTGAGTCACACCCCAGCGCAGCCCCAGGCCCCACTGCATGCCCGTTGGCACCCCGCTTCCGAGCCCTCGCAGGGCTGTCCCCAGCTCGCAGGGACCCGGGCTGAGAGGATGTACCAAGGCGTGTAACAGCCAGAGCAAAGGAGAGGGGTCGTCACGGTTAAAGACACGGCCCGGGTCCCTGCTCACGGGGAGACCTGACTCTCTCCTCCAGCAGGACACCTGGGAATGCAGACCGGAAGTGAAGTGTGATTCTCTGATGTGAGCTGAGGGAAGGGTGGGCTCCACGAGGGTCTCCCCCCCGAGTGACAGCCCACAGAGTCCCAGTCCTAACTGGGATCTGGGACATCACGGTGGACAGCAAAGCCCCTAGTGAGACAGAACATCTGCTTGCTGGTCCTGACTCCGGTGACCTTGGGGAAGTCCTTGTCCCTGGCTCTGGTCTCCCCCTCTTTCCCGTGGGCACCTGACCAACCCCGAGGCCCAGACGGGTTATGTCAGGGACGAAGGCAGCGCGGGTGTCAGATGGTGGGAGCTGGCTGGCGAGCACGCCAGCCTTAGTGAAAAGGCAGGTGTCTGCCTCGGCTCCTCCCCCCGCAGAAACGTGAGGCCCATGGAACCAAATCTTCCCACTTTTTCCAAAGAAGCCTGAAATTCTGATTTTATTTTATTCAGTATTTTAAATTCAACTTTTAAAAATTGGCAACTAA
>NW_024349804.1:11362640-11384275 GCF_902729225.1 Pteropus medius | reverse complement strand
GTTCAAACCAGGAATGTCTCTGGGGGTTGGCCCATATTCTGTGCCATTCGGGGTCCTGTATGTTCTGACTTCTAGGCGGAGTCACCACTGGGTCGCGGGCCTGTGTTGGGGGAGGGGGAAGAGAGAGGGGCAGGGGATTCGTTTTTCTGATGACTAGGTCGCACGCTCAAACCCCCCCAGGGTCAGGCCAGCTCCAGCGGGGGCTGACACCAGGGCGACCCCTGGTTTACGGCTACAGCTCTTACTGGCCGCCACTGCCACTACCCTTTAGACCCGAGGAGGTGACTAACAACGTCCTGGGTTACCAGTGCCGGGAGCCCCTACATCCCTGCGGCCCGTAGCCCTGCCCACAGCTCCCTCCAGGACCCTTCGTTGTCGCAGGCCTTGGGCGGGCCCAGTGGGAGCCTGCTTCCTGCAGACCCCGTCCCTACACGAAGTGGTACATGTGATTGTGGAAAAGTCTCGCAGGTGCCCAGGCCAGGAGGGAATGATCTGGAGGCAAATCCCAGCTCTCCCCGCTCCCTGCGATGCCTCAGCTGCCTCGTCTGTAACCCCGGAGGGCAGATGGACAGGACGGCCCCTGATAATGTGGAAAGATTCCAGCCAAGGCTGCTCAGCCGACTGGCCTCGAGCCTGGATTTAAACGATGGTGATATCTGCAAAACAATGGTATTTTCTGGGAACGAGGGGCCAGCAGTGTCCAGACAGTGACTGTCCACTTCTGAGCAAGGCCTTGGCACTCTGTGCTCAACCTGTGCCCTCCCCCGCCCGGGGCCGGCCCTTCCATTTGATGGGCAGGCTTGAGACAAGGGGACTAGCCTTCCTGAGGCCAGGCTCCAATCTGGCCACTCTCTCTGTAAGATCACGGGCAAGTCCCTTTCTGTCTCTGGGCTAGTCCCACATTCTTGTAAGAGGCTTTGCCCTGAGCCACCATGGACCCCAGCTTCCCCAGGCCAGGGGTCCATGGTGGCTCCCACCTCTGCGGGCCAAGCACAGTTCCATCCGCACACTCTCTGTGACACTCATCTTAATCAGGCATACAAATGAGGAAATTCCAGGCCAGGCTTTCCTGGAGCGTGTGGGTAGGAGAAATATTTAAATCTCCTTTTTTGGCCGAGTCTTTGCAAGGCGTTGCTTCCAAATGTTTGGTTCCATCCCCCCCCACCCCCACCTCCGCCCCCAGCTCTCCCCTCACTGCCAAGTCCCCTCAGGAGGAAGGCTCCAAAGATAAGGGTGGAGGGTCAGACCCTGCCCAGCTGGCCGGGGATGACCCACTGGCTGGGTCTCCCCAGCACCTGGATGACTGACTGTTATTCTGGATTTCCTGTGCACCAGACGTGTTTGGCAGCTGCCCGCAGTCAGTCAGGGGTTTAGGTTTGGAAAACTGGAGATCTGCAAACAAAGGCGAGAGTGAGAAGGGTGAGGCCTGGTTAGAAACGATTGAAATTCATCCCGACTTCCTTCCAGCCCAAAGAACAGGCTGTTCCGTGGGCTCCCGGGGAACACAGAGCCGCGTGGAAGCCGGCTGGGCGGACGGGCGCGGGCCGCCATCTTCAAAGATGAGTAGAGCCTTCATCCCTCACCTTTCCCAGGCCTGTTCATCTGCAGCAGAAAGAGCTGAGTGACCCGGTGCAGGGGACAGACCACGGCTGTGGGATCGGGCCACCCTGGGCCTGGAATCCGAGTTTGTCCCCTGCTAGCCGGGTAACTGGAGCAAGTTACTTAGTCCCCTTGGCTCCCACTGAAAATGGAGACAGTAACAGTTACCTGGCAGGGTGGGCGCACGGTCAGAAAAGGTCAGTGTGGGTGGCCGTACAGGTGGACAGGCGGGCGGCACGTGGTTGGCAACTTAAAATAGAACCCGAGCACCAACGTCCAGCAGTAGCTTCAGCCCAGCCGAGGAACAGAGTGCTGATGAAGGCGTGCCTGGGGACCGGGCGTCTGCCCGTTCTCCTAAACGCTCTGCGCACACGCACACGCACACGCACGCATACGCACATGTGCGTGCATGCACACGCGTGCACACACATGCACAGACACGTGCACACACGCACAACCACGCACGTGCACACACGCAGACGCACGCACACACGCACGCGCACAAGGCGTTACTGGTTTTCTTTCTGGCGCGATGCCATTCGCCTGCATTTCGGGACGCCGTGCGGAGCAGCCACTGGGTTACCACGAGGGCGCTGTGGAGCACTCTGCCCCCCACTTCTCACGCGTCACCCTGCTGAGGTGTTTCTCCCCATTTCAGAGCCAGAGTGGCGATGTCGCTCAGCCCTGTGCTGGCCTCTGAGCCACCGTCGGGGACCCCTGGTGGACCCCTAGCATCACAGGCCCGATCACGCTGGCTGAGGGTCAGAAGCGACCCTACGACCGACTCCTGCTGAGTCTCCCGAACCTCAGCATCCGAACCTGGGGGCCAGTTTCACCCGCCCGCCTTTGCTTTTTCCCCGTCTTTCCTCTCGGACCTGATTTTTTTTTTCAGCTTCGTTTTAACCACGTTGGATTCGGAGTGTTTGTAAGTCACTCCAGATCTGCTGAGCAAAAGTTGGAGCTGGGTTATTGGATGACAACTCGACAGGGACATAGATGAGAAATCAACATGGAACATGCACATGCAGCGGCCCCCACCGTGCGCTCAAATGTCGCGCCCTGTCCCCTTCGCCCGTGTGATGTAAGCCACGCTGGCAGTAGCAGCTGAGGCCTAGAAACGGTTTTCTCCCACAGGCCGAGGGTCCGGTATGCCTTTCGGGGTGTCCTGCTCATGTCCACTGACTCAGCCTTCCCTGGTCTCACCTAGTGTCATCCTGAACGTCACTGAGGACATAGCGTTAGCTCAGGCGCTGTCCCACGTCTCACTTCTCTTTGGTGACGCCGAGAGAGGAACAGAGTGCTGATGAAGGCGTGCCTGGGGACCAGGCGTCTGCCCGTTCTCCTAAATGCTCTGCGCACACGCACACGCACACGCATGCATACGCACATGTGCGTGCATGCACACGCGTGCACACACATGCACAGACATGTGCCAGGGCACCAGCAGTGAATGAGACGGCTCCAATTCCTATCCTCATGGAGCTTACCCTCAGGGGTGGGGGAGGTGCGGGGGTCGGGGGAGGACTCAAAGGAGAACAGATGTCGAATAAACACACACCCTGGGAAAATGATGGTGAGGTCAGCGACGCAGATGATTAGGATGGGCCGTCGAGCCGGCAGCTGGGTGGGCGCTCGGAGCGCAGAGGTACAAGCTTCGAGCAGAGACAGTTCGGGCGGAGCGGGAAAGAGCTTCGCGCCGTGATCCAGCCGCGGAGGACAGGGCACCGCAGCGGGGGAGCTCTGCGGCCGGGAGGGGAGGAGGGGCCGTCGGCCGGGGTGTTCAAGTCTGTTGCTTTCTGTCATCTGGAGAGGGGGGACGACAGGCACTGGCCCAGTCTGGGGAGTGGGAGATGTCAGGGGCGTACTAGCGATTTGCAGCTGTGCACAAAGGAGACAGCGCCTTAGACACCCCACCTTGCCCGGCTCCAAACTGAGAACTTTTGAAAAACCTGCCTACTGTGCGCGAAGCCCATCCGCTCACCTGGCACTGCCGGATGGCTGTCAGCTGGTACCAGCACCAAACATTTCCACTTGTCAAAACACCTGGCCCTCTTCTCCAGTTGGGGGACAAGCAAAGTTTGATTTAAACCAGACGGGGCCAGAGGAGCGGACTGTCTGTTCGACTCCCTGGCTATTGTCCCTTTACGAAGAGAGAAATAAACTCACGTGGCTAACTTTAAAAGCTTAGCTATGCTCACATCTGTAACTCGAAAACATCAGGTTACTGTTCAGAAAAAATCATACTCCACACTAGCTCGCATTTTCCTCCGAGTGAAGGAAAAAGTATGCGTTTAAGATCATGTGACAGTCCCCACATGGACACATAGAAGTCGATAGGTAACTCTGGAGGAAGGTGCCAGGTCTGGCTTCTCCCTCTGGTTCTGCCACTTACCAGCTCTGTGGCCTCAGAACAGGCATTTCCCTTCTCTGGGAACAGTGAGGGCCCCCTGTGCCCCCCACTCCAAGGTTGCCATTTGAGCCCAAAGATTTGAATGTTCGAATCAAAGCATTTTCATTGGCCGGGCTCAATCCCTCTTGTAGCCCCTGGCCTATTTTTCTGGTCACCCTTTGACTGCTTTTACTTTGATTTAGGATTTCTGGGACAAAAATCAAAGGTGCTAACGAAGATGCCAACTTTAAAAGACAAGAGAACTGAATATCCTTTCTCAAAGAAAAACCGGTTGATGCTGACCGTGTTCAACCGGACGCCACCCACCAGGGCGGGCACCCACTCCTGTCGCTGCTGCCATGGTGGCTGCGAAGGACCCTAGCTGCCCCGTCTCCAGAGCATTGCCTCCATTTTTTGGAATCCATCTGAGGAGCCACGCCCTGTCCCCACACTGGCCGAGGCCTGCCTACAGCCAATTTCTGACTAATCTGTGTATACAGTCTCGCTCACCACTCGGAATGAGACACTCCAGAGCTCCCTGTGGGATGGAGCTGAGGCTAGACTTCGGCTGAACCCGCATCTTTGCCAAGCTGCGTCCCTCATCCACTTCCTTCCCTCACTCTCTTACGGACTTTGTCAGGAAGCATTCCCTCAACGAGAGTCCCTCTTTGGGGCTCTGAACTCAGGGAACCCAACTCGACACGTTTGGTACCGGGACCAGTCCCAGGAAACATCCTCAGGACAGAATTTGGAGTTGGATCTCTTGCCAAGCAGGCGGCATCGAGGTGCCCATCCCTGGCGGTAGGGGAGGCCCCTGCATGCTGGAGTAGTGCAATCGCCGAGAATTTCACTGGTGTCATTTGGGTCAATAGGCGGGTGAAAGAGGGATGCATTCACCGTGCCGCGTCTCTGGAGTTCGAGAGGCACAGGAAAAACAGTCGCTGTGAAATCCGTGAACCTGAGTGTTGCTAAGCGCTGTCGATGAGTTAGAGGGAGCAGATGACAGGCTCAGACTGATCGACTACCGATTAAAAGCCAAGTGTAGAAGTCAGAGGATCCCACTGGCTGTTTCAGAGACTTTCACCCCTGCGGCTGGCAGGCAGACTGAGCTGAAGGCCAAGTGCAAGACCTGTGTCAGGCGGCAGGAGTTCAGGGAAGGTTGGATTCTCGGCTCGTGTGGATTTCTTAGGCCAATGTCAGGGTGTTAGCAATAGCAACTACAAGACCCAGAGACACCTGAATAGGACAGCTGAGAACTTGGTGAGTCCCTTGAACCCTCCAGCCCTGCAGAGTGGCCTGTCTCCCTCGTTAGAGGGCCATGGGGCTACGTGGCTTGAAGACTATGCAGAAACCTTGAGTGAGGTGGAGGCCTTGCAAGACAACACCACCATCCACTGGAGAACCTTCCCCACTCCCCACTCTAGTCATCAGACCGACAGCGAGGCTCGGTCTCAACACGGCCTGACTGGGGACGTGCTGTCTCCTACGGGAGGAGAGACATAACATGGCCCCAGAAGCGCCCGGCTGGCTACGCGCATGAGCAGGAAGACGAGGGTCTCCTTGGGAGTGGACCCGAAGGTACCACTCAAAGAGGCAGAATAAAGGCTGGGCACGGGGCTGTCACTGGCATGGGGGCACTGTCCTGTCATGCAGGATTTACTTACTATCTTGTCAGGGGACCCAGGATGGCGCAGGAAGCCTCCTGTGCCCACCCGTGCACTACCCCGAGGCGCGAGGCATTAACATCGCATGGGCTACCCTTCAGCCAGTGGGGTTAAGAGCCGATGGAAATGGCTTTCTCTGAGGGACGATGGTTCTGAGCTGATTCTCACAGGTCGAGCCGGTACAACACTCACTGTCCCGGCACCTGCCCCCAGGGATCACACTTCCTGATCAAGTCCTTACGCAGAAGCCTTTGTCCCGGGCTCTGCTTTCCGGGAACCCAGGCTAAGGCAGGAGTCACACGTGGCGGTAAAGCAGAGACCATTTCATTCATCTGAGCCTCCTGCCACACACGTCTTTCAGAGCTAAAGTCAACGAAGAACCACATTAAATAAAATCCTGATGAAGCCACTTTAACAAAGCGACCCTCATGTGCAGTGACCTCGAGAGGAAGAAGGCTAGTTTTTGCTCACAGAAGCATCTGGGTACACAGTCCAGAGCTGGTGAGGTGTCGGGATCCAGGGCCCTTCCACCTCGTTCTCTGCTGTGACAATGACAATGGTCAAAGCCTGCTCCCATCACCTGTTGCTGACAAGGGAAGGGAAGAGGGACAGGAGGACACACATGTCCCCTAGAGGAGCACGTTACCCCTCACTTCCGCTCGCATCCTCTTGACCGGGTCCGGCCGCGTGGCTGTTCTTGCTGTAAGGGACATTAAGAAAACCTGTTTTAGCTGGGCGGTTATGTCATCAGCTGCCATGGACTGAATGTTTTATATGTCAAATTCCTAAACCTCCATGCGATAGAGCCTTTGGGAGGTGCCTACGTTAAGCCGTGGTCATGAGGGTGGGGCCTCTGGCGGAACTAGTGCTTTTATAAGGAGACGAAGGGACCAGAGCTCTGTCTCCCCACCAGAAGCGGACACAGCAAGAAGGCGGCCGTCTGCAAACCAAGAAGAGGCCCGCGAACCGGCCAGCCTCCTGACCTCAGACTTCCAGACTTAGCGGAACTTCCCTCAAGGGCGGAGTGGCTGGAAAGAACTCCCGGAGGAGCCCCGTGGTCCTAAGAATAAGGCCCCCCGAAGGCAGGCCTGCGGACCCAGAGACGGCGGCCGAGCTCTAATCTAAGCAGGGGCGTCTCGGGCGACCGCACGAGTTTTTATTCACGCCGTGAAGCCAGCAAGTCCGGGCCAGAGTGGAATTGTGCCGACAGCAAAGGAGAAGTCGAGGCAGCCACGACGGGTACTCCTCTCCATGCCCGTAGCTGCCCCGCATGAGAACGAAGTCCATATGTAGAGAGCATCAGTTCAAAAGAGAGATCGTGAGCCGCTCGGGGCTCCCACACTCTCACCATCTCTACGGAGATTCTTCCTTTAACATCCTGGAGCACAGCGGAGACACGGCTAACGGTCTCTATGCAGATTCCTTCCCCAGAGACCAAAAGATTTCAAAACGGGAATAATACGGAGAGTGACATAAATGTACCTCCTCTCAGCAGGCTATGTCGTCCTGGCTTGTGACCTGCTCTGTCTTAGCACCCGCTGCCCAGAATACCACCTGCCTTTGACCAGCGCTGATCTGAGATGCACAGGCAGTGTCCACCCCGTTCACCCGCCGCCCACCCTCCAAGGTCCAGCTTCCCAGCTAGGAGCCAGCGCTCTCTCTCTCTCTCTCTCTCTCACACACACACACACACACACACACACATGCTCCTCCCCAGAGAGAGGGAGAACATAGAATTTACAGTCATCGCTCACGATGACTCAAGGAAGTAAGATAATTAGCTCTTTTTACAGAACAGGAAACAGGACCAGAAGATGAAACATCTGCGCAGTCCGCGCTGCGGCGGGTACGAAGCCACGGTTCGATCAAGCCTTTTCGGGCTGCACAAACCTCTCGGCCTCCCTATCACGAAAGACAGAAAACAGAAGTGCACACGGCGTGTTTGGCCTCTCTGCCCACACCCTTCTCATGTCACCACTTAATATTTAAATGTGGAGAATTTCCACACTGGAGAATAAAAAGTCCAAGGATTTTCCCTAGAAGGCCTCGGAGCTTGATTTCTCACAAACGGCCCCAAGGATGGAAAAAGTCTCCCAAATTGAGACTGGCAGCAACGCGGGGCCCGTTTCGTCTGATAGTCCTTCTCTCCTTTCTTGGCATCGCTAGGCTCGGCTCGCGCCAGTGGAAAATTCCCAAGTGCCAAGCAGTTCTCAGATAATGCCATAAAGAAGAAGAAGAAGAAGAAGAAGAAGAAGAAGGAAGAAGAAGAAGGAAGGAAGAAAAGAAGGAAGGAAGAAGGAAGGAAGGAAGGAAGGATGGAGGAGGCAGGAGGAGGAGGAGAGAGGCAGGAGAGGAGAGAGAGAAAGAAAGAAAGAGAAAGGAAAAAGAAAAGAAAAAGCCTTTCGACTAAGACAGCTCACGAGAGATCGAGGCAGGGCTCCAGCCAAAACATATATTTTTCCAGATTTCTGACATCTTTTCCTGTCAGTCAGGAGGTCCACCCCCAGCCTTGGCCCCTCACTGAGACCAGCACCGAGTTGCCCCTAGAACCTGGATTTGAGGGTGCAGAGGACCCCAGGCCTTGGCCTGGAAATGCCCTGTGGGAAGGAACGGGGCAATGCCTGGCAGGGCCGAGGAGGGGGGACCCCTGCTCCCTCGTGTCCAGACTGTGGCCAGGAGAGAATGTGGACAAACTCGGAGGTCATCAGACCAAGGAAATGGTGGCGGCCATGGGCCTGAGGGGAAGCTTAGACTGGACGGGGGAGAGGGTTCGGGGACGCAGAGGGAGAGAGAGATTGGCGAAAGGTCCCAAATACAAAATCTGGTACATAACGCACTCTTCCTGAGACAAAAGATTTTTTCAATGTTTAATTAGAGTGACACACATGATGTATTCAGGTGTACAACACAGCGAGGCGACATTTCTAGACCTTACGAAGTGACCGCCCGGTAGGCTGGCATCCGCCGGGGCCCGCACACAGCTGTCATTACTCGATTATTGTCTGTGTTCCCTACGCGGTGCTTCACATCTCATAACTAATTTTATAACCGGCAGTTTCTACTTCTTAATCCCCTTCCCCTTCCTCGCCCATTCCAACGGAAGATTTCTCTAATCCTATGCCACGCAATCTCACATGAACAATGACATTAGCATATTCATTTTGCTGGTATTTATTCAGCACCGACGTGTCAGGCACTGTCTCGAAATGGAGAATTCAACAGGTGGCACAGCCAAGGCCGCCAGGGGCGGAGATGAGATTTAAAAATATCAGCCACGTAAGAGCGAAGTGGTGTTGAAGTGGCCACAACCGTGCCTGGCACGAGGAAATCTGATGTGTTGATATTTTTATAAGTCAGGCTTACCCGTGGTCATTTTTAATCTTCCAAACAGACCTGCAAGGTAGGTATGGCTGCGTTATAATCTATCGTCGTTCCCTGTCAAAGAGGTGGACACCGAGGCCCAGAGAAGCCCAGGAGCTGGCCGGGGACACGCAGGGTGGCCCGGAAGCCAGGGCTGCCTTGGCCCGGGTCTAGGGCAGGCTCCTTCCATGCAGCGTGGGCTCCTCTGCTCCCAGGTGGGTCCAGGTGGGTCCAGGCAGAGGCGCAGGCCCGCTGCCGCTGGGGCTGGCTGACTCCGCCAGCACCCCGTTACTCAGGGGTCCTCGGGGGCACTCGGCAGGCCCAGAAAGAGAGGTGAAAAATCGGCTTCCCGAGAGTCAGCCTGACTCTGATCACCGCGGTTCCCACGCCAATCCCAGGTTTAGAGGTACAGTGTCACCCCAGACCTTGTCTGAAGGGACTGTGCTTAGGGGCGGCTCAAAGAAAATTCCATTTTTATGAAAGTGGCTTTGTTCTCTTCTGTGTCACTCTCTGTCTTGTGGACTCTGCGGGGCTAGAACTGTGTGAGATTTCGCCCACTGCCTCGGCCGTGAACGGATCTACTTTATTTCCACGTCTCAGAGGCTCACCCAGAGCAACGGGAAGCAAGCTGGATTTGGGAGGCAAGCGATCCGGCTTCTCGCTTGGGTTCAAATTCCAGCTACACAGTTGGCTCGTTGCTCGACTTCAGCGAGCTCCTTACCTTTTCTTGGCCTCTGTTCCTCAATAAAAGGGTTGGATCTCTAAGGACACTTCTGACTCTGACCCTCCCTGACCCTCCGGGCCACCACGAACAGGCCAGGAGACCTCCCCCAGGACCTGTCTTGTCTCTGCCGGACGTTGGGGCCAGGGCTGATTTCCGAGTCATGAGTCTTCACCTGGACAGTGTTACAGTGTTGATAGTGTGTTGTCACTTGATCCCTATTTTTCTCTCTCTAGGCTTTTGGGATCTTTTTCTTATCCCCATTGTTGTCATTTCTCACACCCACCCAACCCCCGAGAAAAAGGTAGACAATGAGGCAAGCGGAAAAAAACTTTTGAAAAATTTCTATCATTCGAAGCTTCAGAGAAAATATTGCATCTGTGAAATGAGAACAGGATGCTGTAAAAAGGGGACATTCGGAGAACATGGACGCGCTTAAGGGAAAAAAATGCAAGAATAAATAGAAATCTCCTAGCATAATAGCACTACAGAACACAGAATAAAAAAGACTCATAAAAAGATTTTTAAAAAATTTTTCTAAAAGATCGATCCAAGTTGCCTGACGTTCAAATGACAGGCGTTAAGAATTCAGGGTCTTTCTTACAGACGAAGGCCATGGTTTTCCGGACTCATAGGCTTCCCCTGGGGTCCAACACAAAGAATTAAAAACGGAGCCACACCGGGCCACGTGAGTGATGATGAAATGTCCACGCAACGGGATGAGGAAATGATCCCAAAGCCTACAGAGAGATAAAACAGAAATCAAACAACAGCAGACGAGCGATATCTGGGAGGGAGATGACCACAGACAGGTGGCGCCAGGTCGAAGGCGCCGTGAGTCTACGCGCAGACAAACTGTCACCGGAGCACACGAGCAGAATGAAGATGGGCCCAGCCAGGCCCAACGTGCGGAAATTCCCCTCCCGTGCGGCCTGCCCCAGGGAGCTACTGCCAGAGATGCTCCTCAAAGACGGAACCCACGGCAACCCGGAACCAAAAAGGCCCGGAACCCAGGAAATCAGGGATCCAGCCCGGGAGGGAGACAAAGGGAACTTCCTGGATGGCGGCGAAGAGACATTCAAGACGGACAGGTAGGCGGAGGGCGGACAGCAGCAGAAGTCGTGCTGTTCAGGAGAAATGACTCCAAGGAGAAAAAAAGGAAAAAAAAAAAAAGGAACTGAGACATTATCTCAGTGGTGCGTGTGAATCTGTCCTGAATAGTTTCCACGTCTCAGAGAATGAAGAGATGCGTTGATGACAGGCATAGAGGAAGCCAGGGGAAGAAAAAATTATACAAGACAGAAAATGTGATTAAAGTGAGCCTACTCTGTGGTGTGACTGTTGGTGTAGTCGTGAACGTTACCTCCACCGTCGTAATAATAGACACTGAATATTTGCTTAACAAAAATAAAACTAATTAGAATGGCGAGAGATCGATTGGGCTCATCAGTGTAAAAGCAAATCTCCATCTTCATAGTAGAAAGTCCATCGGAAACATTTAACATGGAAAAATCAAGGATTATCGGCGTAAACATGTTATTGAGAAAGAGGTAAGAAAATGCCAGAAGGAATGATTAGAAGTCGAAAGTGGTTGCATCTGGGCAGGGGAGGGTGGAGCTGTTCTTTTTTATTATAAACATTTTAGAATCATTTGACCTTTAAAACTATATAAATTTACTTGAATAAAAAAAATCAAAATTAATTTTTAAAACAACTTTTAAAAACCTATAATCTCTGGGAAGAAGAGTGGAAGTAGGTTCCATACTCTTATGCATCCCTTGCTTGTCCTACAGTGGGAATGTGTTTAAGTACGGCTCACATGAAAACAAAATGAATATTTTAATGGTTAACAACAACGACAACAAATCTCGGATTTGAACCCAGGACTCTGACTCTGTCAGGATAGGGCCGACATCTGAGGACAGCGACGGGGGGACCTGGACCAGCAGGACACTTAGATCTTGGAGGAGCAGGAGGCAGGAATTCTCAGCGGGGAAAAGACACAGAGTAATTGGCTGAAAACGAGAAACCCACACAGAGATTCTGGTTTGGAGCCTTCGAAAACATTTGTTTTCGTTCCTCGTAAAAAATGGATGACGAACAGAATGATTTGAAATGAGATTTTAACAAGAAAAAAACTAATAACATTTCATTAGCATTCTCTTACCAGCCTATTATTAAGAAGTCCAAAGACGGATTTTAAGAGTTTCTGTTTCTTTATAATAACCGTGTCTCCAGTGAAAACCATCAACACCAGGAGAGAGTTTAAGGTTGGTTTGTTTTTTGTTTGCTTTTTTAAAGGAAAAAACATTCCTCCTTCCTCTGTTTTTCCCGATTTGTGTTTTCGCAGCCCCTTCCCGTGCTTTCAGAGCTTGCTTACGTGTTAAAAACCATTTAAGGCGAGTGCGGGTGAACCGTAAGGGCCTGTGCCTGACAGTCACACGGAACGTAATTTGAATTCCAAATATTGGCTCATTTACTTTGGTGACCCTGGGCCACCGACTTCCCCACCCTGGCTCCAGTATGCCCTGAACAGCAGGCACTGGACGCCCACCTCACCAGCGCTTGCTTTGAATTTTCATTGAAGCAACGAGGGAGGAACCCGGCCGGTGCTCAGCCCACAGAAGTCACGCTTCCTTTCCCCATATGCAAGAAGGTCCTCGAACGCTGGCGACTTAAACGGGTCTGGTCATGATGTCATCCCAGCTGAGTTTCCTGCGCTCACCTGCCTCTAGGGCACTTCTGGGAAATCCTCGTCCGGAACGATCCTGCAGACATCCCGGACCGGGGCTGCGGCCTGGCGAAGGCTCCCGCGAGGGCCTTGGAGTTTCGTGGCTGTGGCCTGGCCTGGGGTCTGCGATAAAACAGGGTTCGGATCCTTCATCGACTTGATAAAGGACGTCTTGAGGCTCCGGTTCATTCAAGTTGTGGGAAAAAGGAAGAAGGCCGCAGGCGTAATGCAGAAGGCAGATCGGCGCGGAGGGGCGCAGCGCGGAGCGTGGTGGAGCGCGCCACGGGCCCGGCGTCCAAGCGTCCGGCCAGTTACAGCCCGTTCCTCCCTGTGCAACCTTGGGCAAGTCCCTCCACCTTCCAGGCTCGGTTTCTTATTCGGGGAGGAGAGTCATGATGCCCCCGCTGCGTCGGCCTCCCCGGTTGGTGACGAGGGTCTACACGGATGAGTCCAAGCGTCCATGCGGCCGTCCTCCTCCCTGTCCTCTCCCGCCCTGGCTGGCGCTGGGTGGGGGTGGGCGGGCAGGAACCAGCGGGGCCTCAGGCTTTCTGGCTTCAGAGTCTCACGACCCCGATGACCATGCTGGCTTATCAAGTCTCTGTCATTATGCCAAGCTCATCTCATATAACAACTCATTTAATCCTTACCCTGGCCCCATGAGGCAGGAGTTATAACGCCCATCATGCCGATGGAAAGACCAATAACTGGAGAGGGCAGCAGAACTGCCCACGGTCACATGGCCAATGAGTGAGAGGCCAGCTCTTCAACTCAGATACCCGGTTCCAGAGACTGGCCGACCCCTTCCATCCCCCGCTCAGAAAGTGCTGTCACTCCAAGCCCGTCCCTCCTTTGAATCTCAAAATGTCCTGCCTCGGCTCTGGACAGGCAAGTAACGAGACACGGGTGGGAGCTGGAATCGATGGCTGGCTTTTCCTCCTTTACCATTTCCCCCTAATTTGGGGGTTCAGGAGTTGCCAGGGCCAGCTGACTTCTCAGCACCCATCTTCCTGCCTCCCCTGGGGCCTCCTCAGAAAGACTGGGCAGCAGTGAGGACAGAGACCAAGAGCCTCGGCTCCTCCTGTGTACGAGACCATCACCCTTCACCTAATTAATACATGTCGAAGCCCTACTATGCACAGGGCACATTCTAGGTCCTAGAGATTGGGCAGGGACTATAGCAAGTCACCGCCTTCATGGTGCTTAGAGTTAAGCGAGGGAGGAACACAGAATAAGGAAACGTTTAAGCGTATCCTCTGCTGCCGGGTAATGATTTACATGAAGAAAAATGAGTTGGGAGCACAGAATGATAACGATGCGGTTTCAGACAAGGGGAATACGGAAGGCTTCGCTAAGACTCTAGAGCAGAAACCTGAGGGAGTGGGGCACACGAACACGGGGGAATCGACCCGGGCGGGCAACAAGCGCGAAGGCCCTGGGGCACAGGGTGTGCACTGTGCTCCGGTGACAGCTACAAGGCCAGAGGAGTTACCGCAGCACGAGGGACCGGGAAAGTCACCGCGGTCAGGGGACCCAGATCACGTAGGGCCTTGCAGGCTGGGTAAGGACTCTGCATTTCACCGTGAGCAGGATGGGAAGCCACTGACGGGGAATGAAATGATCTGATTGAAATTTTTCGCAGACCCCGCCCACAGCTGCTGAGCAGGACTGCAGAGCATCGACCAGTCAGTGTGCTAACAAGTCTTAGAAGCCATGATGCCAGGACTCGGTGAAGAAAGGGGACACTCAGCAAAGAAAAGGCTTCAGGAAGAGGGCAGGGGAGGGCGAGAGTACGGAGCGCAGGCTCCAGAGTCAGACAGACACACGTTCAAGCCCAGCCCCTTCGTGGATTAGTCATGTGATGGCAGAGAAGTTCCTTAAGCTCTCAGAGCCTGTTTCCTCATCTGTAAAATGGGTCATCACGAAGATTCAGTGAATTAGCACGAGCGAAGCGTTCGGCACCGCGTCGGACGCCCAGCCTGTCACTGCAGCCAGCCTTGGTTTTGCATCCGTGACCTCAAGTGACCCTCAGAATGGCTGCAGAACTGAAACCACGTGGCTGGGCCCATTGCAGGGGCGACGAAGCAGAAAGTCGGCTGCCCAAGGCCGCCCGGTCGGCAAGTGGCAGAGCAGGGCTTTGACCCCAGGCCCCTGGTTCCGCGGCTCGCCAGCCGTGTGGACTGAGCCCGGAAAGCAGCCTCGTGGACCCGCGGATGATAAGTTTCATCACATGCAAAGGGAAGTGACCGTGGTGCCCACCTCGAATGAGAAGACGCGGTGACGGGCACACGGGGCACATTTCGTTACCTCGCTCATGACTGTTTTCACTGACCTCAGCCCAGGGCCCCCCGGAGGACAGAAACGAGCCGGGCAGAGCGCAGCCAGAAGACGCGGCCGGGCAGGGAAGGGCCCGGAGGGAGAAGCGGCCCTGCGGTCCAAGCTGCGGCGGCTTCGGGCCCTGCCGGCGGCCGCTCTCTGAGCCTCCGCACCTCCCGTGGGACCTGGCCTCCTCCTTGCGGACCCGCCTCGCAGAGGGACAGTGGCACCTCCACATGCGGCGGAGGCCTCACGGTCAAGGCGGTGACTAAATTAACTCCCTCTCGGAGCGGTCGTCTTTATTGAAATGATTATTACACGTGCATATTCGTTTACTCTCTAATGAATCTCTGTCTCCCCCGAGACTCTAGGCTCCATAAGGACAGAGATTCTTTTTCCCAGGACAGTCATCAGCTCTCCCTGGGCCTCCATTTCCTTCTGTGGCCCACCAGGATGTGGCTGGCTGGCTTCATGCTGGCCAGCTCTCTGATTCCCAGCCTGGACCTTCCAGATACCCCACGACAGGCACGTCACCCCTGAACCAGGCAGCACTTCCTGCCAAGGAAGCACTGCTGCCAAGAGTTCCCCCTCACACAGCTGGGGGCCCCGAGAAAGAGGCATCCTATTTTACGAGGACTTGCTGATCAGCTGAGCGGTTGCTCTTACCGCACCCGGACCCCTGGATGCTCAGCTCTGCTGACCAGGTCGGAGGCACCGAGCCTGCAGGAAGAAATACCCACGGGGCACCCAGTACCTGGGGCGGGACTAGCTGCATAAGTTAAGGAGTCCCGTGCTAAATGAGCATGCACGGCCCCTTGTCGAAAGAGCAGGGGGCGTGCTGCGGGAGGTACTCACGCAGAAAGCTTTTCCTTCCTTCATGGCCTCACCCTTGACCTATGGTGGAGTGTCTGTGTGCTAGTTAATGCCCCACTCCCTGTGCACGCGCAGGGATAGGCAGGTGAATGCAAACCCTCACGGGCACTTAGGGACCCTAAACTGACATGCTGTGCGAGTGCCTAGCCCGCCAGCTGCAGTGCGGACCCTCCTGCCGGCCACCAGCTGTAACCAGCAGTGGCGAAGTCAAGTCAGGCACTGCCACTACCCCTGGACCCACAGCCCCGACCCATGGCGGATGGGTGACCCCCAAGAGCACTGCAATTTCTGAGCTTGGCTGTGCTAGGCACCTGGATCAGGGATGGGCAAGAGTCTCACCCCCGCCAGATTCCCACTGAACATATGCCACCAGCATGCCCACCTCGAGATGCGTGGGGAGTGTGCGCCCAGCCCTGACTCTCCCCACACTGGCACCCGTACCTCTCCAGGGTGGAGGAACAGCAGCCGTCACTGGGTGGGGTCACCACGCAGTGGAGAAGCTGCAGCCCAGAACCGTCCCACGGAGGCCCTGGGAGGCAGGCCAAGCCCCGCACATCAGATGTCACTCACAAAACATAAATTCCAAGACGAAATTACTAAGAAGGTCAAGATGGTGACTTCAGCATGAAAACTCAAGAATAGGGCCTCTCTGAGAGTAGGCCCTGTGACCACACTGGTCACAGGCCCATGAAATCAGAACGGACCTTGCAGGTCAATCTCGGTGGGCCTGGCCCAGGTGCTGGGCTGGACCCGCCCGGCTGCACATGGACATCAGTGGCAGGCACCCTGCCAGGTGGAGAAGAGGACCCAGGCGACTTTAGAAGCTCACCAAGCAGGAGCAGATTTTATGCAGAAAAGTGAAACCCCCTCCCCGAGATCAATGAGTACGTCCAACCCGTAGGTCAAAACACTTCCTGTCCCCTCCAGGGGCCTCTTTCAACAAGTCAGTGAAGTGACATCCCACCATTTTCTCCTGGCTCTGCTGCTTCCAGCCAGCACTGGGACATTTTTTTTTCCCCAAACCGCTTGCCCCACCCCTCCTTAAAGGGACGTGCTCGTGGGACGCAGGCATCAATCTGGTCCCCCGAAGCCAGCTCATCGGGAGTCTGCAGAGTTTTGTAGAATGACCCAGGCCTGCCCTGAAATTCTACCTACATCGTTGATTGGGGACGTTCGTACTAGCTAGTCTTTTGGCCTGGATGTCGTTTATTCCATCTGAGTGTCCCCTATGTCCCCTCCTCAGGGGGCCCCCACTCCCAGGCGCATCTCTCTGTTTTATAAGCCGGCATAAAATGCTCGGGAGCATTATCTTTCATCTCGTTTTTAGCGTCAGCAGCTTCCACTCTCATCCTGAGCTGCTGAGGGACAAAGACTTTGTCTGGTCACAGCACTGTCCCTAGCACCTCCCACGGCCTGCTGGCACGATCAACTTTTATCACATGACTGGAAGCCCCAGGATCTCTGGTGGCCATTTTGCACCGTTTAACAGAATAAGCTATATTAGTCAAGTTGAAAATAAAATAAGAGACGAGAAGGGAAAGGAAGTTGAGGGACAGGTGGAGCAAGAAGAATGCCTTTTTGGGGTTCTCACATTCCGACCCTGCCTCCCGGAGCACAACCGTGGTGCATGGGCTGCACCGGCCCCAACCCCTCACCCAAGAAAACGTTTACCGGGCCAGGTGGTCCACTGACCTGGCCCCTGCCGCCCTCACCCCTGACCCGAGCAGCCCCGGTGACCGCAAGAAGCCTCAGATCTCAGCCGCCTGGCCTCTCACGGGGACTTCACCAGAAACGGAAATGCTGGGGAAGGTTTGAAGTGGTGCCTCCTTGCGTCCCCACCCGAGTCACTGCCTGGTGAAGTTCCTAGCTCAGCCCCCACATCCGCACCTTTCCTTGGAGACGCCTGAGCGCCGTAGAAACACCGGGGCTCCAGGTCAGGAGTCCAGGTTCCTGAGGGATCACCCAGAAGCTGCGGGGTGATCTGGGCACATCGCTTGGCATCTCTGGAGAGCGGCTGACCTGTCTGCGAAAGGGCATAAAGACAATATCTTCCTCTGAAGGCCATGCTGTGGGTTAAGAGTGTTGGGTGCCTGGCACAGAGCCTGGCTCAGAGTAGGCTCTCATTTAGGGGATGGGACCCTCGCCTCCTCACCCTGGACCTACTGGGTGCTGGCATGAGAAATAAGAAGGCTCTCAAACCATAGCCTGCCCATGGGAGGACAGGAGATTGACAGATGCACTGGGTGAAGAATACAAGCATAAATGAAGGCTTGGGGGCGTGGGGACTCGGGCTCCGCCTCCCTTAAACGGGCACAGTAATGACGCCAAGGTAGCTAGCGGAACTGAGACGCTCATTCAGACAATGGAGAAGAAAGTGGCTTCACTCTGTGGGTGCCACCCCTTCCCTCCAGCGCCCACCCTGTACCTGCACAACCTGAGGGTGAGTGCTTCCTTCGGTTCGTGCCCTGGGTGCTGAGCTCAGCTTCGCGGGCTGGAATCTGGTCTAGCTGTGTGACCCCGGGCCAGTTCCTTCCCGTCTCTGAGCAGCGGTGTACTCGGGTGTGCAATAGGATAACAGTGATTGCTCTGCTAGGTCTCCCGCCTGGTGAGGATCGAATGGGACGAAGCCAGACAGGCGTTGGGTGCAGGGTCTGGCTCCGGTACCTGCTCAGTACCCGGCAATCCCCTTCGTCCTCTGGCATCCAGGCCTCAGTTTCCTAAGCTGCGAGGTGGGCACAGGCGCCTGAGCTCCGGGAGCAAAGGCCAGTGGGGCTGCACAGCTGGTGCACAGCTGGATGGCAGCGGGAGCTGCCGGGTGTCAGAGGGAGGGGCTCGCGAGGGGAGTTGGGAGCTGCGGTCTCCGTCTGGGGGTGTCTGCCGGGGACTCCACCCCACAGCTGAGGCCCAGCTGGCTCCAGGGCTAGCACAGAAGATTTGGGGGACTCCTGGGCAGGAGCTGGGGCCGAAGCGCTGGGTCTGGATTCTGAGGACGCTCCAGAGGGAAGAGAAACTGTGTTGCAACCTGAGGCGAAGCTTCTCAGAAACTCTGTCGCACCTTTGGTGGTGTGTGTGTGCGTGTGTGTGTGTGTGTGTGTGGCAGGAGTCGGCACAGAAGAAAAGGAGGTTCACCAAAGAAAAGTCACCTCTCTGGAGGCCACCTGGGTCCGGGCCGAGGTGGCTTCCCTTCTCACTCGGGTGGGCGGCCCCTCCATAGCTGCAGAACAAGAACAGCGGCCCTGCCCTCGCCTCACCAGAGGCCAGCGCCAGCCTGGCTGGCCTCCCTCCTGCCTCAGGGCCTTTGCACTTGCCGGGGCCTCCCCACGAGCGATTCTCGCTTGGCTCTTCCTGGGACTCCAGGCTCCTCCTCACAGGTTCCCTCCACAGGGAAGTCCGCCTTGACCACTTGCATCGCGCTTCTGATTGGTGCCCTTTTACCGTCCCCCCCGCGGAAGCATCCATCTCCCCCTTAAGTTCGCATTTATTTGTTAGTGTATTGGTCTTGTTCAACGCCACTGAATGAATAAAAGAACACTATACTAAAATTGGGGATCTGGGTTCTGCCCTGACTTTCTTGACCTTGGCCGAATCGCGTGACACTTTCAAGCCTCTGTTTTCTGATCTGTAAATGGGGCTCAAAGAGGCCAGGAGCCAGCACCCAGAGACCTCCACCTGGGCTAGAAGCTCTGCTCCAGCTCCCACTGGCTGCGCAATCTTCCCGAGTCATTCAACTCTACGCCCCGTTTCCTGGTCTGTGAAGTGGGGAGACCAGTGGCTGTCCCTCCTGGTAGTGAGGATTCGTGAGCATAATCCATGTGCATTGCTTTCGGTGGTCCTGGAGCATGCAAGGCTCAGCATGTGTCAGCAGCTGTCAAATCAGGAGAGACAGGTCCACCGTGATTCCCCTCCCCCCGCTGGGACGCAGGTGACATAACAGACCCACAGACAGGGGTCTTTCCCTTTCTCTCCCTGCCAGGAGTCACTCTGGTGCCCATTTAACAGAAGTGGAGCCTGAGTTCAGAGCACTCAGGCTGCCATAAACACTCCCTTCCAGTCGATGTGGCCCTCACCAGACAGAGAGGGCCTATCAGAGAGAAAACGGGGTCTCTTTCCTAAGTAGCATCCCAAAGCGCCAGAGTCCAGCCTACCCTCCTGGCAGCTCATCCCATCGTCGACAAATGGATAGGGCTCGTGGCGGGCGTCAGGAGGTGCCAGGAAGACCAGACAGGGAATGGGCCACTCGCAAGGGAGGTCTGAGGTTTCCCTAACCTCACCCCACCGCAACCCACCCCCGATAAGTACCGCAAACGCAGCCTGCAGCGCCCCGCAGCGCAGCTCCCGGAGACCCCCGGCCAGATCGCCGCAGCCCTACTACTGTCTGTCAAAACCCCGCTCCCCACCGGTGGGGAAGGAGGCGGCCTCCGTGGTCCCGCAGCCGCAGGCTGGGATCCGGCTTCGCGCCTGTAAAACGGGGAGCAAAGTTCGCCATGCCGGGTGCTGCGGGCACCCGACTCAGAGTCTCTGGTCGCGGCCCTTCCTTCCGTCTGCCCCCAGTGGAGGTCGCGGCCCTTCACCCCAGAGACGCGTCTTGACGGCACCTCACCTCGGTGCTCCAGGCCCTGAGAGCGAGCGGAGCTTTAGGGGGGCAGCTCCAACGCCTGGCAGAAGGGCGCAGTAACTTCCTAGAGATCAGCATCCAGGAGAAACCTGGATTCTGGCCCCCATTCGAGTCGCCGGCCACACTCTCTTGGAGTCCCTAAGGAGGTACAGACGCCCCACCTTGGGAATTCGTCTGCGGCACTCCTAATCAACGTTTAATGCTGGCAGTGCCAAGCGCCTCACAGATCGTTTCATTTTATACCCATAATAACGCGAAGAGGTTGTTACCACGACGACTCCACGCGTCATCTGTGAGGGGAGCGAGGCACAGAGAGGTTAAGTAACTTGCCCAAGGTCACACAGACGACAAGTGCCAAAACCAGGATTCCTAAGACCAGGTGGTGTGACTCGGGGCAGGCGATCGATCCACACGGTCCTGACCCGGGCAAGCTGGCTGCCCCAAGCAGGGCTTCCCCGTGGGGGCGGGGGCGGGCGGGTGACCGGGTGGGCTTTTCTGGTCCCGGGCCTGCGCGTACAGCCAGCGCCAGCAGAGCGCGGCCTCCGACTCCTGAGAAGGCGCTGGAGACTCTCTGAGGGGGCAGGAGAAGGCGGGTGTGCGAGACTGGAGAGCGGCGGGGGTCCGGAGGAGGGGTCCTAGGTGAAAGAAGGAGAGCCGAAGGCACCGCAGGGCTCTCGCTGCCTCCCCGTGGACGGTCACGGGTTTGAGCCCACGCAGCCCGCCGCGGCCCTTCTCCACGCAGCGCGCCCTCACTGGGCGTGCCCTGCGCGGCGCAGCTCGCTCCCGCTCCGGTGCTGAGCTTAGCCACCCAGTCTCCCAGCGGCGTCGAGTGGCTTCGCTGGGCCTCTGCCCCGCCTCTCTTGCTGCGGCTGGACCTCTCTCAGGACCTCATTTCTCGGGGTTTATCTCCCCCCAATCAGTGTCTACCACGGGGGTCTTCTCTCCCAAGGTTACGTGTGCGCCAGTGTTCCCGGGTCCTCCCTCCGTGGCGGACTCCTGCAGGAGGGTGACCTCGAGGATGCACGTTTGCCTCTGTAAAGGGACTGAGAGTTTAGGCGTCGGTGTTGGTTTCGTGGCTACAGAGTGTGCAGCATACGTGGGTTGTGTGCGGTTGGGTGTCTGGTTGTATTTGCAGGTATGATGTGTGTTGCGTTGCCTGTGTTTGGAAGCTGTTGTCTGCATGTGTGTATTTGTTGGTGTGTATTTGTGTGTATGGCTGGTGATGTGTACTTCTTGTTGCGTATTTGGAGGTGTTGAGTGTCTGCGTTGGTTTTCCACGTGTTGCATGTGTTGTGTTGGTTCGTGTGTGTTAGATGTGTTTGTTGCGGTGTATGTTGGTGGGTTGTGTATGCGTTGATGTGTCTTGGTCC
>NW_024349804.1:11340205-11362220 GCF_902729225.1 Pteropus medius | reverse complement strand
GGGGCCCGGCCAGGCCGGCGCCAGCCGCCAAGTTGAAAGGCGGCCGCGGCCTCTCCTCGCCGCTTCCCATTGCACCCCCGAGGGCTCCAGGCGGGGCGCAGGCCCAGGCCCGGCCGGCTCACCTCCGGGCCGCGCGGGTCACCGCGAGGGGACCGTTCAGTGCGGGAGGGGTTGGGGGGGCGCCTCACAGCTGTAGGATTCGCACCGGAGGCCTCGCGCTTCCTGAGTGACCGTCTTCACGGAGCCTCCTGCGCGACCTGGGTCGTCAGCCCCGGGGTCAGCGAACGGAGAAATGAACCCTAAAACTAAGTGTTCTCCCGCGCTCTCCCGCGCCACCCCAGCCTCGCAGACCCCTGACCGCCTGGGCCTCGCCGATCTACTCGTTAGGAGCTAGGAGGGCCCCACGTCCCCCGTCGCCTGGTAATCTCGCCCCTGCCCGGGCTTCCACGCCACGGACCGCGCGGGCCTCTCGGTCCTGCCAGCGTGGCCAGGAGCTGAGTTCGCAGGGGCTTCGGTCTGCTCCCCCAACGAAACGAAAGCGCCCTCACAGACAGCGTGCAGGGCAGGTGAGATGCCCCTTTTGTTCCTCAAGAGACGGGGCTCGCGGTCAGGACACAGGACACGAAGGAGTTAAATTCGCCGATAGTGTCGGGGTTCCCGCGGCCCGGTTTCCAGCAACCAGTGCTTCAGTGGCCTTTTCCAGCCCCGAACAGGCACTGTGTGACCCTCAAGGAGAGGGAGCCGGGCACCGTGGGAAAGCGCGCATTCTGCAGTGGAATCTGTTCGAATCCCTGCTCTGCCCCTTATTGGCTGTGTGACCCTGGGGAAATCATGTAACCTCTCTGGACTGCAGTCATCGCCCTCGTAAAAATTCTCCCCGGGGTGTTGGGAGGAGCGGAGGAGGCGGCAGGGCGCAGGAACTCCTGCGGACACGGTAGGTGGCGACTCCGCGCGATCGATCCGGTGTTTCCTGCCAGAGAAAGAAATTGATCTGTGAAGGACCGGGCCTGGGAACTTCCTGCCCGCTCCGCCCTCTCTTGATAAACAAGCAATCGAGTTCGAAGGACTGGGAAGGAAAAAAAGCAGTGCCCAGAGCCCCGCCACCAGTGCCCGCCGGAACCGCGCCGAACGTGGCTCAGAGTCCTCACCCCGCACCAGTGAGCCCCTCGGACCCAGCAAACATTTATTGAGCGCCTTCTGCGTGCACGCCCTGCGGAGACAGGGAATTCGGAGACAGAACGGAGGGACAAAGCCAGGGCTCTGCGAAAAGAGATAAAAATGAGAAAACTAGGGGGCATGGGAGTGGAAGGAATCCCGGACCCAAGGCCAGCGACGGGGGGCGAAGGCGGGCGCGGCAGAACCCCTGGGGGGGGGAAGGGGCGCGCCAGCCTCGCCTGCAGCTACCGCCTCGCTGGAGCCGCGGCGCGTCTGCAGAGCAGGAGCCCTTGCTCATTACTGCAATTATGTTGCTCTGAGTTTCCCTGGACCCTAAATTGTCAAGCTTCAAGGAGCCAGGAGGCCCGGGAGCCCGGGCCCCAGGAGACACCCGATCCCACCCCGCCATTCCCCTGTCCCGCTCCCACTGAAAGAACTCCCGTGCTGCGAACGCGCCGTGCACCGAGAAAATTCAGATGCACCCGGTATTCCCGAGGCGCCCTTCTGCACGGGGCTCGCTGACACATCCCCCCAAATCTTAGGGTTGGAGGGAGGGTTCCCAGGCCCATTTCGCAGACGAGAAAACTGAGGAAGGGACAGGGGGATCTTCCCGACTCAAAGTCAGTGGCAGAACCTGGATGGACCACATCGGCTCGTCTGACTTCAAGTTCAGTGCTATCCCCGGGACAGGCGAGTTTCCAGGGGTGTTCTAGAAAAGAACCCGGAAGGTTCGTGGGAGCCAGGGAGTCCTGCGCGCGTGCCACTCGGTCTGTTTAGTTTATAGATGGGGGATCCATTTTTGCCTCTGCAAAAAGCTGCGTCGTACCTCAGCCCTCAGTGCCTTTAAAGGCCGCGTGAGCATGCCACTCTGACGCCTTTGTCGGTGTCACTCTGCTCTCTCGGGGACGAAGAGGCCCAGATTCGGGGTCCGCCGCGCTTCTGGAAGCACAGAGGCCCGCGGCGCCCCCAGACTATCTGGTGCCTCAGAACGGCACTCCACCGCAAGCTTGCTTTTTTCCCTTCGGGAGGGAGATTGTGACAAGTTCTGACTGCAGCCTCAGCCGCGGGGGGCGGAATCTTTGCGGAGCGACCTAGGCTGAAGGATCTGAGACCTAGGGTACCCCGAACGTGCCCGGCGCCTGCTTCGGGTGCGCGGGCACAGCCGCGCGCGCTCTTAGAATTCCCTGGCGGAGCTGCGGCCTCTGGGGCTGGACCTGCACAGTGCGCCCCCGACTCCGTTTCCAGACTGAGCGACGGTCTCCATCTGTTGAGACATCCACCCTTCCCTAGTCCAACGCCAGGTACTTGAGGTGCTAACGCCCCTCGACCTGCTGGCCTCGCCTCGCGGAGGCTGCCCGGGGCTGTCCTGCGTGGAGTTTGAAGGCGCCGGCCAGCGCGGAGCAGAGGCGCGACGCTGGGGAGAGGCGCGCGCAGATGTGCTGAGAATTAAGCCAGGGCCCCCAACTCCAAAGAGAACAGAGCGGCGTCTGAAACATAGTCGGCTTTATTGACTAAGAGGTCATTTTCTGCCTTCAACATCCTTGCAGAATTCCCCCCAGAAGGCTGAACTTGGCGCTCGCTCAAATATATTCCCCTGGAAGCCTGAATTTAACCTTCTATATAAAAGAAAAAACAAGTTTGTGAGAGTTTGGAGGCAGGGCTCATGCAAAGGACACGCCAAGGCAGGAAGTGATCGCCCTGGGTTCTCAGTAATTTTTTTTAGGGGTCGTAATTGGGGGTGTGAAGGCGCTCACACTCTGGCAGCTCGAAATCAGTTCCGCAAAACCAGTCTACACCGGCGCAGTGATTTAGAGAAGCAGCGCGATGCCTCCATCCCCCCACCTGGCCTCCAGTGGGAAAAACAGGTTTAAGGGGGAGGGAATTGTCTGGATTAGCTGTCTGCAGTCATCAAACCATTTGGGTGATTCGCTTTGTTTTCATAGACAGGTTAAAAGGGGAGAAAAAAAGAAAGAGTCGGTTCTGGGTCGCCTGAGCAAGTGTCGATTTCAGCTTAAAGTGAATTGGAAAATTGAGCCTAATTATCCTAGGTAATTGCTTCAATTCTCCACTTGACTTTGCTAACGCAGATCTGTCCTGTGTGTTCAAAAAGACACCCCTCTGTCCCTGAATATCCTGTCCCCTTTGAAAAGTGGCCGGCATAAAACTACCACCATTACCCTGAAAAGCAATCGTACGCATGAAGAGATGGTCAGAAATAAAATTCGAATAAAGGACTAAATCAGGACAGAGATCATTTCTTGTAGCTTAAAATTAATTTATTTAACAAATATAGCTATAATATAAATGATAATAAAATTTCAAATATACAGTATATTACACCCAATCCCTTCCAAAGGGATTCTCGAGAGCCACGCAAATGTACTGTTAAATAGAAACAGAATTTTTAAATTTTATTTTACATTTTTTTTCTGGTACTGGTAAGAGACGTCCCTTCAACCTACCTTTGTAAAGCGTCTGTGTCACCCCCGCCCAAAGCGAACGTTTCACTGTCGCAGTTCTAAGTGTCCCACGGAAGGACCTTGACCTATGTCCCCTGGCCTGCTCTTCTCTTCCTGTCTGCTGTTTTCCTTTCAAAATCGTCCAACACTAATTTCTCTGTGCTCTTCCTGCCCGGTGTCAGGACAGGAGGCAGCGATGCAGGAGACCTGGCCTCTAGTCCTGGTCCCACCACTAACTGCTGGGGACCGTGGATAAATTTCTTAACTTCTCTGGCCTCAGTGTCCTCACCTGTAACACGCGAGGGGGTGGGTCTAGATTCTAGCAGAGCAGACTGGACCCTCCCAGTAACTTTTTGGGAGGGGATCAGACTTCAGAGAGTGAACTCAGGGAGCGGCTGAGGGGAAACCAGAGCGTGGGGGGGCGGGGGATAAAGGGAAGGGGCCAGGCGGTGCTGACTAGGGGACCTAGCTGGGTACCGGCCCTGCTGCTCGCAGAAGCCCAGGGCTGGAGGAATCAGCTGGCACCTCAGGTCGGCGACCCTGGGACCCTCTATGTCAGGTGGTACATGCTGTAGCCTACGTGGGCCGTGTAAAGTCCCACGGGAGCCACCGGCAGCGCGGCGCGCTGGAAGGGGCCAGAGGCGCCGTAGAGAGAGGCGCCGGCGGCCGCGGCTACAGCAGCGGGGCCGCTGAGCGGGAAGGAGAGGCCGAAGGCAGCCGGTGGCAGCATGGGCTTGGCGGCCATCTTCAGCTTTTCTAGCTCTGCCTCCTGCAGTCTCTTGGCCTTGGCGCGACGGTTCTGGAACCAGATCTTCACCTGCGTCTCGGTGAGGCTGAGCGAGCTGGAGAACTCGGCGCGCTCGGCGATGGACAAGTACTGCTTCTGGCGGAACTTGCGCTCCAGCGCCAGCAGCTGCGCGGTGGTAAAGGGCGTCCTCGGCTTGCGGTTGGTCTTGTGCTTGCGCAGGGTGCAGGCCGGGGGGCTCAGCCGCCCTAGGGGGGCCGAGAGAGAGAAGCAGGGGGTTAAGAGCAGCGCAGGAGCGCCGTCTGCCCATAAAGTAGCAAGAAGAGTCAATAACCATGCCTGCTACTCGTTTTCCCGCTTTTCCGCGCGGGGCACCTCGCGAGGCACTCGGAAAATATCTTCGATTGCCAACACGACCCCAGCGGCGGGGACAGACTCGTCTACTTTTTTTTTGCAAATGAGGAAACTAAGATTTCAGATGAAACACACCCATGTTCAAGGCCCGAACATGACAACTGGGAAGAGGTGGAACCACCTGAGTGCCAGATGCCGCTTAGGCCTGTCACAGCTGGGCCTCTTCCCACCGCCAGGCAGGTTGGGACCGCGGATGGTAATAAGGCGGTTGAAACATGCAGAAAGAGGCCCTGTGCGCAGTCCAAGGCCACTCTTACCCAGACATTGCTCTGTGCCCACCAGGTGCTCAGCGCCGGGCTAGACCCCGGTGGCATTATCCAGACGCCCAAATTCCACACTTTCCCTCGGAACAGCGAGTTCCTACAGAGTTCTAAGGGCGGTCCCCTGGTAGGAGGTGGAACAAGGCCGGCTGTCATGAGGGTCACCCCACGGCCATGTCTCTTAAATGTATAAAGTGCCATGTGGTGACGGAGGGGGAGTGAGGGAAAGGCGCTCCATTTTATTCTGGCTGCTTCTTCTGATCGTCTCAGTTGTCTCTGGGGGCCTCTCTCACCCCCAGTGCCTCGGCCTTCTGGTCACACTCAAATGCGTGTGTGCGTGGGGTGTGTGTGTGTGTATATGTGTGCAACGAGCTTCTCCTCGACCTGTGGCTCAGTCCGAAGATATCAAAAGTACCCGGCTGTCTTTTTCTTATGGCTTCAAAATAGGCCTCTAGTCCGGCCAGGGAGCCAGCACCGGGCAGAGGGCTGGAGCAGGTCCGGGACTGAGTCTGCGGGGAGAGCCAACCGCTGCCACATCCGGTGGCAGCGTTGGATAAAACGTGGAACAAATTACACCTAGGATGACGGGGATCGCCCCGACTTTGGAATCCGGGCAGGGGCCCTAACTGCCTAATGCCTAAGTCCTGGAAAGGACGCTTTGCCTACGCAGCAGCAGCTTCCCTCTGGGGTAAAATGAACTCAAATTTGGAATGTTCCACCATGCGGGTTTTGCCTAATTATGCATGTTTTCATGCCTAAAAAAAAAAAAAAAAAAAAGGATCCTTTGGGCCTTTTGGACCACTAGTATGCGAGTCAAACAAAATCTCGCGTTAACGTCCCTCTTCTTCCCCCTTCGAGGCCACTGAGAGTCCTGGAAACAGTTGGCCCCCAACTCGCTTTCCGCCAGGACACCCGAGGGGCAGACGCTGCCTTCGGCAGGGACAGCCCAACGCTGGGCCACCTTTTCAGGCTATTAGGCTCAGGGAGGGGCTGGCCTTTCAAAGACGTTTAATCCCCAGATAAAAATCACGCCTTAGCATCACGCCATTGAATTCGGGTTGCTATTATGCCGCGCGAAATAATCGGAGGAAACGAGGAAAACTCGGGAATTTCCCGTGCTCCTGAAATATCTCCGAGCGCGTTCGCTGGGCAGAGAAGCCAGGGGGCCGCGAGGCCTTGGAACGACCCCGACAGCGCCTTTGGTGGCTGAGTCCGCTTCAGTGGCCCAGTTCGAAGGTTTGGGAGCTTCCGACCGGATTGGAGGGGGTGCCTCCCACTAAGCGACTTGGTGCCCCGCCCCCTCCGCTGGACCTGAGCGTCCCCCTCCCCTCCAGTGGTCCATCTACCCAAAGCACCAAGGATCTGCCTGAAACTTGAGGGGGGAGGGGAATTTTAAGCGCTTCAGATCCTTCCCGCAAAGAGACACTTTACTGGGTGGGGGGCAATGAGTAAGGCTCATACTGAGAAAGTGAAACTTTGCGCGCAGGGAACATGTCCGCGCCACTCGGACCCACCGATTGGGGGTAACGACGAAGTAGCAGGGCTTAGGGTCAGACGGGGGAGCGGGGACTTCTGTGGTTGGTGGGTGGGGGCAGGAGAAGAGGGTGCTCCAACACCCATGTTCTGGCAGTAAAGTCCCAGCCGCACGGCCGCCTAGCCAAGACCAGGATCCCGCGAAAGTGGACCGAGCGCCGGGCCTCAGCCAGGCCTCGAACCATCTTCCTGGGTGGAAATGGGGAGCACGCAAACTCCGACCTCCCCGCCAGCGGAGAGGCAGCACCGGCTCCAGGTACCGGCTGCAGGTATGAAAACGCCGGAGACAAGCAGGCGCCGGCGCGAGGCCTGGCGCCCTCGGGTCCCGCATCCCCGCCCGGCCCCCTCCCCCGCTGCCTGGGTTCTGGCTACTCACTGGCCGGAGGCGGGGAGAAGCGAGGGCTCTGCATCCACGGGGTCCTCTCGGACTTCTCGGGGCTCTCGGCTTTGACGAGCGCATCTTCTGGCAGCTTGAGGAGTCCTCCCACCGAGAAATGGCCGAGCGGCCGCGGCGAGGACGGCGCGTCCGCAGCGCCCAACGACCCCGGCCGGGCGCCCATGGGCTGCGCGGAGCCGCCCGCTGCCTGTGCGCTCTCGGAGGCCGCCAGGGCGCTCTCCTTGGCCCCGGGCTTCCTGTGGTCGGCCATGAGCGCCTCCACGCTGAAGGGCAGGAGCGAAGGGGACACTTTGGGCTTGGCCCCCTCCTCGTCTGCGCCCATGGCGGCCGCTGTGGCCGTGGTGGTGCTAGGGGCCGGTCCCCCGCCGCCCCCCGCTGGCTTGCCGAAGGCGGAGTCCTCCACTTTGACACCGAGTGGCAAAGAAGTCATGTCAGCAGCCGGGGCCATGCAGAGCCGGGCCCCACCTCCAGCCGCAGCACGGGCCAGCCGCTGGGCATGGGCTTCGGGCGGGCTGGGAGCGCGGCCGGCTTCTGGGAGCGCCCGGGGCCCTGGCCGGGCGGGCCCTCCCGCGCGCGCCTCCCGCCCCTCCCCAGAAGGCCGGCTCCGGCGCTCTGGGCCTGGCCACCCGCTGGCGCCGCCGCGCAGGCCGAGTTCCCGGGCGCACTAGCCGGCTCCAGGTCGGCCGCTGCTCCCCAGAGAACTTGTTAATAAGGAGAGGCCCGGGCGGCAGCGGCCAATCGGCGCGCGAGGGGGCGGGCCCGACGGGATCCATTGGGCCGCGATCCTGCAGACTCGCCCGGGGACGCGCTGGGCCTCGGGGCGCGCGGGACGGGGCGGGGCCCCGGAGGGCAGAGGAGGGGGGGGCGGGGGAGAAACTTTCCTCTGCGCAAAAGCCCGGCCGCCGCTCTCTCTGGGTCCCCTTGGGTCTCTGTTTTTTTTTCTGGGTTCCCGGGTTCTCTTGTCCTCGTCCCTTCCTTTCTGACCCCCTCTTCTCCCCCTCCCTTATCGCCCTCTTACCCGCTCCTCGCGTTTTTTTCTCTACCCCTTTTTCTGTTTCTCTCTCCCACGGCTCCTCCCTCTTACCTTTCTCTTCAGTCAGTCGCTGTGTTCGTCCTGCTCTGTCCCCTTCCCCGGCCTGCCTTCCCCCTGCCCTCCCACGACGATCTGAGTTGAGGTCATGTCTTACATATTCCTCTAATAGTTGACAAAATCTGCGTCGTTATTTAATCTAGTAGAAAGACGTACTATTCATTGATTTTTAAAACTCTTTCATTTTCTTCCTCGGCTTCGATCTTCAGAACTTTACCTCCGCATAAAAGTGGGCCTTTGTCTCTTTCTAAGCGCTGAACTGAAGTTTGCCTTAAAAAGCCAGGCTCTTAGGACCACGGATGTTAAGGATAAGAATACATAATAGTATCCGGAGTCGATCATCGATTTTCATACATGATGGGTGCTTTTCCCACTCTAACTTCTCTGGCAACCGGCTGCGGGACGGAGTCGCTGGGTCCTTTTGATACAGAACTTACCGAAATAAAACCAACAGAAACGTCAACAAAACAGTGATCTGGCCTCAACGTGACCTCAAACAGAGCGTCCGCGGAAACAATAACAGTCCCAATCTCCGGGTCGCTGATCATTGGAGGGGGTGGGGGAGGCACCTTTGGGGGTGGCGGTCGCGGGAAAGAGACCGGTTCTTGGAGTAGATCCTTGGGGCTGGGCTTGAAAACTTTTATTTTGCCAATTTCGGGGGAAACGTGATTTTATTTTTGCAGTTAAAAAAAGAAAAGGGAAATGGGTCGGGGGAGCGCGGAGAAGTGAGATCTATGCACGGCCGGGTCGAGGCTCTGCCGTTTTCCGCGCCACCGCTTTATGGCCTCTTATCCCGGGGCCCAGGCCGGCGCGGCTCCCGGACAGCGAGCAGTGGTGATTGGCGGCTCACTCGGACCCGCCATTGATGACCGCGGGGTTCTAATCTCCAGGAAACACAGGGGCTGCCGTGGCCATTTAGGGGTAATTATCCGAGCGCGGAGGGACAGCGAATTCCCTCGACTTTTAACTGAGCGCAATAAAAGCAGTAGATTAGGGGCGTCCAGATTAAGTAAAATGAATTACTAGAGCGGGAACTTTATTACCCGGACGGCGTCCGGGGTCTGGCGGGAGGGGTCTGGCTGCGGATGCCAGGGCGATCAGCAGCTTCACATGCGTCCACAGGCTCAGAGATATGTAAGGCCACGCGAGGCGGCTTCGGGAATACGCGCATCTGTGAATTTTACGCCACCTCTTCAGATTTCTTACACACCCCGGGCTATAACGCAAGCACTGGGCAGGGTTTGGGGCCTCCAGCTCCCGTAGGGCCCAGCTGGAGGCGCGCCGCATGGACGAGGCCTGCCTTAAACTCTCCGTACCTCTGCGGGGTAAGGACGAACAGGGAATGTGCAGGGAAACCGAGGTCCCGGAGTTAGGCTTGAGGGTGGTACAAGGACAGAAGGCGATACAACCCCTCTTTAGAGCTGAGCGAACTGACGCTCCGCAAAGCGCTCGGCCAAACACCTTGCTGGCAGCCCAGCCCTGACGGCGAGCTCATTGCGCGCACTGGCAATTAAACTGTCGCCAGAGCAGCCCCCTCCACCCTCTGCACCCGGGTTAAGTGGGGGAGGGGAAATCGAGGCTTCTTGGTTTTTTAGGCCTGCATTTAAAAAAGCGACTTTGCTTTGTTTGGCCCTCGTCTCCCATTTCAAAATGTTTGACTCCCAAATTACTTGGAGAATCCAATATAACTAAGAAAGGTCTCCCTAGAAAAATGTATCTCAGCTATAACAATTTCGGGGGCTCTGGGCCTACGTGGAGTCGCCGTTAGGAGCCCCTGCTTTGGCGCAGAGCGGGGGCTCGAACCCCGGGACGGGCCACCCGGCCAAGAGGGGTCTCAGAGCTGTCTCCCGCGGCGCGCGCGGCGACGTCGGGCCTCCGGCCGCGGCCGGGCGGCGGGAGAAGGACCGCATGCTAATTGCGGGGATAAACAATCTGTCACGATCCCTCAGCGCGCCTAATAGGCAGACGAGGATGTTGTTTTTAGGCGCCAGCGGCGGCCGGATCAAAGGCAGCAGCCGGCGCAGGCGCCCTTGAAGTCGGGCCCCCGCCTCCAGGGAGCACACCGCCTGCACCCGCAGCCCCTGGCCCCGCGGCTGCCCCCAGGCACCCCGAGCCGGGCCGGACCCCTGGCATCTTTTTAGGTTCTGGGTCTGGGATCCTGTCTCTCTCGCCCGGCACGGCGGGTTGGCCGCGTGCTCGCGATGCCAGGCGAGAAGAGTGTGGCTGCAGAGCGATGGGGGTCCAGAGGCGACCTCACTTGGTCTCTGTGCTCAGAATAGAGCGGGTCCCTGCCCCTGGGCTGCGGGGTAAGATGCTCGCGTTCGTTCCCAGAGACCCGAGTTAGCGAAAAGCACCAAAAGTCTCTGCGTCTCCCGGGGCGTGCTGTCCACGCGGGAGGAAACGCACACGTTTGGGGGCAGTGAGAGGGGGCCATCTCTGCGTCCGTGTCTGGGACTTTTCGGATTTCCCGGTTGGTAGGTTCCTGGAGCTGACAGGCCAGGGGGTGGGGGGCCGCGCCTGTTATCTCGCCGCCAGCTCTGACCCTCAGGCGCTGCTCCCGGCTTTTCTGCGCGCGGCCGCTGCAGCCCAGACCGCCCGGCTGTAATTCATGCCTGGCAAGGGCAAGGCTGGCCCGCAGCAGATAAAGCTCCGGGACTGGGCTCCGCTTCCATCCTCGCGCACTCCCCTCCCCTCCCTTCCAGCCTCTCCTCGCTCCATCGCCCCTCATTCGGACGTCTTAAAGCACCCTCCATCCCCAACCAAGAGCCTCAGCATTGCGGATCCTACAGACGGATTATCCTGCGTCCTCTAGACCACTAACTAGTGGCGGCTTTGAGCCCCACTCCAGATATTTTATTTTAAGGGGTGAGGGGTGCGACATCAGAGAAAGAGTGGTGTTGTTTTTAGACTCTGCACCCCCGAAGATGAATTTTTAGAGAAATCCCATCTTAAAGACCGCTGTCACTCTCTCGGCACTGCTGCAGGGACGGGAAGAGCCTGCAGCCTGGCCCCCCTCACTTTGGCATTCGCTGTCGCCTTCGCCGAGTTTTTGTTTATGCCCCTCCTCCCTTTCCCAACGCGTTTTGTGGCCTCGACCCAGGAATCCTGCGTGCATTTTTTAAAATGTGCAGCTCAGTGGGATCCCCCGGCAATTAGCGAGCCCCAAACAGTCCTCTTTAATAGAATGAATGTGCTATGAAAACCGATTACCCGGAACGATTTATTTTGGTGGGAATTCACCAATCTCCAGGAGGGCGGCGGGGAAGGGGGCGAGGGAGGAGGAGGAGGTATTTTGTCGTGGGGGGAGGGAGGTTGACAGATAGACAGAAAGCACGACCTCGGGATCTCGAAACCTGGGGAGGGGGCCTCCCGACCCCGCGTTCTCCAGTCTCTCGGCCTCTGTCGCCTAGAATGAGCGGCCGGGAGGCAGAGGTGTGGGAAGACGTCCGGGCGGCTCCGAGGGCGCTCTTCGAGAGGATTCCACAGCATGGAATAGCCGAGAACTCCAGGGAGCCTGCGGCTACTGACCGGCGTTCCACCGCACGGATCCGGAGCCAAATGCGTTTTTGCTTTCCCTGGACCTGGGCAGAACTTAGGCCTTTTCAGAGTTTCAGTGCCCTTCTTGAACGCGAAGTAAAATAAATAGATAGATAGATAGATAGATAGATAGATAGATAGATAGATAGATAGATAGATAGATAAAGCAAGCAAGCTACTTGTGAAGAATACTTTCTCCTTGCTAACCCCTCCGCCTCAGAGCTTCAGTGATCCAAAGTGTGCAGTTGAAGCGCCCAAGAGCGGTGGATTTCACGCGGCGCCAGGGAGAAATCCAGGGCCCGACCCTCCGCTCCTGCCCGCCCCTCCCCCACTGGCTTCGTTCTTCTGGCTCGGGCGGGCCGGGGCTTCCTGGTGTCTTTAAATTCGGAAAGGGATGAGCGAACCTGGATCTGCTGGGGGAGGGGGGGACGGGGAGGAGGGTGGGCCCCCCTTTCAAATGGCCAAATGAATGTGATCGCGACATGAGGGTGCACTTGAGGAAGATGAAAGCGGAGGCCGGCCGGCTCCTCCTAGAGCTCTATAATTATAGATAATATATCCCATTTCAAAGCAATTAGACCAATCAGGCGTAACGAACCACTTTGCTGCCGACGAATAACAAAGGCGCACTGGTTATTTAAGCCTGGAGATGTCAGGCAGACCCCAAGGCCCCGGGGGGCCCCCCAAACGTCTCCAACCCCGGCACTGCCCACCTCGGGCCGAGGAATGCTCGCCCTTCTCCCCCCAGCCTCTGCCCAGCCCGCTGAGGGCCCAGCTCAGTTTCAGCGGGGGCCCGGAGGCGCTAGGGGCCAGGAGGGAACGGTAGAAAGAAATTTGACTTATATCGAGCTGGGTGTCAGGCCTTTTGTCAGAGGTTCCACAAACTTTATCCGATTTAATCCTCTCTACCCTAGGAGACAGGTATTATTATTGGCTCCCCCCCTCTTCCGGATGAGAGAACAGAATCAGAGAGGTTAAGCGTCTTGCGCAGAGTCACCCAGCTGGTTAGTGGAGGCGACGGGATCTGGACTCAGGTGGTTCTGAAACACCGAATTCCACTCATTGCCCGGAGCGTCTCCCTCGTCTCGCTTCCGCAAGACGCAATGTATTCAAGTCACAGCGGATGCTGGCGCTATCATGTGGGACCGCCCCCCCCCCGCCCGCCCCGCCCCACCCACGAAATGGGTCTTCGGTGCAGCACTTACCACACTTTTCTCCTGCTCCTCCCTTTCCCCTACCCGCCACCCTCTTGAGAGTCTTGCAAAATGCCCAATTTTTCCATGACTTTATCAAATATCGAGGATCTAAGGTCTCTCAGACACGAAAACAGACCCGGGCTGCGAGCCATGGCACCATCCCGAGACCAAGGGGCCATTTCTTCGGAGCCTCAGTTTGTCGGCTTTAAAATGGGCACGCTGTTCCTCCGCTCAGACGCTGAGCTCCGTCCTCGCTGCCACCGCGGCTGCACGTGGGCCACACCACCCGGCGCTGCGAACACCCGGCGAGGCGCGGAGCCTTCCTCTGGGCTTGCAAATGTCTCCACTGCGAGGGGGACAGGACAGGGGAGGCCCGCCCTGCCAGATGGAGAGAGGCCCCAGGTGCCTGGGACGGTGGGGAGCCTCAGAGTTCACCCCTAACTCGGCAACCCGGAGAAAGAGACGGAGCTAGAAATCAGACGGGGCGGAGACGGGCAGGTACCGGGATCAGAAGGCACGGGAAGGCAGAGAAGCCCCGTAGATGGCGGAGGACCCTCTGCGGACACAGCGAGGCGCAGAGTCAAGGGGCCTCCGCGATCCCGACGCTTCTGAAAGACCTAAACATGGAGTGAAATGGAAGGCGAATTCGGGGTGCCCAGGAAGGCCAGAGCTGAGATTGGGGAGTCCAGGGGAACCAGGGAGTGTACCCTGGAAATATGGCCTGCGCCCTCGCACCCCGCGGTCACGGGCCCCTGGAAGGGACTGGGAGGGACTGGGAGGGACTGGGAGGGACTGGGAGGGACTGGGAGGGGTCCTCGGGGGCCGACTCATTCCTGTCAACGCGGGTCTCCCGCAGATGGAGAAGGGCGGGGCGCGAGGTGGTTGCTGGAGGCCTTCGCGCCCCCCACTGCAACTCCCGCCCCCCGCCCCGCTCTCTCCTGGTCTCTCACCGTCCGGTCCCTGGCTCTTTGACGTTCCTTCCCTGTCTCTCTGTCTCTCATCTCAAGTGTGTCTCTTAGTCTCTTCCGATGGATCTCTCAGCCTCTGCCTCTTCCTGTCCCTCTGTCTCTCTCCATTGCTGTGTCTCTGTCCTCCCCGCCTGTCTGACCCTTTCTCGAAGTCTGTCTCTCCCCCGCTCCCGCCCTGTCCCCATTCCTCAGTCGGAATCACTGCCCTCAAGTCATTGAGAAGCCAGAGCGACCAGAGCGAGTTCCTGCAGACGGACTTCGGGAGCAGCGGGAAGCGCACCCGTGAGAACTCGCCGCCGGGGGCCTCGAACTAGTAATTTCTCCTCGGAGCCCCAGTTCCCACCTCCGGACCATGAGCCGCACACAGGGCTGTCGGGGGGACCGAGAGGACAGTGGCAAAGGCCGCGCGGGCCACCGCTGGCATCCAGTAGGTTTGGCTGACCCCAACGTGCCGGCTTAGAGTCCTTCACTTCCCGGAGCCCCAGAACCCGACGGTGGGACGGGCGCGCGAATGCAGGGCCTCCGGGAGGGAGGACGAGGGGAGCCGGCGGTGCGTGGTTCTGGGAGGCCATGGGCCCTGCTTGAGCCCACGACCCAGCTGCGAGCACCTAGGCCCCACTCAGTGGTCGCCTCCTGGCTACTCGCGACGCCTCCCTAAGGCCGCAGAGAGGGACCGCACGGCCGCGGGGAGTCTGCCCTCCCGCGCTCAGTGCCCTCCGGACCTCCGCCACCGCGGGAAAGGCGGCTCACCGCCGGCGCCCTATATTCCGCTCCCTTCCTGCCTTCGCGATCCTTGGGCCTCGCCTTCCTCGCCCGTGAGCATGAACGAGGGGTGCCCACCTTCTAAAGCGAGCTGGGTGCCGGCCGCCTTCCTGGGTGCAGCGGAGAGCCGGGGAAGAAGGTGTCTGGGAAGTGTGCGGCTCAATCAGTGCGCTACGGAACACCCGTGTTCACAGGCGACCAGGCCCAAAGAGGAGGTTTCCCACGGTCTGAGCCAGAAACGGACAGACCTGGCATCAAAATGCGGGTTGCTCGACCCCTAACCCAGTGCTCACCCTTCCCGGTCCCCAGGGAGGTCAGAACACCTGGGTGTCCCAGGGCACCTCTAGGCCGGTCCCCACTGTGACCAGTGGCTTGCACCTTTGACACCTCGCAGAGGCCTCTGTCCATCCGTGAGATCTCAGGTGCAAACGACTGTAAAGTGCTCTGCACACCCGCGCACTGCTGAGCTCGGAGCCCCGGGCCAAGGCTTAGTTCTCGCAGCTGGTGGGGTGGGGGTGGCTGGAGGTAACCCGCTGCGACTGAGCACCTACTATGTGCGAGGTGCTGCGAATGCATGACCACAGCTCATTCTCACAGCCACCCCCAGGTGGGCATTCCACTTTCCAGGGAAGAAACTCGAGGTTCAGAGAGGTGAAATAGCGCGTTAAGGGCCGCGTAGCTGGGCACCCCGGGCACCAGTCAGCACCCATGAGCGTGATAGGGGAAGATCTTAACCGTCCGTCTCCCGGTCTCTGCACGGGTGGGTGGCCGTGGAGCTTGTAAATGCGGAGGCTTTGATTTGATTCTGTTTTCCGCTGCAGGGAGCGGGGCGGAGCAGACTCCCTCAGAGCCACAGGTTCCGGGTGCTCGCGGACCTGGCGGGGTACCGGTACTCCCTACAGAGCCACGCCCCCTTGCCACACCCCTCTTGACCTGGGAGTCCCTCCCCATCGGGGCCTCAGAGCTGTGTGACCTGGGCAAGGGACAGCCCCGTCCCGGCCCTCAGTTGCCGCATCTGTGTAATGGATGTGCTGAGTCCCGCTTTGCCATCCTGCCCGAAGACACGTGAGGACGATCGGACTCCGAGGAAAACTGGCGGAGCCGAATGCCGGATGGGGAATAATATTTTCCGTTAGTAAGTTAACACATATTAAACAATTACTATTGCCAAGCATTGTTCCGAGCTCTTAATTCACTTAATCCCAACAGCATCTCTATTTTTATCCCTAGTTTACATATGGGGAACTGGAATTAAATAGTTTACATGAGCAAAAGCAAACATGAAAACACAAAATGCTCTAAGATTTCTCCTGGCACCCTGGGGGATTTTCCGGGGGGCGGGGGCACTGCAAGGAGGTCTCTCCCTCGGAAGACTCCTGCTGTGGCCTACCTGGGGGGGAGCAGAGAAGGCTACAGAGGTGTGCCCCAAACCCACAGGGCCTGTTGCTTCCAGCTGCCCAGCTCTGACCCCTGGGAGTGGCCCTTGGGGGGTGGCTCCCTGGAGCAAGCTTTTGTGTGTCCCTGGGATTAGTGCTGTCCTGGATTAAGAGTGGGCATCTCAGAGGAGAGCCGAATGAGGACTGGCAGGCAGTCAGAACTTCAGCAGCACCTGGACCTCTACCCTAGAGCAGCCCTCTTGGGCCAGCTCTGCTGGCGTGGGGTTAGGGCCAGAGAGCAGAGCCTTGGGGTCAAAGGTAAAGTCAGTCCTTCTTAGTATTGATCAAACAGTTCTTGAATGAGGTTTTCAAAGGAACACTGGTCACCTTTCCTCAGTTGCTGGTTCTGCCGTGTTTTAATCCCTTTTGAACTTGAAGACGAGTTCTAGCTGCTTCTTCCTCTGAGGACAGGAAGCCCACGGGGGTCAGATGATGTGCTTGGTGTCACTCAGAAAGGCCTCTGTGGACACCCAGTGCAGTGGGGTGCCCCTGCCTCCAAACCGCAGTGCCTCCCCTGGCCACCGACTGTGGGCAGTGGGAGGCGTGAGAGGTGGGGCCATGGGACTTTCACAGAGAGGCCCCGCCCTCCCCAGCAGGGGGTACCCCAAACCCCCCTGGGTTTCTCTCTTCCTGGCTGGGGATGCAAGACTGCCCCACCTGAGGGACCTTTCCATCCCCGCGGGGACCTCGAATCTGATCAAATGGTGGGCCCCTGGCCGCAGCCCCAATTAAGTGAAAATAGATCTGGCCTTATCAGGTTCAGGCGGTGGTCCCCTGGTGGTCCCGTGGTGGTCCCGGAGGGTCCCTGTCTGTTTGATTTTCCTGCTCAGACACACTTGTTTAAACAGACCCCTCAGGGCCTCCAGTAACCTGAGCCAGCCCGAGCGTGATTGCAGGTAAGGGGAGCCCACTCGGATGGCGGGTGGGGGGAAGGCACATGGAGAGAGCAGGGGGAGCCACCTTTGTAACCTGGAGGAGGCTCCCGGGTTTGCTCCTTAGGCTCGAATCCTGGCTCCATCCCTTTTAGCTTCTGAGAGAATTACCGACTCTCCAGCCTCCCTCTCTCATTATGGGTGCGGATTAAATGCATCAGAAACCTCTCAAGCGCTTGGAGCGGTGCCTGGCACAGTCCCAGGGCTTAATGATCTGGGAGTCACTGTCGTCTAGTGGCGGTGAGTCCGTTTCTGCATCCCAGGAGCCCCGGGAGGCGGGTACCCACCCTCCTCCTCTCAGTGGGTGAGGAAGCCGGATCCAGAGAGGTACAGGGACTTAGATTGGCCAATGTGGAGAGACTGCATCCCAACCCAGCCCTGCGAGCCCAAAGCTGGTGTTGTTTCTGCCCCAGCGCTCCGAGGACCCCACTGTGCTCCTGAGGCTTGGGATCAGTGTCCTGACCTGTGCCGAAGGCGGAGGATGGGAGCCCAGTGGAGGGGGGAGGGGCCGCGGAGGCAGCCATCCCCTCCCCCCAACACTATCTCCTATTCCTCTCTTCCCTCCCCTCCAAGTCTGGCTCCATCAACAGAATCTCCTGGCTCCATGCTGTCGCCCGAACACTCCTGCCTCAGAGCACCTGCGCTGGCTGTTCCCTCTGCCTGAGACGCCGTTCCCCGCAACCCCCACGTTCTTCCAGATCTCGTCTCAGAGGTCACCTTCTCAGAGCCGGCTCCCCTGACCGCCTTCTCTGAAACGACAGACATGCCCCTCCCCCCCCATTATTCAGCCCCCCCAGTCCCGCTCCATTTCTCTCCACGGCACCCAACATTTTAGTCTGTTATTATCTGTCTCTCTCCATTCACATTCGGCCCCATAAGGGCAGACGCTTAATGTTCTTTGTGATTTATAGTCGACGTACGATTTTACGCGAGTTCCACGGAGTGGTAGGTGCTTACTTTTGCTCACGGCTCTCTCTCCAGCACCTAGTACAGGACCAACACGTGGCAGTTGCTAATAAATATTTTTGAACGGCTGCTAAATCTCCCGCATGCTTGCCCTGCCTTTAGGAAAGTTACTTCTTCGTGCCTCAGTTTTCTCGTCTGAGTAAGGGGCCTGTTAGGTCTGCCCACTTTATGGTGTGAAGAAATGAGAAAAACATGTGAAGCACTTGGCAGCGCCTGGCACAGAGGAAGCCTTTTTTCCCACCCAAAGACGTCAGAGGGGTTTCCAGAAGATTCCTGCCATCCAATAGAGTGACGTGACAAGGACGGCCTGATGCTAGGTTTTTGGAGCACATCCCAGAAGATAAACCCGCTTTCCATCCGATATTTCATCTGAGTTTGCGATGACTATCTGAGCCGAGCAGGAGATGTTTGAGTCTTTTCGCAGGCGGGAGGTCGAGGCCCAGAAAGGTCTAGACTCTCGCCCAGTTGTCGCACAGCTAGGGAGCTCGCTCACATTCTCCAGAGAACATTCTCGGCCCTGTCCCGAGTCCCCATTCAGGGCTGGCAGCTTGTGGGCTGACAGCCTTGGATCTGACCCCATCGTCTCTGGGAAAACGGTAGTGCAGGTTCAGATAGGGCGGCTCCTTCCCAGGGCGGACTGGTGTCGGGCAGTTCCCCTCAGGACGACGGTGGGGCCCGGGGCGGCCTGCGAGGTGCGGGCCTGGAGGGACGGACGCGGTTTGGACATGCAGAGAGGAGGAGAATGAGAGGCAGGGAGGTGGGAATGTGCGGGTCGCTCAGGCCGCACAGGCCAGAGAGGTGACCCTAAGGCTCCCCAGCAACCCTTCCTGCCTTCCAGCGGTCCCCTGCTCTGGGCTTTTGGTCAGAGGAGGGCCTGGGGCACCGTGGGGCTTCCACGAACTCCATTCTCCCAGCAATAACGGTCATTAAAGCTGCCCTCTCAAGCCCTCATTATCCTGTGTTTACAACCC
This sequence comes from Pteropus medius, assembly GCF_902729225.1. NCBI lineage: Eukaryota > Metazoa > Chordata > Mammalia > Chiroptera > Pteropodidae > Pteropus > Pteropus medius. The sequence continues at coordinate 11,343,399 of NW_024349804.1, read as the reverse complement.
TTCCAGAAAAACAAAAGCCGGCCCAGCGCGGCCCTTCCCACTTCTCAGGCAGCAGTTCTGCTTTCTGAGTGGAGAGAAAGGCCTCCCCCGGCTGCCCCAGGGCTGGGCAGTGACCTCTGGCGCCTCCCCCGATGCCCCCCGAGGCCAGGCAGTGACCTATGGCACCTCTGCTTGCCTGCAAGGGTGGAGTTCCATCTCGAAAGGCAAATCTGGCAGAATTCTTTGGATGAACATTTAGGCTTTATCTTCACGTTGCCAAGAAGGGCAGAGGGAAGGGCGGAGAGGAGGGATGCTGGCTCCGTGGGACGCGCTGACGGGCGGGCGGGGAAACAGAGGCAGTGAGAGGCGTGGTCTAAGGGGAGGGGCTTGTTCGTCTCTGACCTCGGGCATGTGGAGAATATTAATGGTATAATAATGAACCCCATGAAGCCTGCCCACCCCCGCGATGTGCAGGCCCTTCCCACACGCTCCCATGTTTCATCCTCTTGGCCACGTGTGGTCTCCACGTCACAGTCGCAAAATGACGAGGGTGACGAGGTAGCTCGCCCTAGGTCACTCAGGTACGGGACAGGGAGGGAGGGTTTGAACCTTGCAAAGAGTCTCCTCAAAGAGGAAGTTGTCACTTTGGGGGGAGGACCGGGAGGCTTGTGAAACCAAGATGGAAGGAAACAAATGTTTCGCATCGCCTTTTTCCCCTGGCAGGAAGAGTCCGCGATGGAGCCCTCCCCACGTGTGGGTGGACATCAATGGCGGGGACAGCAGGTCCCTCTGCTCGGCCGGTGCATCTGGGCAGAATTGCTCTAGAATCCCAAGCCAGTGGCTGGGCCTCAGCCAGGGAGGGGACGCAGATGAAAGAGAGAAGAGCAGGAAGAGGAAGAAATGAGGGTGATCAGAGCGCCCCTCCAGCTCCACTCAGGTTTGCTGTGTGTGTGCAAAGCCTAGGGGGAGGGCTGGGGTCTCCAAAAAAGAGACCTGGGATCTCCCTCCTCACCCACTTTCTGCTGGACGCCAGGGTCCTCCTCAACAGAAACCGGGCTTCCCAATGAGAATTTAAAAATTAAAGATCGCTACTGTGGAATGAATGCATAATCACATTGACCGTACTGCCTCTCCCCAGACTCGATGCCATTTACTCTCCACGTCCAACCTGCGAGGCGGCTTCGTGGTCCCACATGCCTGAGAGAACGGGTTGAGCGACTTGCCGAAAGTCGTTCAGCAAAGTGGCACCCCCAGTGTACATCGAGGTCCGTGTGATCCCGGGCAAGGGCTCGTGAGCCCCGACTGTGGGACCTGGAATGGGAGTTGTCCTTCCTATTAGGATGGATATTCATTTCCTAGAGCAGCATCACGAAGTACCACAGAATGGATGGCCGCAGAATGGACGGCTTAAATCTGTTTTCTCACAGATCTGGAGGCTAAAAGTCTGCGATCAAGGTGTCTGCAGGGCCACGTTGTCCCTGAGACTCGGTACAATCCGTCCCTGCCTCTTCCAGGCTGCAGAGGTGGCAGCGCCCCTGGGTGCTCCTTGCTCGTAGCCACGTCACTCGGTCGCTGCCTCTGTGCTCTTCTCCCTGTCATCATCATATCATCTTCCCTCTGCATGTCGGTCACCTAAGAAGATGCCTCTCTTCCTATAAGGACACCAGTCATATTGGACTAAGGTCCCATCTTGCTCCAGTACGAGCTCGTCTTAACTTGATTACTTCTGCAAAGCTGCTTCCAAGGAAGGTCCCTCTCACCGGTATGGGGGTCCAGACTTCAGCACATCTTTTGGGGGGACACGAGGCCAACCCTGCAGGAGTGCACGTGCCTTCCTGTTCTCCCAGGGAGCTCTGCGGGGCTGCTGGACACCCGAGCTCGGAGGCAGCCAGCTCAGAGCAGGAGGGCAGCACCAGCACCTCCCGAGTCCCGCGGCTCCTTAACGTGACACAGCGCCTTCGCCTCCTTTCGCAAAGCCCGCCCATAATTTTGTGCAACAGCTGACAGGCATCCTCATGCCCACTTGACAGATGAGGACATCGAAGTTTAGAAGGTTCAGTAGCAAAACCTGGATCTGAAACAGTATCTGCGCGACTCCCAAACCAGTCACTGTCCTCAGGGGTCGGGGTGGGCAGGCAAGGGTTAAGGCGGTGTGTGTGATGGGGTGGGGGGGCAGGTGGGCCCAGTCCAGGCCCTGCTGACTCACTGGCTTCATACTGCTGCTCTGCTCGCTGCAGGCCCTGTCAGTTGCCTGGGAGCTGATTAAGATGTCACAGAGGATTATGATGTCAGGTGCAAGAATCACGCTCTGGGATGGGGGGAGGGAGGTTACCCTAGCAACGGAGATGGGACATCCATGCAGAACAGCGGCACGGCCTGGTGGGAAGGGCCTGGGGTTGGGGGGTCGCCCTGTCCTGGGTGCGAACTCCAGCTGCAGCTGGGTGACGTGGGGTAAAACATCTCACTCTCCTGAGCTTCCCCAAACACCAGACCAGGGGGAATAATTTCATCCCCCTATGGATTAAATGGGACAGCCCAAGAAAATCCCCTGGCCTCTGCAAGCATCTGCCAAACGGCTGTCCCCAGGGAACCCAGGACCAGCTCCAGAGTCGGGGCTCGGGCATGGGCAGGCTGGCCAGGGGTGGCAAAGAAGCGATGCCCGGCGAGCTCGCTGCCAAGTGCTGAGGCCGCGTGCAAAGCACCATCGCCTGGCGCTGGGGAACCTTGTTAGCAGCCTTCTTCGTGTCAACCGGGGGGTGTCACGAAGAGATCGGTGGCTCTTCCCCACGGCCTCGCGAGCTTTCTGCTCCAGCAGAGTCGGCCACAGCACGTTTCCACCGCCTGTTCGCTTGCTGCTTCTCGCATCGGCCGTGAACCCTGTTTCTTTGGATTCCTAGAACCCAGCACAGCGCCAAACAGATGTGTGACTAAATGAAGGGGAGAATGAAAGTCTTTTCTCAACTTCCCCCTTCACTCCTCAGAGCAAGTTTTGCGCGTCTCTAAGGAAGGAATATTCTCTCGCCTCTGCCCAGCGATCCTTCCCCAGCCTCCTTCACTCCAGGGCTCTTTTTTCCCCAAGTCCTGACTTCCATTCATCCACCTGTCGACTCATCCATCTACGCACTCTGCTATCCATCCGTGCACCCGTCCATTCATTCACCTACCCACCCATTCCACCATCCACGCGTCCACCCGTGACTTCATTCAGGCTCCGT
>NW_024349804.1:11339078-11339970 GCF_902729225.1 Pteropus medius | reverse complement strand
GGGGCTAGTGAGGTGGTTGATGAGATTATAGCAATGATTAAGTCGAACCCACCAGAGCTCCTGGCTGCTGCTCCTCTTCATAGGACCCCACCCTTCCCACCTGGCACTGGAGTTGCTGAGTTCAGCGGGTGTCTTCCATCCCCATGAGGGCAGAGGCTCTGTGGGGATGGGCCTGACTGTGGGGAGTGAGGGCAGGATGGCAGGCCCCGAGGTGGAGCGGGGCTAATGTGTTGGGGGTCACATTTGCTGAAGTCTGCGTCTGGGCCCGCAGAGCCCACTGACACCCACTCCCCTGTGGCTCGGGAAGGGCCATGTGGGGCAGCGACAGGAGGGTCTTGCCGTCTCCGAGGGGGGCCCTGACTTACTCCTAGCACTGCCACCTGTCAGCTGTGTGACTTTGGGCCAGTTTCTCAACATCTCGGAGCCATTAATTCCCACTGGCGGATCCTCGAACTGAGCTTCTTCACAGTGCAGGAGCCCACAGAATCGCACTCAGGTGACAGATCCAGTGCCTCGAAGCGGGACTTCGCGGGGCGGGGGCGGAGCTGGGCAAGTCCCTGGGACTTCTGGGGAGGTGACCTCTCCCTGTCACATCGCCACCTGCACAGCATGGACTCCTTCCCTGTTCCCAGCAAGGCGCCCTGAGGCCTGCTCGCAGGGCCCTGGGTGAGGGCTGAGCACTGGTGCTCGAGGCCAAGGACAGTGAGTCCTTCCCTTTTGCCCGGGCCAGGGGGGCCTCCTGGCCATGCCTCCCCATCTGTCTTCAGATGGCTTCCTTCTTCAACCCCCGTCCTACTGCCTTTGCCCCAGTCTGGTCCCAGACGCCTTTGCTCACTCCCACCCTTCCCTTTGGGTCCCCTCCTGCCCTCCTCTCTCCCCTCTTCCCCCTCCC
>NW_024349804.1:11337772-11338982 GCF_902729225.1 Pteropus medius | reverse complement strand
CATCCTTCTATCTGGATGCTAACAAGTGCCGGGTCACTGTGTTGGCTCAAATCAGCTGCTAGGGATCAGGCACAGGCGGGAACAGCCTGACGACCCTGTCCCCAGCCCCTCTGTCTTTGTCTGTTTTCTCCCCTCTGCCTCCCTGTCCCTTGTCCCTCGCCTCGTCTCTCTGTGTGCCTGTCTGTGTCTACGTCTCTCCCTCCTTCCTCACCATAGACCCTGGTTTAATTCCATCCTCATCCAGATGGTCACACATAGGAAGAGAAACCTCAGGCCTGGGATCTGTGAGGGCGGCTCCTTCTTCCGGAGCGGGGCTGGGTGCCTCCGGCAGCCTCCTAAGGGGCGGCCTGCGATGCCCTCTCTCACCGCCCCTCCCAGGCCCGTGCCCTCCACTGGGCAGGTGGGGGGGACACACTCCAAGGCCATGGGGTCAGAGTGCACACAGTTCGGGCTGGACCTCGGCTTCGAGGCTGCATTTCATCTCTTTTCGTGCAGCAGTAGCAGGTGCTATGGTGACCAGGCTCCTGGCTCTGGGCGGGGGCTGGAGTGGGGATCCCAGCTCCAGGACACCCATCAAAACCTGTTTGCCCGATCCCTGCTCCCCTGGGACTCCATGAGAGCAGTGGGGGCGTGTGTCCTTCATCAGGCCTCTTTGTCGAGCGGGACTTGTCTGTCCATTCTTCTTCCTCCCCAGAGACAGGCCGGCTATCGGGTCAGCCCCTCAGGAAGAGAAATGCCTTCCGCGGCCAGTCCTCGTTTAGTTCTGAGATTTAGTCAGTAAGTAAGGATTAGGATTTTCAAGACGGGATAAGATTACGTTAAAAGGTTTGATTAAGGACATAGAGGAAAGGAGCTTTAGTGTTTCTTGTCTCTGTTCCGAGTCTTAAAAATGAATGTTTTTATTCTGATTCTGAGGCGATCAGCCACAATCTTGGTTTGCAACCTCCAACTCTGCCGCTGATGCCCTTCTCTCTAGAAAACAGTCACCGTCATGCACACACATCCAAACATTGACATGCATGTGCACACGCTCACGTACGGCACATTACACACACCTCGCTTACACACTCAGTCATACACACGGAGGCTCTCATACACACTCACTCGCACTCAAATACAGACTCATACACTTGCATACTCACTCATACATGCGGCCACACACTCACTCACGTGCACCACATGTGTGTGCAAACACAACTCACTCCCTCAT
>NW_024349804.1:11324146-11337724 GCF_902729225.1 Pteropus medius | reverse complement strand
ACTGAACAAGTCTATAGACTCCCAAGACTGCTAAGTAATGCTACAAGGGAACACAGAGACCCTCTGGTCCAGGGGTGGCACGTTCACTGTGCTGGGGGCAGGCCGACGGGGGCGGGGTGGGACCATGCTGGCCTGGACAGGACTGGTCCTCAGTGAGGAGGAGGCCAACGCTCAGTGCTGTGTGGAAGTCTTGGCCCGGGGGCACCCGCTCTGTTGCTATTTTAAGAGAAGCTAAGAGGCTGAATTTTTATCAGAAATATCCCAATTTTTAAATGCTGGCCCTTAATTCAATTCCCGGCAGTTGCCTCCAGGCTCGATCTGTCCTGTGGGCAGCTAAGGTCAGACGTCTTATCGGGGTCTTCCTGCCCATTTCACTGCTGCGGAAGCTGAGATTCCCAAAGGAGAGTGGCTTTTCCAGGTTGCTCAGGAGAGGACGGACATGACCGGAAGCAGAGCCCACATCTTCTGGGGTTTCTCAACAATTTGAACCTGATAAATCCAGATCATTCACCAAACAAAGAGAAGTTTATCAAAGCAGTCACCTCTCTTAACGTAAAGTTAGTCCAACAGCTCGAATGTCCCATACCCTGACAGTCCCATCTACAGGGCCTCCTGCCCTTTGCACTCCCATCTCTCTGTCACAAACCCCGTTTTCTTCCCAGCAGCCACCCTGGTCACTTCCCAGTCAGGGGCGTGGCTCTCCCTGCCCACAGGCACCTGGGAGGTCCCAGCACAGGCTTTCCTGGCCTTCATGGGTGGCTGGGGCCCGAAACTGCTTTTAGCCAGTAGCTGTGTCACTTCCAGGGCAAAGACTTAACAGCTGTGGTGAGATCTTCCAGAGCATTCTTTCCTGCAGGCGTGGTGACTGGCAATGTTTGGGAGGTAACTACTCCATCTGCCTGGTCCCTGAGTGGTGATCCGTGATGGATGCGTGACGTGAGGAAGAAATCAACTCATGTTGTTGTTTTAAGCCTAGAGATGAGGGATTGTTACTGCAACAGACCTACCCTATCCTGACTAATAATACACTTTGAAAATGCCCATGTCCCACTATTATGATAGAGGGAGAAATCTTGCCTGTTTTGGTCACCGTTGGTTTCTAGCACCTAGGCCCACACGTAGCACTTGTCCGTGCCTAACAAATGTCTGCTGAATAAACAGAGGCAGAAAATGGTGTAGTTAGTGACAGACACAGCTTGGAAACCCAGCTAGATGACTTCAAGCAAGTGACGACTTGTCTGAGCTCACTTTCGTCTTCTGTCCAATGGGGACACAGAGAGACCCACCTCACAGAGATGTCCCATGGATGGACTGAGATGAACCTCCATATGTTCTCAGCTCTGTGCTAGAGCTGGGTTAGGGCTCATGGACGGGAGCCCACGATGTTCTCATTAGTGGGACTGACTTACCCAAGGATGCGGGCCTCACAGTCGCTCCAGGGCATGTCACGAAGCCCCCTGTGGGGCCCGCCCCAGAGAGTCTAGTTCAGCAGATCAGGCCAGGAGCCAACAATCTGCACTTTAAGCAAACTTCCTGGGCGATTCGATGCGATGGTCGTCTTTGAGAAGGCCAGGCAAGGTTCCCACTGAAGACCCTGACCCATCGTCCTCTCCAGGAAGCTGGGAGTCTTGGCTCACCAGTGTTTAATTTGGCATCTGAGGGGGTTTTCTTGTGGCAACATGGGTGGCAGGTCTCAGCTCGTATGGACTCAAGAGGAAGGTGTCATTATCACCACTTTACAGGTGAGGAAACTGAGGCCCAGAGAGGTGCAGGACTTGCTTAAGAGCACCCAGCCAGGGAGTGATGGAGCCTCTGGGGACCTGGGTCTCTCATACTGTGACATAATGAGCAACTCGACCTGCAAGCAACATTGATGCATATGAGGAGGGCCTTGTGGGACATCCCGCAGAGATCTCCAAGAGACCAAGCTGTTTTAATAAGATCAAATATGGTGCAGTTCTATCTATCATTGATATTTACTAAAAAGAAAAACAATTTTCTTGAAGTATAATCGAATACAATAAAATATACATGCTTCAAGCGTCATACTCACCCAATCCCATGAACCCTTCACCACACACCAAGACCACAAACATGATCTCGTCTCAGTGAGCCCAGATGGCCACGACACACCACACAGACCGGGGACTCTCCGTCAACAGAAACGGGCTTGCCCTCGGTCCTGGAGGCTGGAAGCCTGAGCTCAAGGCCGCATGTTCAGGTTCTGGCGAGGCCTCTCTCCTTGGCTTGCAGTCGGCCACCTTCTCGCTGTGCCTTCGCAAGGCCTTTCCTCGGCGCCAGCATGTGGAGACAGGATGATCTCGCCCCCCCTCTTCTTGTAAGGCCACCAATCCTGGCGGATTAGGACCGCACTTTGATCTCATTTAGCCTTTCTTGTCTTCTAAAGACCCTGTCTCTTTCACGCGGGGAGATAGGGCTTCGACATATGAAGCGGAGGAGGGGCACAATTCAGTCCCTGGCGATAGTTAACCTTTGAAACCTAATTGCTTATCCAAGTGTGCATAGAAATGTATGCCCACGAAAGTTCATCACGGAATTATCATAATAGTGAAAAAGCCAAACCATGTAAAGACCTAACCATAAGAGCAAAGCCGAACAAATATGGCGAGCCCAGCCAATAAGTTCTGGGTACAAACGCTCATCTAGAGCAGTACCTGACACTTGGTAAGCGCTTGATGAAAAAGTTCAAAAGCTGCGCTTATGCAGAGTCCCTAATGATGTGGAGAAACGCTTAAGATACTGGATTTAGAGCGGCATGAGAGACCTATTTCTAACCACGTACGCGACAAATATAAACCCAGAGAGAAGACTGGAAAACGTAGCGATGTTAACGGAGGTCGTCCTGGGATTCACGGAAATGCGATGTGTTGTCTCAGATACGTTTCTGTAGTTTCCTGATTCTTTGAAAGGAACACACACTACTTTTAGGAAAGAACTTGTATCTGCAGCTCAGAAGCAGCACGGGGAAGCTCAGATGCAAGGCGACAGGACACCAGCTCGACAGAGGTTCATAAAAATGAGCCCGAGTTGTTGGAAGAATAAGACAGATGAGGTTCGTGTGGTGGATTCAGACCGTTATTTGGAGGCAATTCACTTGGACTTCTCTGGGCCTCAGTTTCCACAGCTATGAACTGGGTACCGTCCTGGATGTCTTGGGGTAACCGAGCACGGCTCATCCTTGCTTCTCCAGCCTCCAACTTCCCTGCTTTTTCTTTCATCTTTTGTTTGTTTGTTTTTTTTACCTTACTGATTATTTCTCTTGTTTATTCAATTAACGTTCATTGACACATTTTGTTCCAGACTCAGGCTAGCTTTGAGGGATGCAAAAATAAATCAGACACTTTCTCTTCATCCTCCAGGAGGGATAAAAGGTCTACGATGAGCCAGGCTCTTGGGGCCAATCGCTTCTCATTGTCAGGACGACGTGAGCATCCACTTGCCGGCCAGGAAGAAACTGTCTCACCTCTGACTGACCTGGCTGGTGGGAAGGGGTTTGCCTGCCAGGTGAGGGGTTGGCCCACAGGAGCCCTCTCCTAGCGAGTTCTAGACCCATCATCCTGCTTCCAGCAAGGGAGCTGGGAAAGCCACAGGTGAGATACCTGACTCTGGGGCCGGAAGGACACGAGAGGGGGTCAGACACCTGACGTGGGCCTGGAAGGGTGATTAGGGGGTTAACGCCCTGGGACAGCGCAGGTGGAGGGAACAGCGCTTCTCAAGGCTGGGGTTTGACCTGAGCTGGGTGCAGCCTCTCTCCGGATGGAGTGGGACACACAACAGGAAGGCAGCACCCGGAGATGGCTTGGGGGGAAGACTGGGGCAAAAGCCACAATACCCCAAAAGCTTTGTAGGTGGGGCTGAGCAATTAGATCTTTCCCCTGGGGGCGGTAGGGGGTCACCGAAGGGCTCCTCATGGGAAGTATACGACGAAGAGGACAGATCCAGAGAGAGAGGGAGCAAGAGCAAGTTTGGAGGCTGCTTCCTAATATTGGGGGGAGGGGTGCGCTCCAAAAGATTAGGAGAAGGTAGAATGGACAAAGCTTGGTGACCGGACGTGGGTGGGAGGGAATGGGACGTGGCGAGAAGACCGCCAAGCTCCTGGTGAGAGTGACTGTGGATGAGGTGGACCTTCCAAGCCAGGAAAGGCCGGGGTGGAGGGAGGCGAGAGCCCTCTGCCAGGGGAAGTCAGGAGCCTCTTCTCCGTGCCCTTGGGCGACCTTCCCTGCCCTTCAGAGGTGCTGCCAGGCTTAATAAGGGCCTGTGATGTGCAGACACTATCAATTAGGGAGATGAGTTTATTTTGAAGTCCAAGATAGGAAGGCTGCGTCTCCACCAGGTATGTGTTTACCCCTCCGGGTTGGAGATGCCAGAAATAAACACTTCGTCGGCCTCAGAGCTGAGCCCAGACCCTGGAAAGGTGCTGTGCTGAGGTCTGCCCTCCAGACTCCGGGCCAGAGCGGGTGGGGGCTACACTCGTTTATGAGGCCCCTACTGTGTGCCAGGCCAAGAGCCAAGGATCGGTGAGATGGGACCTTCACCCCGGAGACACTTGTAGTCTGGGGTGACAGGCAAGTCCAGGGCAATGACAACGGGATGTGGTCAGCGTTGAGGTGACAGGAAGCACTCAGGGCTGGGGGCCCAGAAGAGGCCCAGCGGGGTGGTGTCTTTGCTGAGCATTGAAAGAGGGGTGAGCGGGGCAGGCGGGGAGCTGCTAGTAAACACCGTATGCTTCCTGGGGCTACTGTAACCAACGGCCGCAACCTGGGGGCTTGAAACGATGGAAATTTAATCTCTCACAGTTCTGGGGGCCGGAAGTCCAAGATCAAGCCGTCGGAAGGGCCGTGCTCTCCCCGAGGAATCTCAGGAACGATCCTTCCTTATGCTCCCAGCTTCCGGTGGCTGCCGGCAGCCCTCGGCTCGCGGATGCTCCCGTCTAAGCCGCGTCCCCACCTTCGCGCGGCCTTCGCCCGCATCTCTGCGCCTCTTCTCACGAGGACACCCTGATTGAGCACCTTTATTATGATCACATCTGCAAGACCCCATTTCCAAATCAGGCCACATCCACAGGTGCTGGGTGGACATGAATTTGGGGGGCGACACTATCCAACCCAGCGCAAACTGGACAGTGCCATGTGGCTGAGAGTTCCATCTGTGATGGGGCGGGGTGCTGGCCAACAGGAGCTGAAAGCACAGGCAGAGGTCAGATGGTGGACCCCCTGCAGGCCACGCGAAGAGCCTGGGACCCCAACTGCAAAGTCAATAAACAAACACGGCCTTTCCCAGGGAATGCCGCAGATGTGCCTCGAGCCCCTTCCTTACAGGATAACACGACGGGGGGGACTTTAGATTCTGCTCTCTACAGGGCTGTCCCCGGCCTTGTCCTCACGGACGTGTCTGCAGCCCTCCGACACCCCACGGACTTTTTCCACCGCAGCAGTTAAGGCGGAGAAAGGTGGCCAGACCAGAGGCAGCTCCATTTTCTGGTGTCTGAGCCTGTCTTTCTAATTCCTACAGAGGCTCTGTCCCCAAATGGTGAGGAGCCACTGTCCTTTCTCCAGGACACACCCCCTGCCGTGGTCAGCCTGGGCCTGGTTCTCACACTTCCTTGGGTGTGTCTTACTTCCTGTGTGCCAAGCACTGTGCTCAGCGCTTTACATTCATTCCATTTGAGGGCTCCCGACCACGGCCTGCTGTGAACGGGTCACCCCCATTTTGCAGAGATGGGTGCTGAGGCCCACCGGGGCTTAGCTGCTCGCCAAGTGGCCAGTGAGTGGTGTGATGGTTAATTTTACGCATCGACTTGGCTAGGCTATGGGTCCCATGCGTTTGGTCAAACAGCAGTCTCATGTTGCCGTGGAGGTACTTCTCGAAGAGATAAACATTTAAATCAGGGGACTTTGAGTAAACAGATGATCCTCCATGGTGTGGATGGGCCTCGCCCAATCAGTTGATGGTGTTAAGAGGTTGTCACCAGAAGAGGGGATTCTGCCTGAGTGTCCAGCCTGCAGATTTTGGACTCAAGACTGCGATATCAACTCTTTCCAGAGTCTCCAGGTCACTGGCCAGCTTGACAGATCTCAGATTTGCCAAACTTCACAATGGCATGAGCAGATTCCTTAAAATCTCTTCTCTCTATCTTTCTATCCTGCTAGTTGGTTGTTTTCTGGAGAACCCTGACTGACACCAAGCTTCTGTCCTCGAAGGCCACATGAAGGTGGGGACGCGGCTCATGGGGCCCCCCTAATGAGAGGAGCCGGGTGCTCAGGGGTGTCTGAAGCCCCTTCCCCCCACACCCGAGCACGGTGTGCTTTCCTGGGGCAGCAACATTTCAGCACCCCCCGGGGGCTGGTTGGAAACAGAGCCCAGGCTTACTGAATCAGAAACAGCCATTCCACAGGAGCCCAGGCGTTCGAAAGTCGCCTCGGGGAGGAACGCTGCTCCGAAGGGCAGTCCCCCTCCCTCGCTCGTTGACCCGTCCACCTCCTCACTATCTCAGCCCTCCGGCTTTGGCATGCAGTGGGCGCTTACTACATTCTGATCGGCCGGTTAATTGATCTCATTTTAACCATTTTAAGTGTACGGTTCAGTGGTGTTAAGTGTATTCACGTCGTTGTACGACCATAGCCACTGATCATGCCCAGAACTTTCTACCTTCTCAATCTGAAACTGTCCCATTAAACACTAACTTGCCAGCAGCCACCTCCCCCCGCCCCTACACCACCAATCTACCTCCTGTGTCTGTGAGGTTGACTGCTCCAGGGACCTCATGTAGGTAGAATCACACAGTATTTATCTTTTGTGAAAAATCTATGTTTACTTCATTTAACAGAATGTCTTTCATTCACGTTGTAGCACGTGTCCAGACTTCCTTCCTTCTTAAGGCTGAGTGATCGTCCGTTGCATGGAAGAACCCTATTATGTTTATCCATCTATCTGCTGATACACACTGAGTTGTTTTCGCCTTCGGCTGTCGTGAATAAGCTGTGAACGTGGGTGCACCGATATCTGTCTGAATCCTAACTTTCGATTCTCTGGGTATGTGCCCAGAAGTGGCATTGCTGGATCACGTGGTAATCCTGTGTTTAGTTTCTTGTCGCGGATCCACCGTACCGTTTTCCGTAGCCACTACCAGCACTGGGCAGGGATTCTAATGCTCACCAACACTTGTTATTTCTCGTCGCGTTGTCTTTCGTTTTTGATAGTGGCCACTCTAAGGGCTGCAAGGTGATATCTAATCGTGGTTCTGATTTCGGACTCCATTTCACACCTGGTAGGTGGCCTTCCTCACAGTAAGGAACCGTGGTTTATTTACCTGCACCTCAGTGCTGGCCGGGTGCCACAGAGAGCAGGGACCGGGAACAACGTGCTGAATGTCTGAATGAGTCAGTTAGTTGAGGGATTTTCAGATGAATTTCGTAAGCCAAGCTCAGTGAGGAATCCTGCCCCCGATCACATTCATCTGCCCTCTGAATTTCCTTCCTGCAGTTCATGCAGCTCCAGACCCAGACCCCCCGCCCTGAGCCCTGGAGTCGGGGTGCAGGGTGCACGCAGCCTAAGCCAGCAAACGCAGCACTCTAGTGACAGGCTTCAAGTCAGCGAGGGTTTTTCCCGTTTTGATGGTTTCCCAGTAGAACCATAATCTCACCGGCAGTTCGTGACACACGGCGGCATGCGTGTGTGTGTGCGTGCGTGTGATGTATTACTCCCTGTAGCAGGTGCTGTGTGTCTCAGTGGAGCGAGCTCCGGCTTTGCCCGCAGACATGCTGGGACATAAATTTCAGCGAGGAGTCGTGATCTCGGGGAGCCCTTGGAGGAGGCGCCCACCCTTTGAGAGCCTCGATTCCTCTCGGGTGTAGACTGAGGACACGAGGACCCTCCTTGTCTCATGATTCTGATATTGAGGGACAATGAATATTGACCGGGTGCATCGGTGCTTTAAGTATATTTGTTTGAGTTGGGTGCGGTTATCCCCATTTTTCAGATGAGGAAACTGAGGCTCAGGAGGGTGGTGATTTGCCCAATGTCACGCAGCCAGAGAATGGCGGAGCTGGAGTCTAAACCAGATAGTGTGGCCCCAGAGCCCATGCGCTTGACCTCTATGCGATGTTTGGGACAGGAGCGCCAGAGACCTTCACGGCAAACCTACGAAGTGGAAGCTGTTAGGCCTGAGACTCAGAGAGGTTGAGTGACTTTGCTCAAGGTCACACAGCTGGACAGGGATGCAACGCAAGAGGCTGTGATGTAAGGTGCGAGTTCTTGGCACCGTGGGGGAGTCACGGGCATCGTTCCTGGCAAGTTTCACCCGCCTCTCTCTTTCAGCGGCTTCAGGAAACCTGCTGTTGAAGTGCAGGTTTCTCCAAGATTCTGCTTTCATCAAGGCCTCCAGGGCGCCGGGGGCGGGGCGGGTCCTCCCCTGTCCAGGGCTCAGCAGCCTGGGGCGGAGGATTGTCCGTACTGGCCTGGAGCGCCTGGAGCCTGTCCCTGACAGCCAGCGGCCGCACCCCCCTCCCCGAAGCCCCTGGCGTTGTCACAGCAACCGCATGGGCATCTCAAAGGCGTCTCCTTCAATAATCTGGGCCTCTGATCTCTGGCAGGCCTGTAATGAAGGGACAGTTTGTTAGCGCTGACATAAACATTGGGTTACCCGAGCCGCCTATTTCATGTCGTTGAAGAAGTCAGCTCGAGCCGGCCAACAGCCGAGCAAACTGTGAAGATATTTATTTGTTCAGCTTCCTATGGTGAAAATCAATGTTTATGAGACCAGGATCTTTTTTTTGTAGTGGTCGATTTTTTTTTTTTTGGTAAGGAAAGAACAGTATCTCGGAAAGTGATCACATATATTTTTTCCCTGCGATTGACGGTGGCTAAGGCAGGTGGCTTGCCAGTGAGTGACGACGAAAGCACGGGAGGTGCCGTGGGCAGCAGACCACCTGGTCCACGAAGCCCTTTCTTGGGCATCGCTGCTTCAGTGACACATCAGTTCTGAGTGCAAGGCCGACGTGGAGAAGGAAAGCAGAGAGGGTTAGTCACGCGCCCAACGTCACACAGCTGGCACACGATGGAGCCGGGATAGAAACCCACTCGTGGCTTTCGATGAATAACCCAGAGCTCTCGCTGCTACCTGTCCTCAGGTGCCTTGCTGCAAGGTCTGTGTCCTCAGGTGCCTTGCTGCAAGGTCTCCAAGGAACAGAGCATACATACTAAACCCACGTTCACAGCCGGGACAGGACAGAGAGTGTGTGTCCTAAATCTCTCTCTGATATTTTTTATTATTATTAACTCAAAGTGTTTTTTGGAAAAAGGAATTATTAGAGGAGCCACCAAAACAAAACTCAGCGGCCGTCGGTTTATATTTCTTCTCCGTAGCCTTTATCAGGGCTCCGGGGGGAAGAGGGAAGGTTCCAGATTCTAGGAGCTCGGCAATGCCAGGTGGCCACCAGGGGCTCCCAGACAGGGGCTTGGGGTTCCTCCCTCCATCCACCGTTTTGGTCTTTGGGCCCCGTTCTACCCGGGGGGCAAGGTCTTAGCCCTCTAACTGTGCGATCTTGGGCAAGTTTCTTAGCCACTCTGAACCTCGGTTTTCTCATCTACAAAACGGAGCCGACAATCGCCATGATTTTCCCACAGGTCAGGGTTCTGTGTGTGTGTGTGTGTGTTTGTGTAAGTACTCGCCAAATACTGTTTATCTTTAGTTCTTAGGTGGCACCACGGTGATGATGACGCGTTCAAGTCGGAAGTTCCGACTCCGAGTCCGTGTGACCCTCGTGGCTTACGTTACGTCTCTGGGCATCTGCGTGTTTGCTGCACAGCAGATGACGATCTTCAGCAGTGACAGCAGGAGCCACAGTCTCACCGGCTCGGCGAGCACTTACCCCAAGCTGGGCTCCGCATCGTGCTGTGTTTTTGATGCATCTCTCCCTCACAGCTCCGAGCACACACGCCCATTTTACAGAAGAGGCAAGCGAGGCAAGGTTAAGTAGCTCGTTCAAGGTCCCTCGAGTCCCACATGGCTGACCTGGGATTTGAACCCAGCCCGCCTGGCTAGTTTCTCCCACTAGGCCAGGGTGAGAAGCCGATGAAATATTTCTTGCAAAAGGGGTGGTGAATATCACATTTTGTCGCAAAGAGATTCACCGATGCTTTTAATTTTCCTCTCCTGCTCCCACCTAACTCAGGAGGCTTCTCTGCACTCCCCGCCCCTCCCCCCACAAGTTAGATGCCACAGGACACAGACCTCCCCACTTCCAGCAGGACAGAACTGGCACTTCATGGGGGACAGTATCCTGGCCCTTAGCCCTCCTCGGCCACCAGGCCTAGCCGGGCGGCAGGAGGCGGAGGGGGGCGGTGGCTCCAATCCTCTCAGAGCCTCTTTCTGCAGGAGCCCGGTCCCCAACATTCCCCTGGGGTCAGATCCATCACGCCACGGCTGCACTCCATCAGGCGTGCTCAGCCGGAGGGTCAAGTGGCCCGCCGCCGCTGGGCGCTGGGAGCCTGTCACAGCCATATTTAATTTAATTAAGGCTGTCAGCACTATTGATTTTGGCAGTTTCAATTACTAGCCTGTTATGGTTTCTGGATCAACTGATCTGTGACGGGTCCTATCAGCAAAGACACACATTGAGGAGAGGGCGCTTCATCTCCCGGAAAACCTGACACATCCTGCCACAGGCCATAAGTTATTGCTTTTATCCGGCCCGGCTACCCTGCCCTTCCTCATAATTAATTTCTCATTAGACAGCTCTTTATTGTTTAATTTGTGCAGTTTATAATCAAATTGGGCACATTAATTGTCGTTGAATTTAAGGCTAATGAAAAATAAAGGTTTCCAATAACTTACTCTTCCATTATTCCCGACAAGATAAAATAAAGCGCTCGGAGAGGTGTCAGCTTTTTAAATTATAAATTGGGTTTTTTAAAGAGCATGAGCATTTAAGGAGCAGTTATCACACATTTAGTAATTATAAATCCTACGCTGAAAAACAATTATTAAGATATAATTATGCTGCTTCACCCCACGCCGGCAGCCAGGCGAAGGCTTGGCTCTCCACTGCTCATGGGGCGGGGGGTTCCGTGGGGTTCAGGACTTGCCATCGGGGAGCTAAGTGGGCAACCTGGGGAGCAGGGGAGGCGTCACGACTTTTGCTTGGAACCGTTTGGTTCGGGGGTGTATCGAAGGAGTACCCACTCCTGGGGCTTGCACCTCAGTGCTTTGAAAGGCCACTGAGACCTGCAGGTGTGCCTAGCCCGGGGCGAGTCCTGGAGACATAGCGATTGAGCAGACGTGGGCCAGACGGATGGACTCACAAACGGATGCACAGGTCGGCAGGGAGAAAATGAGGCAGTGGCTAGAACCACCTGCGGGGGTGATGGAGTCACCTGGGGGGTGGCCAGGCCCACCTGTAGAGGTGGTCGGACCTACCTGTGGGGTGACTGGATTCACCTGAGGGGGGGCCTTGTAGGGTTTCCTACTGGAGGTGATCCCTGAGAGCGTGGATGGCACTGTAGGCAGAGGCCCCAGGGTAAAAACGCCTGATGGTCCTCAACATGGCTGCTCCTTTGGAAGGAAGAAGGCGATCTACAGGTGAAGTGGGGGGTGCAGGGCATGGGGTCGTCACAGAAAGGCCAAGGCCGAGGGACTGCAGGTGGGCTGCGGGGAGACAACAGGTGTGTGCTGTGTTTAATGACCAGACACCAAATAGGGCACCAGAGGACTCCTGCCGCCGAGCGCCTACTGTGTGCCATTCGCTGTGCGAAGCCCTGTTCTAACATCGTCTCGTGTAATTACACTTTCCCTCCACATTCCTCGGAAAGAAGATGGAAGCTCGTAGAGGCCAAGTCCCTCCCTCCAGTTCACTCAGTTCTCAGGTGGCAGCGCTGGATTTAAACCCAGGCCTCCCTCACCATCCACTGCTCCACGAGCACCTACTGTGTGTGTGTGGCGGGGCGGCGGGGGGACTACGAGGAGTTGTAGGAGAAACAGATGAGTTAGACAAGGTTAATGCATCTTTATGGAGCACCTACTGTGTGCCAGGAGCTGGGGGCGAGAGAGCCAAGCTCCCAGTCTCAGGAGACGAGAGGCTTTGGGTGGCAGACGTGGTGAAGGCGAGTTTAGACAGTGGAAGTCAGCAGGCAGGAGGCACTCGGGTGACGTGACGGGAGCCAGGGTCGGGGGGAGGCCAGGGTCGGGGAGGTCTCCTGAGAGAGGAGCACGGCCTTTGGTGATGACCGCCCGTGTGGCCTCAAGCAAATTATTACACCTCTTCGTGCCTCAGTTTCCTCGTTTGGAAAACGGGGTAACAGCGACGCATTCTGCCACAGACCTGCCCGCGGGGTTAAATGAGGAGCTCGTGAAGCAGCCCAGGGAGTGCCGCCAGCTGCCATTCCTCTAACCACAGGGTGGCCGGGGAGGCCTTGGTGGGAAGTGACATTTGAGCTCTCTCGGGCGGCTGTGAGGAGCAGGGGAGGCAGGAAAGGGAGCAAGCGGACAGGGAGGAGTCGATACCGGGCAGGAGGCGATGGTGGCTCGGTCTGAAGAATTTCTGAAGGAACCGGAGACAGCGACGCGTCAGCTCTGGGAAGGGAGTGGAAAGGTATTAACAGGCGGAAGGAACAGCGAGTGCCGAGGCCCAGAGGCAGGAGAGACGGTGGCTTCTTTGGGACACAGAAGGCCAAATGGCGGGAGTGAGTGAGGAAGAGAGAATTAGGGACCGAGGTCGGGGGCACAGGCAGGGGCCAGAGCCTGTAGAGCCTCATAAGCCAGAGCAGGGAGGTTGGATTAATCCTCAGACCGATGAGAAGACATTGGCGCTATTTTTATAATTGAGATATAATTCATATACTGTAAAATTCACCCTCTTAAATCTAGTGGGTTTTAAGCAGGGGGCCCCGGGAAACCATGGCAGCAGGTTGTTAAAATGGTCTCTGTGATCCCACCACCTGATATTCCCACTCTGGTGTGATCCCTTCCTCCCAAGGATGGGAATAACCTATGACCTTCTTCTCACCAATAGAATATGGCAAAGCTGACGGGATGAATGTGATCACGTGTCCACGGTTAGGTTACTAAGACTGGGACACCCATGTTGCTAGGCGACTCGCCGTTGCTGGCTTTGACGAGGCCCGCATCCACTTGGGGGAAGCCCAAGTTTGGGCGAGGAACTGCAGATGACCTGTAAGACCCAAGCGCAGCATCCAGCCGACAGTCAGCAAGAAACAGAACCCTCCGACCTGCAACCACAAAGAACAAAATCCTGCCAATAACCAAGTGAGCTTGAAAGTGGATTCCTTCCTGGTCAAGCCTCCGGATGACAGCCCAGCCCAGCCCAGCAGAGGACCCGGTTAAACTGTTTCCAGACTCAGAAGTCTGAGATAACGAGATAATAAATCTGTGTTGTTTTAAGCCACGGAGTTTGTAGTAATACCGTTACACAGCAAGAGAAGGCTGGCACAGAGACCGTGCTCTGCGGGTCCGTCACCTCTCCGCACGTCTTCCAGAAGCTCCGATTACCTTTGTTCCGTGCTACCTTTTCGACGATGTTTGTAGAGTGAACAGATGTTTGT
>NW_024349804.1:11314156-11324135 GCF_902729225.1 Pteropus medius | reverse complement strand
AGGTTTCTCCAAGATTCTGCTTTCATCAAGGCCTCCAGGGCGCCGGGGGCGGGGCGGGTCCTCCCCTGTCCAGGGCTCAGCAGCCTGGGGCGGAGGATTGTCCGTACTGGCCTGGAGCGCCTGGAGCCTGTCCCTGACAGCCAGCGGCCGCACCCCCCTCCCCGAAGCCCCTGGCGTTGTCACAGCAACCGCATGGGCATCTCAAAGGCGTCTCCTTCAATAATCTGGGCCTCTGATCTCCGGCAGGCCTGTAATGAAGGGACAGTTTGTTAGCGCTGACATAAACATTGGGTTACCCGAGCCGCCTATTTCATGTCGTTGAAGAAGTCAGCTCGAGCCGGCCGACAGCCGAGCAAACTGTGAAGATATTTATTTGTTCAGCTTCCTATGGTGAAAATCAATGTTTATGAGACCAGGATCTTTTTTTTGTAGTGGTCGATTTTTTTTTTTTGTAAGAAAAATACCGGAAAATTGTCCACGCATAGCACCCTACGGTGGCGGTAGCTGCGGCAGGTAGCGCAGTAGTAGCGGCAGCAGCACGGGAATTGCCGTAGGCAGCAAACCACACAATTACAGCCGCGCGCGGCATCGCTGCTGGCCCAGCACATCAGATTTCTGAAGTACGACCGGCGTGACAGAAGAGAAGATTTGTCTGCGCGCCTTGCCGCATCACACACTTTAGCACCACATTAGGCAAACCGGGAATTAGCCCTTTCGTAGCTTTGACCAAATAACAGAAACTCTCGCTACTACCTGTCCTCAAATTGCCTTGCCTGGTTTCTGCAAGTCTGTATCCTCAAATTGCCTTGCTGCAAGGTCTCCAAGGAACGGAGCATACATACTAAACCCACGTTCACAGCCGGGACAGGACAGAGAGTGTGTGTCCTAAATCTCTCTCTGATATTTTTTATTATTATTAACTCAAAGTGTTTTTTGGAAAAAGGAATTATTAGAGGAGCCACCAAAACAAAACTCAGCGGCCGTCGGTTTATATTTCTTCTCCGTAGCCTTTATCAGGGCTCCGGGGGGAAGAGGGAAGGTTCCAGATTCTAGGAGCTCGGCAATGCCAGGTGGCCACCAGGGGCTCCCAGACAGGGGCTTGGGGTTCCTCCCTCCATCCTCCGTTTTGGTCTTTGGGCCCCGTTCTACCCGGGGGGCAAGGTCTTAGCCCTCTAACTGTGCGATCTTGGGCAAGTTCCTTAGCCACTCTGAACCTCGGTTTTCTCATCTACAAAACGGAGCCGACAATCACCATGATTTTCCCACAGGTCAGGGTTCTGTGTGTGTGTGTGTGTGTTTGTGTAAGTACTCGCCAAATACTGTTTATCTTTAGTTCTTAGGTGGCACCACGGTGATGATGACGCGTTCAAGTCGGAAGTTCCGACTCCGAGTCCGTGTGACCCTCGTGGCTTATGTTACGTCTCTGGGCATCTGCGTGTTTGCTGCACAGCAGATGACGATCTTCGGCAGTGACAGCAGGAGCCACAGTCTCACCGGCTCGGCGAGCACTTACCCCAAGCTGGGCTCCGCATCGTGCTGTGTTTTTGATGCATCTCTCCCTCACAGCTCCGAGCACACACGCCCATTTTACAGAAGAGGCAAGCGAGGCAAGGTTAAGTAGCTCGTTCAAGGTCCCTCGAGTCCCACATGGCTGACCTGGGATTTGAACCCAGCCCGCCTGGCTAGTTTCTCCCACTAGGCCAGGGTGAGAAGCCGATGAAATATTTCTTGCAAAAGGGGTGGTGAATATCACATTTTGTCGCAAAGAGATTCACCGATGCTTTTAATTTTCCTCTCCTGCTCCCACCTAACTCAGGAGGCTTCTCTGCACTCCCCGCCCCTCCCCCCACAAGTTAGATGCCACAGGACACAGACCTCCCCACTTCCAGCAGGACAGAACTGGCACTTCATGGGGGACAGTATCCTGGCCCTTAGCCCTCCTCGGCCACCAGGCCTAGCCGGGCTGCAGGAGGCGGAGGGGGGCAGTGGCTCCAATCCTCTCAGAGCCTCTTTCTGCAGGAGCCCGGTCCCCAACTGTCCCCTGGGGTCAGATCCATCACGCCACGGCTGCACTCCATCAGGCGTGCTCAGCCGGAGGGTCAAGTGGCCCGCCGCCGCTGGGCGCTGGGAGCCCGTCACAGCCATATTTAATTTAATTAAGGCTGTCAGCACTATTGATTTTGGCAGTTTCAATTACTAGCCTGTTATGGTTTCTGGATCAACTGATCTGTGACGGGTCCTATCAGCAAAGACACACATTGAGGAGAGGGCGCTTCATCTCCCGGAAAACCTGACACATCCTGCCACAGGCCATAAGTTATTGCTTTTATCCGGCCCGGCTACCCTGCCCTTCCTCATAATTAATTTCTCATTAGACAGCTCTTTATTGTTTAATTTGTGCAGTTTATAATCAAATTGGGCACATTAATTGTCGTTGAATTTAAGGCTAATGAAAAATAAAGGTTTCCAATAACTTACTCTTCCATTATTCCCGACAAGATAAAATAAAGCGCTCGGAGAGGTGTCAGCTTTTTAAATTATAAATTGGGTTTTTTAAAGAGCATGAGCATTTAAGGAGCAGTTATCACACATTTAGTAATTATAAATCCTACGCTGAAAAACAATTATTAAGATATAATTATGCTGCTTCACCCCACGCCGGCAGCCAGGCGAAGGCTTGGCTCTCCACTGCTCATGGGGCGGGGGGTTCCGTGGGGTTCAGGACTTGCCATCGGGGAGCTAAGTGGGCAACCTGGGGAGCAGGGGAGGCGTCACGACTTTTGCTTGGAACCGTTTGGTTCGGGGGCGTATCGAAGGAGTACCCACTCCTGGGGCTTGCACCTCAGTGCTTTGAAAGGCCACTGAGACCTGCAGGTGTGCCTAGCCCGGGCTGAGTCCTGGAGACATAGCGATTGAGCAGACGTGGGCCAGACGGATGGACTCACAAACGGATGCACAGGTCGGCAGGGAGAAAATGAGGCAGTGGCTAGAACCACCTGCGGGGGTGATGGAGTCACCTGGGGGGTGGCCAGGCCCACCTGTAGAGGTGGTCGGACCTACCTGTGGGGTGACTGGATTCACCTGAGGGGGGGCCTTGTAGGGTTTCCTACTGGAGGTGATCCCTGAGAGCGTGGATGGCACTGTAGGCAGAGGCCCCAGGGTAAAAACGCCTGATGGTCCTCAACATGGCTGCTCCTTTGGAAGGAAGAAGGCGATCTACAGGTGAAGTGGGGGGTGCAGGGCATGGGGTCGTCACAGAAAGGCCAAGGCCGAGGGACTGCAGGTGGGCTGCGGGGAGACAACAGGTGTGTGCTGTGTTTAATGACCAGACACCAAATAGGGCACCAGAGGACTCCTGCTGCCGAGCACCTACTGTGTGCCATTCGCTGTGCGAAGCCCTGTTCTAACATCGTCTTGTGTAATTACAATTTCCCTCCACATTCCTCGGAAAGAAGATGGAAGCTCGTAGAGGCCAAGTCACTCCCTCCAGTTCACTCAGTTCTCAGGTGGCAGCGCTGGATTTAAACCCAGGCCTCCCTCACCATCCACTGCTCCACGAGCACCTACTGTGTGTGTGTGGCGGGGCGGCGGGGGGACTACGAGGAGTTGTAGGAGAAACAGATGAGTTAGACAAGGTTAATGCATCTTTATGGAGCACCTACTGTGTGCCAGGAGCTGGGGGCGAGAGAGCCAAGCTCCCAGTCTCAGGAGACGAGAGGCTTTGGGTGGCAGACGTGGTGAAGGCGAGTTTAGACAGTGGAAGTCAGCAGGCAGGAGGCACTCGGGTGACGTGACGGGAGCCAGGGTCGGGGGGAGGCCAGGGTCGGGGAGGTCTCCTGAGAGAGGAGCACGGCCTTTGGTGATGACCGCCCGTGTGGCCTCAAGCAAATTATTACACCTCTTCGTGCCTCAGTTTCCTCGTTTGGAAAACGGGGTAACAGCGACGCATTCTGCCACAGACCTGCCCGCGGGGTTAAATGAGGAGCTCGTGAAGCAGCCCAGGGAGTGCCGCCAGCTGCCATTCCTCTAACCACAGGGTGGCCGGGGAGGCCTTGGTGGGAAGTGACATTTGAGCTCTCTCGGGCGGCTGTGAGGAGCAGGGGAGGCAGGAAAGGGAGCAAGCGGACAGGGAGGAGTCGATACCGGGCAGGAGGCGATGGTGGCTCGGTCTGAAGAATTTCTGAAGGAACCGGAGACAGCGACGCGTCAGCTCTGGGAAGGGAGCGGAAAGGTATTAACAGGCGGAAGGAACAGCGAGTGCCGAGGCCCAGAGGCAGGAGAGACGGTGGCTTCTTTGGGACACAGAAGGCCAAATGGCGGGAGTGAGTGAGGAAGAGAGAATTAGGGGCCGAGGTCGGGGGCACAGGCAGGGGCCAGAGCCTGTAGAGCCTCATAAGCCAGAGCAGGGAGGTTGGATTAATCCTCAGACCGGTGAGAAGCCATTGGCGCTATTTTTATAATTGAGATATAATTCATATACTGTAAAATTCACCCTCTTAAATCTAGTGGGTTTTAAGCAGGGGACCCCGGGAAACCATGGCAGCAGGTTGTTAAAATGGTCTCTGTGATCCCACCGCCTGATATTCCCACTCTGGTGTGATCCCTTCCTCCCAAGGACGGGAATAACCTATGACCTTCTTCTCACCAACAGAATATGGCAAAGCTGACGGGATGAATGTGATCACGTGTCCACGGTTAGGTTACTAAGACTGGGACACCCATGTTGCTAGGCGACTCGCCGTTGCTGGCTTTGACGAGGCCCGCATCCACTTGGGGGAAGCCCAAGTTTGGGCGAGGAACTGCAGATGACCTGTAAGACCCAAGCGCAGCATCCAGCCGACAGTCAGCAAGAAACAGAACCCTCCGACCTGCAACCACAAAGAACAAAATCCTGCCAATAACCAAGTGAGCTTGAAAGCGGATTCCTTCCTGGTCAAGCCTCCGGATGACAGCCCAGCCCAGCCCAGCAGAGGACCCGGTTAAACTGTTTCCAGACTCAGAAGTCTGAGATAACGAGATAATAAATCTGTGTTGTTTTAAGCCACGGAGTTTGTAGTAATACCGTTACACAGCAAGAGATGGCTGGCACAGAGACCGTGCTCTGCGGGTCTGTCACCTCTCCGCACGTCTTCCAGAAGCTCCGATTACCTTTGTTCCGTGCTACCTTTTCGACGATGTTTGTAGAGTGAACAGATGTTTGTAAAGTTACAGCCAGTGTCTGCCTCCCAAGCACAGGGGAGGTTTGTCGGCTGTCTAGTACGATCAATCCCTCCGGGACAAAGAGTGAGCGGGTTTGTTTGCAGCTTGTTATAAAAGATTCGGGTCCCCTAAGCTGGGGGTTCCTTTCCTGTATTGGAATCCACTATCCGTGCAGAAATTTCTTGGTGTTGTCGCGTTCCCCTTTGGGAACTGGGGGATTTGAAAAGATGCTGCTGTCCTGGCTACTGCTATTACTGTCAGGAACACACTGTCCTTGGTCTCTGAGCCAAGAGTCTCGTGTCTTCTGCCGGTTTCCGTGAAACTGTGGCAGGCTGACTTGTCAGCTTGCTCCCAGGTCCAAATCCCAGAACCTTTAAGGTCCCTGACAGAGGAGTGACGTGACCTTATTTGTACTTTTTAAAAGCTCTCTAGGGCTGCTCTGTGGAAGGGAGAGGCAGGCAAGAACCGAAGCAAAAGACAAAGTGGGAGTTGATTGCAGTCGTCCAGGCGGAGCTGATGGCGGTGCTACGGGCGGAATGTGTGTCCCCCCATGTTGAAGCCCTGACTCTCCCCATGGGATGGTATTTGGAGGCGGGGTCTTTGGGAGATGATTAATTTTGGGTGAAGACGTGAGGGCGGGGCCCCGTGATGGGACTAGTGTCCTTATAAGAAGAGGAAGGGACACTAGAGATGGTTCTCTCTCTCTCCAGCAGTAACGAGGTGGCTGTCTGCAGGCCGGGAAGGGATCCCATCAGGAATCAAATTGACCATGACCTTGATCCTGGACTTCCCAGCCTCCAGAACCATGAGGATATACACCTGCTGTTCAAGCCTCCCAGTCCAGCGTTTGGTCGCAGCAGCCTGAGCCGATGAAAATGCTTGGCAACCCTGGACCAGGGGAGAGCTCGTAAAGCAGGTGACGTGAGCTTTGGAGAAAGATCTGGCAAGACCTCCTGAGAGATGGGGAAACGGAGGGAGGGATCAGGGACGCTGCTGAGTTCTTGGACCGTGCGAGGGATCGAAGGCCGTCTGTTTGTTGAGAGGATGCTGGAGAGGCGAGGAGGAGGGAGGGGGTGTGAAGAAACCGTCGGATTTAGACACGCTGGAGAGGAGGTGCCAACAGCACACGTTAGGGCGCAGAAGGGTATGTGAGTCTGGACCCCAAGAGAGGGGTGTGAGCAGGAGAAGAGGGAAGAGAAGAGATAGAAAGAGGAGGGACAGGCCTCTGGGGCACCCCAACACGTGGAGATCTGCCCAACGGGTCAGCCAGGTTCAAAGCGAGCCCCCGGCACCGACCGAGGCCCTGGCCACGCATTCACCCTCCTGTTCCTGCGCTCCAGGGAGGTCCCGGACTGCTGGACAGGGGTCCCTGGAAAGTGAGAGGCCCCTAGGGGCCTGGGGGTAGCAATTTACCTCCTGGTCTGAAAGTATTCTCATCGTTCAACAATCAGAATGATTCTACTGGTGTCCACCGCATATCACCAGCTTTGAGACTCGTCGGAAGGGGTGGCCTGGCTCTCCCCAGTTCCTTGCCTCCCCATCCCAGTGGGGAGACTGGCTTGCTTGCCAACTGGTCACTGCTTCCAGCTCCTGAGTTTTCATTAAAATCCTGGGCATTTCCCCGGAGCTCAAAGGCGTCCCGATTAATTACGGGCAAATGTTGGCTCGCCCCCGGAAACCCGCCGCCCCAGCCTGGCTCCGTCCCCTATGATTTTATTAAAATCCACCTTGCCAGCCAGGGCCCCGAGATTTACGGCCACAGCTAATAGGCTGCCTCCCCATGAGACATAAATCTGGGGCCTGCCCGGGGAGCTGCTCGCTGCTAAGAGGCTGGTTAATTGTCCTACCTAGAGGCTTCCACAGAGGAATGTTCAATTAGGCTTCTCAGAAAATCTGGAGCATTAAATAAGGTGAACAGGGATTTGCGAACCATTATTTTCTGAGAAACAGCCCTTTCTTGCTCCCCTGGCCCGTTGCAGGCCCCCGGGCCCCCGCCGGCCGTTCTCAGGCCGGAGGAGTTCTCCAGGGTCACGGAGCAGCGCCCTTAGTAGCCAGTTAGAAACAAGACGACACCAGGATTTATCATCCTATCAAAGTCCTTGAAAGTTTCTCATCCAAAGTCAGCGCCCGGCCGGCCTCTGTGTGTCCTTGGGCGAGTCATTTCGATCTCAGCATCTCCCTCTCCCTTTCCTGTAAGATGGAGTGATACTGTCTACTCCATCTGCCTCGCGGTGCTGCTGGAAAGTCGGATCCGCTCATTCGTTCATCTGTTCGTTCGACCGCTGTCTCCCGAGGGACTGGCCTCCCAGGTGCCAAGAAGTGTGCTGGCTCTGGGGCCATCTGTCCAGAGAAAAAGATCCGGTCTGGTCCTCGAGGAGCTCAGTTTCAAGGGAAGGCAGACAGCGGGGCCCCGAAGGTGGGGAGCGTCGAGGGCTGTGGCAGAAGCGTGTGGCGGGGCAGGAGGTGGGAGCCCAGCGGAGACCCCCGACCAGCCGGAGCACAGCATCGGTCAGGGAGGGCTTCTCGGAGGAGGAAACAGGAATCACATTATTGTGCCGTGCCTGTGCATGTCGAGCTCCCCGCATGGCATCAGCCCAGCACGTCCCATCACGATGCTTCTGTCTCAGAGGCTCATTTACGCCCCCAAGGTGCAGGTGCAAAGAAGGAAGACACCGACCCGACCCCGCGTGGGTCACTGAGCTTTGGCTTTCGGCTACTTGGAGGTTTAATGTTTTCCCAAAGTCACCTGAACGAGAACATCTCATCTAACGCCTCGCTCCACAGCGCAGATCACTCACAGAGCACGAGCACGCTCCACGCCGAGCCGCACGGACCTGGGCCAGCCCGGGCCATCTCCTCGTCTATGGTTAGGAACAAAACGACGGCCTCCACAGATTCTTGCGGGGACCTGTGGCGAAACACCACTGCGAACATACATTGCAGCCTGGAAAGTATATCGAGAACAGAGGGGATTACCATAATGCTTTGCATTTTTATTTATAACCTGCGTGAAATTCTGGAAACCATTGGCTGCCAAGAAATGCTAAGCTGTAGTTTATGTTCCATGGGGAAATCGGGCTTAATCGGGGAACTGCGTGGTGTGCAGCTTGCTTGCTTAGTATGATGGACGCGCCTGAGGCCGCCCCAGGTTCCTCGGCATCGCCCTGAATTTGGGAACAAATTCAGAATTTGGGAACAAAGCCGCACTCACCCAAAGTTGCTGCCATCCTCAGCTCCCCCACCTGTGAGCACTGGCCTGGGTCCGGGCAGTCTGCTTTTAACACAGCCCCCTACAAATATCACTTTCTAAGCCAGAAGAGGAGGGGTCACTGAAGCCATCAGCACATAGAAGTAGCCTCCGCTGATTGCGTGGTGAGTTGGGACACTCGTTTCCCGGCTCTGGGGAGTGTTGGTGAGACTCTCTCCGGAGTCACTCTCCAGACCTCTGTCTGAACAGCCACCGTCCTGCTGAGCCCATGCTCCATCTGCCGTGCTGCTGGGTCCTGCTTCCCTAACTCCTTCCGTCCTCGACTAACGAGCCCTGCTCATGGGCAGAGTGTTTCCCAGGGAACAAGCATAGCTGTCCCCATTTCAGAGACGAGAAAACCAAGGCACGGGAAGTTTAAGAAATGCGCGTGCGCGCACACACACACACACACACACACACACACACACACACGAGCCCCCGCAGCTGGGAAGTAGGGGAGCTGGATCTGAACTGAGGCCGTCTGGCTCCCAGGGAGGTGAGCTCGCTATTCATGAGCAAACACCGCTGTGTGCCCAAGCTGGTGCCAGCTCCCCGGCAGCCCTCCAGACATGCCCGGGCCTCTCGTGCCCAGGAAGCGTGGATGACAGCGCTGGCCGCTTGGGCCCTCCGCTGGCCTGCCCTAGCCATTCTTTCCCTGCTCTGCTTTCGTGCAGTGCCCACAGGTCTCGGTAACAGACCTGTCACCTCGGTCTGGGCCATGTGGCTCCTGACATTCCCTCTGCCAGAGGAGAGGAATGGGACCCTCCGGGCTGGTCCACGGGAACTCAGATAACTCAGATACAGTCTCTGCATACCTGCAGCTGGGCAGACTGATGTGTCAGTGGTTCAGTTCCCCAAACTTGGTGTGCTGGACACTGGAACACAGAGGAAGGACATTGTCCCTGCCCTTTGACCCTGCCCAGACTCACTTGCAACTCTGCCCATTGCAGAAATACACTCGAGCTGCCAAAAAAGTAGCCCAAGGCAGTGGAGGGCCAGCCTCGCTGCTTTCTTTTGCTGCAACGGCTGTATTTACATGGTGGAACCTAACTGGTCTGGGACCCCCTAGCCGCAAGGAATTCTGGGAAATGTAGTTTTTAGCTTCCCGGCCCCTGCAGTTAAGGAAGCAGAAGGAAGTGAGGAGGGGTCCTGGGGCCCAGCAGGCACCTGAGCGCGTTCCCATCTGCCATGGTTTCCTCCACGCCTCTCGTCGGCATCCCACGCCTCCTTACAGACTTACGCTTATCGATTTCTCCCACCGGCATGTAGGCACTGGCTGTGCACCCCCGGCCTACCCAGTGCCTGGCTTGTAGGAGCCCAGTGACTGTTGGTAGAGTAGATGGATGATGTTTTGTCTGAACCATGGCCACTGCCTCCCACAAACGGTTCTGCTCCGGCTTTTCATCAATTTCCCCTCCACGCTGCTCCTAGGGACCCCTTCCCCCCGCCGGCCCCCCAAGTACAGCTCATTATATCTCTCCCCGGCTCCTGTCACGAAAATCCTGTCACGGCTCCCGGTCCCCAAAGGTCTGG
>NW_024349804.1:11298795-11313723 GCF_902729225.1 Pteropus medius | reverse complement strand
GAGAGCCGCGGGCTGTCCCGTGGAGCTAGCGTTACGTATTTATGGAATCCGGACATATTCGTGGAACTACTTACACCCACTTCCTGGCTTGGTCCTCACCCATGGTGCCGCGAGGTCGTTAGGGGGCAGTTTTTCACTCCCATTTTATAGGCAAAGAAACTGAGGCTAGAAAAAGTTGAAGCAGCACAGGTCCGCAGGCGGCAGAGGCGGGAGACAGGGACAGTCCCCCTGCTCAGCGCGCCCCAGGGCAGTGTGAGGTGCTGCAGTTAAGGCTCCCAGCAGAAGGGCCTTTTGATCCAAATTATATGGCCTTTTGTGCTCCGGGGCAATTAACTTGGAGCCACGGCATGGCGTTCAAAATCGGTGCCCCGTGTGGGCGACAAGGAGCCATCATTATCTGGTGCCACGCAGCCTGCCCAGCCCTGCCCCGGACCGAGGGCCCGGGTCGGTGCCCAGCACAGCTGGAGGGGGAGCACGAGTTTCTCGAGGCGTGTCAGGCAGCTGGAGGGGCATCTGTCCCCTGCAGGCTGCAGAGCCTGGGCCCCCGACTGCCTGGCTCGAGCCCTCACCCCTTCCGCCCTGGCTCACGCCTCGCCTTCTCAGAGGCCCGCTCCGACCTCCCTGTTTGGATCTGTCCCCTGCCCCCTGCCGCTCCCAGCTCTGTCACCTGAGCTTCCCCAGCTCCTCACACGGGGCCTGCCTCACAGCGGACGCTCACAGACACTGGCTGGCTGAGCGAATGAATCCATCGACGAACGTACGCATGCAAATGCACGCACGAGACTGGGACACCACCACCGAGTGGTGTGACTTTGAGCAAGTCACCTTACCCCCCACCTTTGCAGGCCTTCGTACGCCCCTCCAGAATGGGGAGAGGCGTTCGCACCTCACCCAGCACGCGTCGGGCTCCTGGAGAAAACAGACATGGAAAAGCTTGGCCGGGGCACTTAGCAGGGTCTCAAACTGTTTTCCTGCCCTTCTGAGCTCCCGCCCATTCCTGCGGTGGCACTTGTCGGTCACTTAATATGATTTCACGTCTGTGAGTGACCGTCCGAAAGTAGAGGGAATCAGGGTTCCAATTATCTACTGCTGGTAACAAATGACTCCAAACGTAGCGGCTCGAAACAATCCTTTTCCTCTATGTCATGATTTGGGGGTGGGGGGCGGTCGGAGATCCAGGCAGTGTTCATCGGGGCTATTCTTAGGCTCCATGTGGCGTTGACTGTCGTCACTTAGTGATATTCAGCAGGCAGCTGGGCTGGGCTGGACTGGGCTGGACTGGGCTGGAGGGGATGTGCAGACCCAGAAAGACAAGTTCAAGGTGATTCCCCCTTAAACACGGGCTCGTGATCCAAGTCCTGGTGGGTGGGAAGCGGCAGAGGGAGCCAACGTCTTCATAACAGGAAGAGAAGCCAATGAAGTGACCGTTTGCCTGTCATCTCCAGCAAGGAGCCGTCCCTACCCTACTCAACTCCGGCACTCACTGGGCTAAACCACTTAGCCGCATCTCTCTCTGCCCGAGTCTGATCAGCTCCCGAGCCCATCTACTTTCCTGGCCGTCGGCAAAGCAATCTAAGAGTTTGCCATGTTGGGCGGGGTTCCCAGGAAATGCCGTGAGATACTGACGAGGAGTGATCAAGGCGCCACCACCCTTCAGATTGCCAGGGGAGCACCCCGGGCTGAGGAGAAGCTGACCTGCGCCGCAGTCTCAACAGAGGCCTCGGCCATCCCGTGGGAAGACCTTCAGAATGGTCCAGGGTCAAGTCCAGGCTTCCACCCGCTGACGTCAATCAGTCGTTCACTGGGGTCTGCCCCGGTGGAGGGGGCGTAACCTTGGTGAGGCTGCTGTCGGCGGGGTGACGAGGGCCTGGGTGGGGTGATGGGAGGGACAGAGGCAGGACAGAGGCAGCGTAAACAGCATCCACTACGATCGATCG
Organism: Pteropus medius; assembly: GCF_902729225.1. Lineage (NCBI taxonomy): Eukaryota > Metazoa > Chordata > Mammalia > Chiroptera > Pteropodidae > Pteropus > Pteropus medius. The sequence goes on along the minus strand of NW_024349804.1, from coordinate 11,311,786 downwards.
TAAAGGAAGCTGCAGAGTGTCTTAGTCAGCTGGGGCCGCCATAACAAAACACCGTAAACTGGTGAAACAATAGGCGTTTATTTTCTCACAATTCTGGAGGCTGGAAGTCCAAGATCAAAGTTGTCAGCATGGTCGGGCTCCGGAGAACCCTCCTCCTTGCTGTGTCATCAGATAGCAGGGAGGTGGCAGAAGGGAGGACTTCTGCCAAAAAGGCCACCTACTCCATCAGATTCGGGCCCATCCTTATGACCTCGCCCACCGTGATCACCTCCTGACAGCTCTATCTCTAAATACTTTGGGAGTTAGGGCAGCAGCACATGAGTGTGGGTGGCACACGGTTCAGTTTGTTGCATCGAGTTTTCAGATGCACAAGTTCCTAGAAGTGGATAAAAGTGTAAAAATGTCCTTCCCGGTTCCCTGTGGCTGTTGCAACAAATTATGACAAATTAATGACTTAAATAACACAAATGTATTATCTTCCAGAAATCTGAAACGAGCCTCACATCTGCAAGGTCGTCTTTCCATGGAAGGTGACATATTCACAGGTCCCAAGGTCATCTTTGGGACCACGATTCTGCCCACCACCGTGTCATTGAAGAACTTCTTTTGCCACATGCAAAACGGGGTACGAAGGAGGATCTAGCGGAATTAAATCAGAGAACATCTGATGGAGAGCGCGTCCTCTGCACTGGTGACAGTGTGGACGCTTTTGAGGAGAGTGCCTTGAACCGCGAAAGCTTGAGAGAGGCCCCGAGACCCTCGCGGGGGGCCTCAGACACCGTGGTCATGAACGAGGACAGTGACCTGGTGTGTCCCACAGCCCTACATTTTGTCAAGACCTCCAGAAGCATCAGTTCTCATCCGTGTTGGCGGGTCCCAGGAGTCAGTCTACAGTCTTAATAGACGAAATTTTTGAAACAGAAGATAAGCTGTTTTTCGCAATTTTTAATTTCATTGACAAGATAAGCTCCAATTAGCTTCCCCCTGTCCCACATTATTTGCTATGACTTTTTGGTGCTTTTCCCAGGCTCCTGCCTCCTCAGTAGCCATGCTCTCTCGCTTGCAAACAGTGGCTGTGCCCTGAGTCTCCGTGACGCACCGACAGGGACAGGGGCAGAGGGACCGAGGCTGCTGGGTGGCGGGGGGCTTGGGCCAGAAAGACTCCCCAGATGCGCTGATCCTGACATGAGGCGCTGGCTCAGCTGGCAAACAGAGAGCATGTATCAGGCAGGAGGTTCCCAACAGCACAGAGGCGTGAAACAGCCTGGAAGGTTCCAGAAGGTTCTGGAACTCTAAACTGTTCCGAAGGGGTGCAGTGGTAGTGAGGAGCCCAGGAAAGAAAATGAAGGAACGTACACGGCAGTCGTGTGTGAAATGGGGACGACACGGCCGCTTCGTAGGAGGTCGCTGGGAGGGCGTACTGAGCTGGTGCGTGTAAACATCTCAGGCGAAGGCTTGGCGCAGGAAAAGCCCTCGGACAGCTAATCTTGCCGGTTCCCTCCTTAGCAACCCATTTTTTCTTCTGGACTGTTTTTTTCCTACTGGGAAGAATGTTCTGTTGGGAAGTCGGAACTCACGTCGCCACAGGCTGCTTCTTCGTTCTTTCCGTTTCTCTTCCTGAAAACCTTTTCTTCTTTCTTTAAACAGCTTGACGGATGTAGAATCGACGTGCCATAAATCGCATATAGTTTACGTGTACAAAGTCATAAAACATTAACATACGTATCTGACCGCAAACCAGAATGAAATTAATCGGCCCGAAAAGCATCACTCCCTCAAAGTTTTCTGCTGCCTCTTGGGGATCCTCTCCTGCCCCTCTCTGCTCTGTACCCCAGGCAACCACTGGTATTTTTGTCCTATGGATTTTCTAGAATTTTACGTAAATGGAATCATACAGGATGTACCCTTCTCGTCTGACTTCTTTGACTCGGCATAATGAATTGGAGATTCATCTCTGTCATTGCATGTAGCAAAAGCTCATTCCTTTTTTATTACTGAGTAGTATTCCATCGTATGGATATACCACGATTTGTTTATGCATTCCCTGCTGACGGGCATTTGGGTTGTTACTATAATCATCGGGGCTGACCAATAAAGCTATTCTGAACTTGTGTGCATAGTTCCGTCTGGACATGTGCTTTCATCTCTCTTGGCTACACACGCAGTGGTAGAACGGGCGGGTCATGCGGTGCTCTAAGTGCAACTTTTTAAGAAACTGACAAACTACTTTCCAAAGTGGTTGAACCCTTTCATGTTCCTGCCAGCAGTGTCTGAGACTCTGGTTCCTTTGCTTTTTCTCCACGGTCGGTCTCTTTAAATAGAGCCATTCTAGTGGGTATGCAGTGGTATCTGCTTGGGATTTTAATTTGCACATTCGCCGTCTTTTCATGTGAATATTTTCCATCTGCATATGTTTGGCGAAGTGATTCTTCACATCTTTTGCCCGTTTAAAAATTGTTTGAGTTCTTATTAGTGAATTGTAAGGATTCTTTATTTTAGATGCAAGTCCTTTTATGCCCAGTCTGTGGCTTGCCTTCCTAATTGTGTCTTTTGAAATGCAAAAATATTTTATTTGACGAAATACAATTTGATGTTTTTCTTTTATGGTGTGGCTTCTGTGTCCTATTTAAGAAACCTTTGCCAAATCCATGATCACTACGATTTTCTCCTACACTTTCCCCTTGAAGTTTTATGGTTTTAGCTCTCGCGTTTAGATTTATCATCGATTTCAACTCAGTTTTAGCGTGTGCTTTGAGGTAGATGTCAGGGTTCATTTTCTTGCGTGCGGCTATCCAATTGTTACAGCCTGATTTGTTGAAAGATTATGCTTTCTTCGTTGAATTGCCTTGGCACTTTGGCAAAAATCGATTGTTGGGCCTGGCTCCAGGTCAGAGAATAAGCGGCTGCCTCACCCACTGATTGCAACTGTAAAACCCGGACAGGCTGCACGGAGCAGCTCGATGGAACTCAGAAGGAAATAGTAATGGCGGATCAGGAAAGAACGCCAGAATTTGAAGTACCACTGAAAAATGAGTTTGCTATTTTTAAAAACGCATCTGGAAACCCGGATGTGAGCACGGTGGCACAGAAAACTCTAGAAGAAGCCCTTTTCCTCCAATTCGTGGAGTAAGAAATAGAATTCCTAACCCTCAAGACAAGTATGGAGATTCTCAGACATTGTAGTTTTTATTTAGAAGCTTGATTTAGGCTCTATTTATATCTTCCAGACCTTGAATTAACATGCTCACTCTTTTCTCTACTTTCTTGGACATAGTTTAGGATATTTATTTCTTAATGCTATTGTCTGTCATTTCTTGTTCTGTTTCTATTGATTGATTTTTCTCATCATGGATTGTATTTTCCTGCTTCTTTGTTGGTCATTTTTGGTCATTTTTTATACCATATACTAGGATTTTTGTTTCCTGGTGTGCTGAATATTTTTATATTCTATACGTATTCCTGAGTTTTTGTCAGTGACACGATTAAGTGACTTGGAAATTATCTGTTCCTTTTGGCACGTGTTTTTCATCTTTATTGGATGATTTCAGGGCAGCCTTCAGTGTAGAGCAAATTTTACCCACTCTCGAGGCAATAAATACCCCCTGTGCATTCTACCTGACGTGCTTTGAACGGTGAGGCTTTCGTAGTCCACCTGGTGGAAACTCAAACTACTCCTGGCTCGTGGGAACAATAGGAGTCGTTCCGTCTGAATCCTCAGTGGCGGGTGGTGTCCTCACACACGTGTGCTGTGCAGTACTCAGGAAGGGCCCAGAGGGGCTGTCCGCAGATGTCCCCTTGCTAGTATTCTGCTCTGCCAACGCCAGTCATCTCATGCTCCCTGGATGCCCAACTCCAAGCCCCAGCTCGTGGCCACGGCCAGGTTTTGCCTGAGCTCCAGCTGTCTGAACAGCTCTCTGGAAATGGTCTCTAGGCAATAAGCTGGGGGCAGTTGTAGGGAACACTTTGTGAATTTTCCCTTTTTTGGGGATTGCCATCCCGCACTGCCTGATGTCCAATAAATGAAAATGGGGGTTTCTCGTGTTTTGTGTAGATTTCCAGTCATCTCCAGGAGAAGCCGACGCTGATCCTTATTACTCCTTCTTTGCCGGAAGCAGAAATCCTTATAACGTTTGAGCTGGGTATTTTTGTTTCTTTTAACTAAACAAGAAACCGAGGTTCAGAGAGGTTATGAGACTTTCCCATGGTCACACGGCTGGGACATGGAAGCTCTGGGGTGTAAACCAGACCCTGCGCCCCGGAGCCTTGTGGTGTGTCTCTAATGCCCTCCTGGGCGGCCCCCACCCCTGCTGATAAAGAAATTGAGTAGAGGTGGCATGAAAGACTTTTGTTCAGCTACCAGATATTGTTCCACGGTTTCTGTTTGGATCGAAGGTACTCGACCCAATGGATCGCATCAATGGACCAAGGAAGCAAGTCAAACCTAAATGATGGAACGGGGAGGAGGGAGTGAAGAGAGATGGAAGAGGTAGCTCATAATGGGTGATGATAACAGGGAGCCCGAGGGGCCCTTGCAATGACCAGTTCAATGTGCTTCCTTTGCATGATACGTGGGAGAACACTCTTTGGAGTCTACAGATTAGGGCAGCAAATGGCAGAAGGAACAATGTTGTGTGGTGCCTGGGCGAGGGCTGCGAGTGTTGTGGGTTGGAAGCCGATGCCACTGATTGTCAGCCAGATCTCTGGGGACTCCAGTTTCCTTATCTATAAACCAGAATAGACGAAAACTATATAGTTTTCATCTCATAGGATTCATTTAAAAAGAGAATGTAAAGTGCTTGACGCAACAGCAGAGTATGATAGTGATAGTTAGTGCTCGGTGAAGGGAATCACTGTTATTATTGCCACCATCGTCAGCGCCACCATCATCTCCGTCATCACTACCGCGGCCATCATTACTGTCTCCATCATCCCTGTCATTGACCTCGCCACCATCGCCACCATCACGCTGAGAACCACAGCCTATCGGGGTTGGAGGGGCTTTTGCAGGTTCCCTAATCTAACGTCTCTAATTTTACAAAAGGGGAAACCGAGACCAGAGACTGATGTGAGGCTACGCGGCGAGTTGTTGGCAGAGCTGGAACCAGAACCAGCAGTCATCATCTACCTGCTGCTTTCAGACCCTCGGCAGGTGTCAAAAGTGAAAATATTCCTGACGATTTGTTCATTTTTTTTTTCCAGTGGAAAGAAATTGAAAAACGAGATGAAGAAAGAAAAGACGACCGTTGTGGAAATGAGCCTAAAGCCACGGCGACTCTTACAGAAAATTGTGCCACGGATGCTCTGGAACTTCTGACAAGACTCTCCCGTGGAATTCCTGAGCAATGAGTAAAAACACTTGCAGAGGGTCCTTGTGGAAGATTTTACGAGCCTCCCGAAAGTTCTTCTGCGCTCTCTTGGGCCAGTCCCAGAATTCCCCTCGTTCCCCCGGAGCTCCCGCATGAGTCTCGTGGCATGGTCGCAGACGACCTGTGGCATTCTCGCTGAATTGTCACGAAAACCCCCCAGAGTTGCCATGTGCTTCTGGATGAGTTCTCACAGGTACATCGAGGACACCCGACTTGAAACTCTCTCTCAACGTCTATGGAATTCTTAACTAACTCTCACGGCATGCCGATAAAATTCACATGAAATGTTCACAGAACGGGCATCGAGTTATCTTGGAACCCACAGAGCACGCGGCGAAGTCTCCCCGAATTCCCTGGGGACAAGAACACACTGAAGACTCTCAAAATGATCAGGGATGAGACAAGTCCAGTCGAAGGATGCTGGGGACAGGAAAGGAAATGGGATTTGGTTTCCAAAAGTACTGAGAAGGCAGCTAGCTGACGTGTCTGAGGCTGCATCTTCTGACACGAGCAGCTTATGTCGATGGAAGATGGGACAAATCTGGATTTTCTCATCTAATATTTTCCCGTTTCATCCTGTGCTGTCGCATTTCAAAGGCGTCTCCGTCTGCATCCAGGACCTAGCGCCAACTGAACAGAACGTCCCTATAAAATTCTTCATACAATTCATTAACCACCTCCCCTTCCCTTAGGGCCTCCAGCGAACCAGGAATATTCTCCAAATCATTAATTAAGCCTGAGTCAGTTAAGAGCCTTGGACGCTGGCACGTAATGGATGCCATCTACTGATGTCCCATAATTCTTTTCAGGGTAGAACACAGAGACACGGGGACCATGACTTCACGGAGCCCGCCCAGAGCCCGCCGTTTCAGGACGAGACGCAGAACCTAGATCCCTAGGGGCTCAGCATGGGGAACAGCTGTCACACAAAGGGGACACCCAGGGAGGTCGGGGAGGTGGCCAGGCAGCACGACCCAGTCTTCAGCGCAGAGGTGTCTGTCGACGCCACTCTGAGCCAGCCTGGCCCCGTCCCAAACTCTGGGCCTGGGAGCTGGGGCCTGACTTGCTGGCCGGCTGGCCCTCACCCCCGGTTTGCTGAGCAGCCCTGCATGGGCCTCCCCTGCTCCCAGCTGGCTGAGAGCGCTGAGTGTCTGGGGTCTCAGCGCTGGACAGCTGCTCTGGGGAATCCCAGGCTAAGCTCGGCACCCCTGAGCGCCCGTCATTGCCCCTGGCATGGAGCACAATTCCAGCGAAGTAAGCGTGGGACGGGTTGTTTAGGACCTGGGTTCCTGGCAGGGTAGAGACTGCCGTTTGCTCTGCCGACTCCACGGTACCACGGTGGTGCCCGGCACACAAGGGCGTGTGATACGTGTGTGTCGAATGAGCGAAGGATGACGATCCCCATTATGCTACGACAGTGATAACAGTCGTAACGATTAACCACACTTGCCACGTGCAGGCGCTGGTCTAAGGCTTTCCACACGTCGAACACCTTTAATGACACAATGACTTCAGATGGCGCGCATTCGCATGCGATATTTACATGATATTTGATAGATATTTGCTGAGTGCCTATGATGTGCCGGGTGCCACGCTCGGCAATTATTTTCCTTTTTACCATTCGAGGTCCAAGTTACTGGATGAGTTTCTCTTCAGACTGTTGGAGCAGCTAGGTCCTCCGGTGTGCGTGGCCCCGAAATCAACTGGGATCCCCGAGCCACGGTCCGCATCAATCATGGTCCCCAACATCAGAGCAGCTCCCTGCCTTGTTTTATACTTCTACTGTTTACATCTCATTGGCCAGAACTGTGTTCCTGGGCTGCCCTGTGCTGCCAGGGAGCTGGGAAGGTGAGTTCCCCATCTTTGCAGCCTCCGTGGTAGGGGACGAGCCAGCATGAAGCGGGTGTCGCTGGGGGAGCTATCGACCCGTGGCCGCCAAGTTCCCAAGAAAGGCCCCTAAAGGGAGTGAGCACGGGCCTGGCCTTGCAGGCATCTGCTCTGAGCCTGGCCTTGCGCTCTGAGGAAGGAGGAGGAACAGCCCTCTGCAGGGCCTGGAGCAGCATGGCGGACTCGCCGCGGGCCGCTCCACGGTTCACCGCTTCCTGCCGCTCTGCAGTTGCTGCCACGCCCACGTGCCACCTGGATTTAATTTACTTAACAGCCTTCTTTCAATTGCCTCACCTTTTAAAAGCGTTAATCTCGTCCTAAGCGATAATAGCAACAAAATCGCAGTTTGGACGTGCGTGTGGCAAAGATCAATGTCTCTTCCACAGAAATTGCTCTCCTTTTCTCGGCTGTGGAAGAGCCCTGATTTTTTTTTCGCCTGGCCGCGGGACTGCTTGGAACAAAAACTTTCCATCCCGGCCTCTCTTTTGGCTAAGCGCAGTTTTATAACTTGTCCTGATCGGTGGGATGGAGGCAGAAGGTGTGAATTAAAGGAGAGAAATGTGTCTTTCCCTTTTCTCGTTCTGCTTCCCGCCGTCTGGAACGTACGCGTGATGGCTGGAGCTGCAGTAGCCAAATTAGCCCCTGAGTTGACCCCGAGAAAGGAAGTCCTGTGTAGCAGAGTAACAAGATGGAAGGAGGTAGGGCCCTGGTCTTGTGGAGGGCCATCCCAGCCCTTGACTTTCACCAAAGGAGAAGACATCTTTTTCCTTACTGAAGCCGCTGGTTTGTTGTTGTTGTTTGTTAATTGCAATGAAACCTATCCCTAGCTAATATAATGTGCTAGAAATATTTCTGAACACACATTAAAACACATGCCTAAGTATGAACCTTTTAAAAGGTTCACGACCACTGATGTCATCTACCCAAACTTAGGAAGCACTGACATCACGCAAACGCAAACACCTTGAAAACTGTCAAGGGCCACACAAATACCCTTGGTGCTCTCGGTCCTGTCCAGGCCCCACACACAGAAGGTGCTGGGTCTTACGCTTCTGGGTGGTAATAACAAAAGAAAGGGGGCAAGGGACATGGACAATGGGAAGTGCGAACCCGCGGCCCCTCTGCTTCCCTCCCAGGAACCAATGGAACACTCCACCTCCCGTCTGGGACGTGGCGACAACCTCAGAAGTCACGCCGAAACTAATTCTGAAGTGATTCTCTCTCAAAGCCACGAGTCCCAGGTTCCCGTCGAGGCAGTTGATTCACCTGAAATCATAGCCTTCAGTTCGAGTCTTCAGATGCTTCCCGGTCGCCTCGCGTGCCTGGGGCTAATGCCTCGTGTCAGGCCCCCTGCGCCTGACGAGCTCACCGCCTACGTGGGAGACGTGGGAGTAGAACGCAGACCTGTGCTCAGGGGCGGTAGCTCCGTCTGGGTCCCCAGGAGCCGCGCCCGAGACCCGGAGACAAGGATTTCAGTGGCAGGTTATAAAACTGCACTATCTGGGACGTGGCCCCAGGAAGCACCCGGCTGATCCTCGGGCCTTAGTTCCCTAACCTAGAAAATGGGCGTAATGATGGTCTCCCCGCTACCATGCCTGGACACGCGACGTGCACGCTGGCATATCGACACGCCAGCATTACGCACGCACCTGCCACACACGACACCATACACGTACCTGCAGCACACGCAGCACATGCACACGGCATACCAGCACATGCCTGCACGCATGCACACACGCAGCACGCATACCTGCGCGCAATACACGCACACATGCGCGCATTAATGCACACACATGCACGCATGCATTACAACGACGCTGCTATCCGCCATATTTTCTTGGTCGCGCATCGCATGGCGTATAATGACACACGCATATCGCATATCGACGCGATGACACGCATTTACCATGACGCCAGTGATTTGATGCTGGCGTATCGCGACACGCTTGGATGCCACGCATATCGCATTGCCATTGCCATCGCCAGCGACACGATATTACGCGCATTACTATTATTCTGCGGTCGCGTATATTGCTGCACGCATAATGCCGCATACACGCGTGATCGTGCCTGGCGACACGCATGACGTCGCGATACGCGACAGCCATCACGCGACGATACGCTTATAAATATTGGGCCACGCAGCGCCGACCTTGCCATTACCACGCTGCGCGTGTGGCGACGCCGCGCATAACATCCATTGTTTACCGCATATTACGCACGCATTATCGACATTACACGCATACGCTGCTATTGCCTGCTGGCACACACGCGATCGCATACGCATTATCGCCTGCTGTATAATATCGCGGTTACACGCGATCGCATAAGCCATGCATTGCCAGCACGGTTATTTACGCCAGCGTATCGCCGCGCAACGCACGCATTACACGCACACGCAGCACACACGACACGCAGCATACACATGCACGCAGCACACACACCGCACACGCCATTATTGGCCGCTGCGCCAAGACACAACCGCGCACGCTGCAGCACACGACGCTGCCTTATCGCCAGCACACCTGACGCTGCGACACGCCAAGACACGCATAATAATGGGCTGTTGTGAGTTATTAATTATCCATATGCTGGAGCTGTTCACGGAAACCAGTTCTGGGTGTCTGCCCGCCTCTGTCGGCGACATCGCGTTGAGAGCCCGAACTGGTCGTGATGGGAGTGTTTACACCACGGAAACTGGAAAATGCTACGGACCAGGGCTTTCCCCACAGAGCCGGCTGTCAAACAATGTGCTGCCGATTACCGTACTTAATGTGCACAAGACAGCGCCTGGCATGCGGGGCTCCATGCAGGGCCAGCGATGGCCATCACGACTGAGAAGGCAGCGAGCGAGCCAGGCCTGGGGGCTGAGGTCATGCCTGCCCCAGCTCCACATCCTCCGCCCCAGGCCCTGGATGAGTCTTTTCATCCCCGCCAGCCTAGACAGGCACGGCCAACGGGCAGGAAGACGCCATTCCTATGCAAAAAGAGATCGAGGCTTTGTTACCGGCCAGGCATTACAGTTTCTGTTCGAAAGCGGCAGTAGTTCACACAGAGGATAGCTTTACGTTCCTGCTCCGGCCAGCCACCGAAAGCGGTCGCCACGCTCCAGCCTGGTGACTTTGAACAAGTCGCCTGATCTCTCTGTGTCTGTTTCCTCGTGTAAAAAATGAGAATGACGAAGCATCAAGAAAACTCCTGGCATATAGTAAGCGCTCGATAAAGTTTACTGCTACTAACATAACATATCACTGACACCAGCGGTCACTATGTGTCACCTCCACAGAGAGATGCTCGACATCGAAGCCAACACAGTCCTGTACAAGCATGCGGAAGACCACATCGAGGTGCCGAGGGTTTTGGAGGTCTGGCCAAGGTCGTCTGGGCCCTTTGCACACGCCGCCGCACCCTGCCACCAGCCCCGGCTTGTGCTCCCACACTCAGCCTGCCTCCGCCCCTTCCCAGCTGAGAGGCTGAGGGCCCCAAGTAACTGCTGTGTCCCCTCACCCCAGCGGGGGCTTCAGAAGTCAGTGGCTCGGACAATTGCACTCTCTTTTCTCTTTCCAAAGACGGATCAGCCTTGGAGGCCCTTTGAAAGAACTGTGATTACATCTTCATTTGTGGGTAATGGGATTAGCCTGACCCATGGCAGAGCCTGGGGCCGTGGTGGGGACTGGCAGGGCTGCCTGTGATGGTGATGGCAGGGAAGAGTCGCCCCAGGCTGCCTGGCCCCTGCACACTGCCGGGCTCCAAACACGAGAAGGTGGGGGGGGCGGGGGGCGCGGGGGGCGCCCATGCCCTCCCTCAGATGCAGGGACCGGAAAATGAAATTAGCCCCATCCCAATGCACTGAGGACCGGCTACCTCCCTCGGGCCTGGCCTCTCCAATAGCCAAAGATCCTGGGTCCAGAGACCCCGGAATGATAGTGCGATCTGGGTTAATGATAGTGCGAGCGTGTGTGTGTGCGACAAACATGTGTGTGTGTGTAATGTGTGCTAATGTGTCAAATCAGCGCCATCATGTGTGTTGGGGAGAGGTGTCTTTTCATGCCTTCGGTCTCCAGATACCCTACCCAAAGGATGTCAGAAGACATGAAGGTGGAGCAGAGTAAGGGAGACGGGTGACTCCACCCGTCTGAGCCAGCCACATCCACTTCTCGACAGACCCGCCCGTGTGGCGGTGCCCACCGGTCCGCACACCACCGCCACCTCCCCTGCGGACTGAGCCAGGCCTCGCGCCGAGAGCCCTGCGTATGTCATTTCATACTGTTCTCGCCACATCCCAAGGAGGTGGGACCAGCCGTCCCAGAGCGATGCAAAAAATGCCCCCTTTTACACAGGAGGGGGGTCCAGCTTAGGGCCAGCGGATGCTGCAGCAGGCCCTCTATCTGACATCAGAGACCCCCTAATTGAGGGCTTTGGGGTCCACCAGAGAGAGTTTGTCTGTTGGTGTAATACTTGTTAACACCTAACGTAGTAAACATTTTTCCAATTAAAATTTTTAATTTTTTAAATTTTCCTAACTTTTTTTCTGAAAAATTTCAAACCTATCAAAAAAGCGCACGAATGAACACCTACGTGCCTGCCCTTCATTTAGAGTCTAGAGTCAGCGAGTGACATTGTTCATATTTGCTGTCACTCTCCACCCCATATGCATGCATGCGTGTAGATACGATGTATATTTATATGCGTATACGTGTGTGTTTATGATGCATAGAAGTGTGTATACTTTTTGTGAACCGTTTACAGACATCGATGACACTTGACTTCCAAATACTTCGGCATGTGTCTTCCAGAACAAGCACATTCTCTTACATAACCGCAATAATAATTACCGCAGAAAATTTCACATCGATTCAGTTCTGTGATCTAATTTATAATCCACACTCGGATCTCCCCGCCCTCCCAGTTTACCCAATAACGTCCTTTAAAGCTTTTTTTTCTTCTTAAGTCCAGAATACCATCGAGGACCACTCATTGCATTTATTTGTCATTTCTCCCAGAAGTCACTGGAAGAACTGACAGCTCTTTGCAGAGGGCCTTCTCTCCCTGCGTGGGCACGGACGGATGCTGCGTCAGCAAACACGGCGAATCGTGTCTCTCGTGGGCACCCTGCCTGGGACGATAGTGCCTCAAGGAACCAGTATGACGACAGATAACAATCAGAGCCTGTCCTCGAGGAGTGTTCTGAATTCAGTTTCCTCACTTGTCAAATGAGTATGTCACTAAATCTGGGCTTCTGCCAGAGGAAGTCCCCCAAAGTCCCGTCCCCTCTCCTCATGACCTCGATTCCGATTTTTTCGGAGACAATGAGTGATCTGGCCGCCCCCGCCAGCCCGCCAGGCTCTGCTGGATGGTGGCTGTCACAGTCTCCCTTGCAGCTATGGTCAGCCACGCGACCGACCTAGCCGACGAGGGCTACGGGGAGGTCTTCAGAGATATCTGCCTCTGGGCGCCATTTTCCTTTGCCAGTAAAAGGAGAAAGATGGGAAGAGCCCGGTTCTGTGATGCCAACGCTCAGTTGCCGCCCAGGCCTGAGCGGCCCCGTCCCACGTCTTTATTGCTCCAGCTGCTGTTGAAAGCATTCCTGACCGATACGTTCAGAGGCTTCTCAGAAAATCCCAGACACAGGGGAAAGTAAAAGTATACAGGGCCAAACACAATTAGGTCCGAACATCAGAGGCAAAGCCTAATGACGTCTATGAGCTTGGGGAGATTATTTAACCTCCAAGTCCAAA
>NW_024349804.1:11251814-11298784 GCF_902729225.1 Pteropus medius | reverse complement strand
CACTCCACCTCCCGTCTGGGACGTGGCGACAACCTCAGAAGTCACGCCGAAACTAATTCTGAAGTGATTCTCTCTCAAAGCCACGAGTCCCAGGTTCCCGTCGAGGCAGTTGATTCACCTGAAATCATAGCCTTCAGTTCGAGTCTTCAGATGCTTCCCGGTCGCCTCGCGTGCCTGGGGCTAATGCCTCGTGTCAGGCCCCCTGCGCCTGACGAGCTCACCGCCTACGTGGGAGACGTGGGAGTAGAACGCAGACCTGTGCTCAGGGGCGGTAGCTCCGTCTGGGTCCCCAGGAGCCGCGCCCGAGACCCGGAGACAAGGATTTCAGTGGCAGGTTATAAAACTGCACTATCTGGGACGTGGCCCCAGGAAGCACCCGGCTGATCCTCGGGCCTTAGTTCCCTAACCTAGAAAATGGGCGTAATGATGGTCTCCCCGCTACCCGACACGCGTTGGCATTACTGCCTTTCTGTACATTGCCTTTACTTTACGTACTACGCACGCCACACAGCACTACCTGGGCGTACCGTGCTGGCGTACCAGTATAAGTTCACTAAACCGGTCGGTCGCGCACCGAAAACTGTGACCTTATAACGATATGCCGTTTGGCGGCGCGGCGCGTTCGTGCGCGCGCACCTTGGTGATGTGGCGGCCATGTCGCCTGCTGACATAGTTCGCGCGGTCTTCGGCCTGCCTGGGCGACCTCTTGTTCCTTTATATAACGCGCGTGTGGCGCACCGCGGCCGCCAGCGGACGTACGATTCGCAGGCGCAAGCGTGTATTTTGGTTCATACGCGCACCACCATGACGCATAGCGGTACCTGCTGCCGCGGTAACGCTAAACCTCAGCGTTGCGCGCTTGCCCGTCTGGCGGTACGCCAGACGCCCTTGCCTGTGACTTGCTTAGCGTATCTTGGGCGCGCGTTTTTCGCCGTCTGCGACATATAACCGTAACGATAATCTTAAACCTTACTACCAGCATGATTTGTGCTTACTCTTGATGTATGATATTACCCGTACTCTTGGATCCTTTCTGCCCGGTGCCGGCATTTTCCGCGGTACCTGAAGCGTCTGTTTCGTTTCGTGCCTTACCTGCCACCAGCGTATGCAAATGTGCCTGCGGTACTGCCACTGGATCGCGCCGCAGCGACATAGCGGTTCTTTACTACTTACGGTCTTATATAGCGTGCCCCACCTCGTGCATAGCGTGATCGTGGCAGGTTCTTACACTTGATCCTTATTTTGACGCCAAATGGCGAACATAACGTTGCTTATAACGACGCGGATGCGCAGATGCTGGTACCGCGCGCTGCATACACCCACCTTTTATCGCAGCACCACTGTGCCTTTACACACACACCGCGCCTTACGCAGCACTGCGCCACTGCAGCCATGCCTGCCCTTATGACGCACCATAGCGCCCTGCATACACAGCGCGTGGGCTGTTGTGAGTTATTAATTATCCATATGCTGGAGCTGTTCACGGAAACCAGTTCTGGGTGTCTGCCCGCCTCTGTCGGCGACATCGCGTTGAGAGCCCGAACTGGTCGTGATGGGAGTGTTTACACCACGGAAACTGGAAAATGCTACGGACCAGGGCTTTCCCCACAGAGCCGGCTGTCAAACAATGTGCTGCCGATTACCGTACTTAATGTGCACAAGACAGCGCCTGGCATGCGGGGCTCCATGCAGGGCCAGCGATGGCCATCACGACTGAGAAGGCAGCGAGCGAGCCAGGCCTGGGGGCTGAGGTCATGCCTGCCCCAGCTCCACATCCTCCGCCCCAGGCCCTGGATGAGTCTTTTCATCCCCGCCAGCCTAGACAGGCACGGCCAACGGGCAGGAAGACGCCATTCCTATGCAAAAAGAGATCGAGGCTTTGTTACCGGCCAGGCATTACAGTTTCTGTTCGAAAGCGGCAGTAGTTCACACAGAGGATAGCTTTACGTTCCTGCTCCGGCCAGCCACCGAAAGCGGTCGCCACGCTCCAGCCTGGTGACTTTGAACAAGTCGCCTGATCTCTCTGTGTCTGTTTCCTCGTGTAAAAAATGAGAATGACGAAGCATCAAGAAAACTCCTGGCATATAGTAAGCGCTCGATAAAGTTTACTGCTACTAACATAACATATCACTGACACCAGCGGTCACTATGTGTCACCTCCACAGAGAGATGCTCGACATCGAAGCCAACACAGTCCTGTACAAGCATGCGGAAGACCACATCGAGGTGCCGAGGGTTTTGGAGGTCTGGCCAAGGTCGTCTGGGCCCTTTGCACACGCCGCCGCACCCTGCCACCAGCCCCGGCTTGTGCTCCCACACTCAGCCTGCCTCCGCCCCTTCCCAGCTGAGAGGCTGAGGGCCCCAAGTAACTGCTGTGTCCCCTCACCCCAGCGGGGGCTTCAGAAGTCAGTGGCTCGGACAATTGCACTCTCTTTTCTCTTTCCAAAGACGGATCAGCCTTGGAGGCCCTTTGAAAGAACTGTGATTACATCTTCATTTGTGGGTAATGGGATTAGCCTGACCCATGGCAGAGCCTGGGGCCGTGGTGGGGACTGGCAGGGCTGCCTGTGATGGTGATGGCAGGGAAGAGTCGCCCCAGGCTGCCTGGCCCCTGCACACTGCCGGGCTCCAAACACGAGAAGGTGGGGGGGGCGGGGGGCGCGGGGGGCGCCCATGCCCTCCCTCAGATGCAGGGACCGGAAAATGAAATTAGCCCCATCCCAATGCACTGAGGACCGGCTACCTCCCTCGGGCCTGGCCTCTCCAATAGCCAAAGATCCTGGGTCCAGAGACCCCGGAATGATAGTGCGATCTGGGTTAATGATAGTGCGAGCGTGTGTGTGTGTGTGTGTGTTGTGTGTGTGTCGCGTGCGTGTCATCATCGTGTGTGTGTTGGGGAGAGGTGTCTTTTCATGCCTTCGGTCTCCAGATACCCTACCCAAAGGATGTCAGAAGACATGAAGGTGGAGCAGAGTAAGGGAGACGGGTGACTCCACCCGTCTGAGCCAGCCACATCCACTTCTCGACAGACCCGCCCGTGTGGCGGTGCCCACCGGTCCGCACACCACCGCCACCTCCCCTGCGGACTGAGCCAGGCCTCGCGCCGAGAGCCCTGCGTATGTCATTTCATACTGTTCTCGCCACATCCCAAGGAGGTGGGACCAGCCGTCCCAGAGCGATGCAAAGAACGCCCCCTTTTACACAGGAGGGGGGGTCCAGCTTAGGGCCAGCGGATGCTGCAGCAGGCCCTCTATCTGACATCAGAGACCCCCTAATTGAGGGCTTTGAGGTCCACCAGAGAGAGTTTGTCTGTTGGTGTAATACTTGTTAACACCTAACGTAGTAAACATTTTTCCAATTAAAATTTTTAATTTTTTAAATTTTCCTAACTTTTTTCTGAAAAATTTCAAATCTATCAAAAAAGCGCACGAATGAACACCTACGTGCCTGCCCTTCATTTAGAGTCTAGAGTCAGCGAGTGACATTGTTCATATTTGCTGTCACTCTCCACCCCATATGCATGCATGCGTGTAGATACAATGTATATTTATATGCGTATACGTGTGTGTTTATGATGCATAGAAGTGTGTATACTTTTTGTGAACCGTTTACAGACATCGATGACACTTGACTTCCAAATACTTCGGCATGTGTCTTCCAGAACAAGGACATTCTCTTACATAACCGCAATAATAATTACCGCAGAAAATTTCACATCGATTCAGTTCTATGATCTAATTTATAATCCACACTCGGATCTCCCCGCCCTCCCAGTTTACCCAATAACGTCCTTTAAAGCTTTTTTTCTTCTTAAGTCCAGAATACCATCGAGGACCACTCATTGCATTTATTTGTCATTTCTCCCAGACGTCACTGGAAGAACTGACAGCTCTTTGCAGAGGGCCTTCTCTCCCTGCGTGGGCACGGACGGATGCTGCGTCAGCAAACACGGCGAATCGTGTCTCTCGTGGGCACCCCGCCTGGGACGATAGTGCCTCAAGGAACCAGTATGACGACAGATAACAATCAGAGCCTGTCCTCGAGGAGTGTTCTGAATTCAGTTGCCTCACTTGTCAAATGAGTATGTCACTAAATCTGGGCTTCTGCCAGAGGAAGTCCCCCAAAGTCCCGTCCCCTCTCCTCATGACCTCGATTCCGATTTTTTCGGAGACAATGAGTGATCTGGCCGCCCCCGCCAGCCCGCCAGGCTCTGCTGGATGGTGGCTGTCACAGTCTCCCTTGCAGCTACGGTCAGCCACACGACCGACCTAGCCGACGAGGGCTACGGGGAGGTCTTCAGAGATATCTGCCTCTGGGCGCCATTTTCCTTTGCCAGTAAAAGGAGAAAGAATCAGGCAACCAGTTCCTGTGATCACTGCCTCAAAAGATTCTCCCTGCAAACCAAACAGCCGTCAATCTTCTTCTCCAACTATACTCTTCAAAGCAGCATTCAAACCAGTCAGTTCAAAGGCAAATATCAAAAATCGAACCTAGGAAAATGCACAAAATGGGGTCAGCTAGTGGGGAATCCAAACATCGAAAACAAAACCAGCCAATAAACGTCTATAAAACTTAGGAGATATTCTCTCAGATCCATCATCATAAATGACAAAGCAAAAGAAAAAAAAAAAAAAAAAAGAAAAAGGAAAAGGAAAAAAAAGAAAATGGAAAAAGGAAAAAAGGAAAAAGAAAAGGAAGGAAAAAACAAAAGGCGGAAAAAAGAAAAGGAAAAACGGAAGAAAAGGCATTGAAAAAAAAAGAAAAAACAAAAAAAAAAGAAAAAACAAAACAAAAAGAAAAAGGAAAAAGGCACGGCGCAAAAAAAGAAAAAAGAAAAAAAAAAAGAAAAAAGGAAAAAGGAAAAAGGAAAAAAAAAGGAAAAAGGCTTTTAGAAAGAAAAGAAAAGAAAGAAGAAAAAAGAAGAAAAAAGAAAAAGAAAAAAAGAAAGAAAGGAAAGAAGGAAAGAAAAGGAAAGAAGGAAAGAAGGAAGGAAGGAAGGAAGGAAAAAGGAAGAAAGGAAGGAAGGAAGGAAGTCCAGATAAGGCTGGAAAGACATAACTTACACACTTATATTTACTTAGTTACCCATTCAACAAATATTCGTTGAGCACCTACTCTGTGCCGTTCATTTAAGAACTATTTAATGATCACCTACTACGCTCTCAGGGCTGTTCTGAGTGCTGCAGGTGCCTGCATGAATCAGACGGCGCCCTTGCCCTCATAAACCTACACTCTGCAGTTCCCTTCGGGTTGCAGTGACTCAGCAGCAACCTTGCTCAGCGGACGGGACTGTTTCCATGTTCACAGATGAGGAAACTGGGGCTCTGGGAAGTTTGGTCCTCGCGGCCGCCCAGCCAGGGTGGCGGAGCGGGCCCGCCCCTGGCCTGCGCTCTGGCTGCTGCCTGGGGTCGAGCCCGTGCGGCATCAGCGAATCACAAGCCCCGGGGGAAGGACAGCACCGCGTCCAAATTTGTTTTGGAAATGTGGTTCTGATTTTGATCTCATTTCATCAGATACATAAAAACGATTATCCGGAGAATGGACAGGCTCAGTGGTGCATCATGTGCCGCTAGCCTTTGCTCAGCGTCTCAGAGCTGGTGGGTGGCCGAGCTGGGGGACCCTGGGCCCGGCCGGCACAGCGCGTGCTCTGCTCGCTCTTTCCATGGTCCCCTCTTCTTCAGCGACGCGAGGGCCTTCGAGATCCAAGCGCAGTTTCCCTCTCCAATTACGACAGGTCAGGAGAGAACCCCACTTTCCAGAACGTCTACGAAGGTACGAGGCGCCACCATGACCTGCCTCACTTCATTCCGTGTCAACTCTGGGGAACAGGTGTCACTCATCCTGTTTGAACGGGCAGAGAAGCCGAGGCTCAAGGGAGTCACGATATTCCCTCCAGGTCTCACGGCCTTCGGCGCAGGGCCTCACTGTACCTATTCCGGGTCTGTCTCCCTGCCAGACTGTGAGCGCGGAAGCCACACCCGTTTCATTTATTGCCGAGTCCCCTCAGTCCAGGACCCCGAGCCTGAGAAAGATTTGTTGACCGACACATGCTGCCGGAGGGAGGATGCGGCTAAAATTCTCTGGCTCACGCGCCTTGGAGGGCTGAACAGGGCATAGGGCGGGCGGAAGGGGAAAGGAGACTCCTATTTGCCAGGAAAAGCAAAACCCCGTTTAAAACCGCATCCCGGGATCTGGGCCTCTGCACATTTCCATCACACGGATGAACGGAAGTCAGGTGCTGGTTCCTGAAATGAGGAGAGAGGGCCAGGTGCACAGGCCTGGGAGTCAGGATTCTCTCTGCGGGAGCCGGAAGCTGCTGGGCAAAGCCCTCCCTCCTTTAGGCCTCGGTTTCCCCATCTATGGAAAGAAAGGCAGTCGGATTTCTAGACTCTGTCTTCTCTTCGCCGGAACACCCTTCCCAGAGCTAAGATGGCTGGGCTTTTGTCCAGCTCTTAGGAAGCAAAAATTCAAAAGTCTAGCTTTTTATCCATCGGCAAAGGGTGTAGCTTAACGAACCATTAGGACTCAACCTCATCAGCGCCCAGATGATAATAAAAATCACATGGTCCTTACCAGGTATTAAATCATCCCTGTTTAGCAGATGAGCAAACTGGGGCCCAGGGCAGGTAAGCGATTTGCCCGGTGAGCACTACCATGTGATGGACGCTGACTCAGCCTGCGCTCCTGACCACCGCTCTGGGGCACCTTCCAGTTTGGCGTCTGCCATGTGCTGGACCTCAGGCCAGGATCTTACACCAAGGGCAGGGGGCTGAGCTTGAACCGGGTTGTGGCAAGGGTTGTCCTCGCGTCCCTAAAGATGGCTGATTAAGCAGCCGACTTGGGCTGGAACCCCTCCCTCCTCTTCCGGCCAGCTCTGTGACCGCAGGAAAGGTGCCAGGCCTCTCTGATCCTAAGTTTTCCCATCTGGCATTTCCATCACAGAGCTGTGCGTAATGCAGTTCCTTTTGCTTTGTCTCAGGAAATGGGGGAAAACTCCCCCGAATGATTACTTCCAGGGAGGGAGGCTGTCGCACCGGGGAATTGAGAGGACCCACATCTGTCTCGGGTGTTCCCATCCAGTGGGCAGAGCTGGCCGCCACATGGCAGGATTTGAGGGCAGTCCAGTCGATCCGTCCCCGACCAAACGCTTGTCCTCCCTCCACCTGGCCGGGTGTCTGGGATGCCCTGCGGTGCCCAGCACCTCCTGACCCAACCCCCAAATACGTGAAGAGCACTGATAAACTATAGTTACGAATAAAAACAGAGTTACGAATAAAAATGTTCACTCCCGTTTGCACAGGGCTTACCGCGTGCTGGCTGCACTCAGAGCTTGGCAGGAGTGTCCCTTTGAGGAAGAGGGTGTTCTCCTCATTCCACAGAAGGGGAAACTGAGGCCCCGAGGGATCATTTCCGTGTCCCAGGGTAGTGTCGTGATGGAGGCATCCATCCCTGCCAGACTGTAAGGTGGCAGCTGCTCCATGTGCCCGGCTGCGGACATGAAGCTGGACTCCTGGGGACCAGGACTGTGTCTGATCCTGCTGACATCCCACGGCTCACTAAGTATTCACCGACTGGGTGACAAGGGAGCCTCTGTGCCCGTGGCAGCGGCTGAGTAGCCACTCACCCCACCCACTTCCTCCTCCTCCCAGTGGCTCAGCTGGACTACAGTTCCCAGCTTCCCTTGCAGCTGGGGCCAGTGGACTATGTGGAGAAGTTACTGCACCTTTCCCAAGGGTGGCCCATAAAACCCCTCTTTCTTTCCTGCCCCCTTCCTTTCCCCCATCGTCCAGCTCTATGGGGAGGACCCGGCAAAGACTTCAGAGGCTGGAGGGTAGGTGCAACCACAGGGTGGAAGGAGGCTCAGCGCCCAGGTCCCCACCTGGAGGACGGCTGTGGCAAGCACCTGCACCGGGCTGTTATGTGGCTTCCGATCTGTCAAGCACCGGGCGTTTGGCGCAGCCTGGACTCTGCCATCACCGATAGAGGATGGAGAGAAGGCTTTCCCCAGAAGCTCCCACCCAGCGCTGAGTCTCCCGCACACCATCTCTGTGCTCGCTTCTCCCAAGCAGGTCTGCACACCCCCCGTGACGGGGAGCTCACTCCCCCGGGAGGCACGCTTTCAGTCTGCGGACGCCCCGCTGCAGGAAGAGGCCTCCTCGCTGTGAACCCCGCCTCCGCCCTCCCCAGAGCCAGGCGGCTTCTCTTTCTGGGCGAATTCTTATTTTCTTCGCTCAGCCAACGTGTGTGGAAGCCTCTGACCTGCCAGGTCGTCCCCAGGCCAAGCTCTGCCCCCCGTCCACCCCTCCCGGGGCATGGTCTGTGGGGCGGCTCCATTTTTATCGTCTCTGGTGGACAGAGACGCGGAGTCTCCGGCTCGCTCCCTGGCAGGGTCTGGGCGGGATCTCCCACCCCACCCCCGTGCAGCACCCGGCATCCTGTACATCATTTTATCCTCACGACGACCCGTTAGGATGTACATCGCTTTAGCCCAGAAAACTGAAGGGGAAACTGAGGTTCAGAGAGGTGACATCACCTGTCCAGAGGACTATGACCAGAAAGTAGCAGGGCAGAACTCAAATGCAAATGTGTCTGACACCAAAGCCCAGGGACCCCGCTCCGGGGGTGAGAAGCAGCCCCAGAGAGCTGCGAAGAAAGGACCAGGCTGGACAAATGGAGGCACGGGCCCCTGGGATCAGCTGCCCACCCTGCATTCTGTCCACTGTGGTTGCCCTGGCCGTGTCCCTGGAGGGCAGTGGCTCCTCCCTGGGTACCTGGGTGGCGGGGGTTATGGGAAGAGTAGCCAAGGCCTGTGCTACGGCCATTCTCTGTGTCCAGATCCGTTAAGGGAAGCCCGGCGTCTGGCAGGGCCTATTGCTGGGTGGACGTCGCTGACCGGCAAGTCGCTGACACACGTCCTTAATCCGACCTGCCGGCCGTTTGCCAGGGGCCAGCACGCAGGAGCTGCTCGGAGGGCCCGCTGAGCATGGAAAACACAACTTTCTGGTCCGACGGACCTAGTGCCTGTCAGGGGCTCACGCACACCATTTCATTTCATCCTCACGAGGGGCAGCGAGGTAGACGCTACTATACCCACTTTCCAGATAAGGAAACCGAGGCTCAGAAAAGCAAAGTCGTGAGTGTGTGCAGCCGGGGGTGGGAGCGATGGGATATGTCCACGCGCGGGCAGGCCTGGGTTTAAACGCCATGTCGACTCCACGACAGTCTTCTGGTGGGAAAACATTTACAGATGGCGTCTGCCCTCTCTCCAAACACCTCACACCGCACACGACCCCGCGTGGATCGTGGGACCACACGGCAGTGGTCCCGCAGACCTGCGAGCTTCGTGAGGGCAAAGACTGATGCGATGAGCCCACCTGCTCCCGCGGCTGGCACGCGGGAGGGGCGCGGGACGCGGCGAGGCACCGGGACTCCAGGGCTTGGCCGTGGAGAGGACGAGAAGGGGGGAAGGAGTGAGCGAGGCCCAGGAAGAGTCAGACGGCAGCAGATACGAAGGAAAAGTCAACAAGAAGGCAAGTCTGGGAGGGGAAGTGTCGCCATAAAAGCAAGAGTGATAAGGGAAACAGAGAGAAAGGACTTCGGCATCGGGCCGGTCTCAGCCTCCATGGGGACAGATGGGGCTCCCGGAAGAGCAGGGGGCCGTCTTGGAAGGTGGTGAGCTCCCTGTCCCCGGAGGTGTGCGAGCAGGACTGCGTGGCCCCGCGGCTGGGAAGTCTCAGCGAGGACCTGTGCCTCCTGCGATGGCCGCACGGCTTCTCCCTCCCCTGAGAGATGGAGGCTCTGGCTGTGACAGCCACGCTCTCTGAGGCACCGTCACACGCACGGCGCCCCTTTCACACCTCTCACGGCACTTTGAATGCAGCTAGAAAGATCCGGAATTCTAAGTTCAACGCCGCTCTTCTGCGTTGATGTAGGTGCTCTGTCCTTGACCCTGAAGTCTCAAGCCCAGGCAGAGGCCAGCTGCCATCTCGACCGAGACCGCATGGTACCGTGAGAGGATCAGTCTGAAGCCCTCCGCCCGCATTCAGGGCTGACCGTGGCCCAGTCCTGGTCCCTCCCCAGCCTTCTTTCTCTCTGCAGCCCCATCGAAGTGCCACATAAACCCGAGCTCAGCCCTAGGCAGGCCCTCCCTCCCTGACCACATCGGTCAGGCACCGGATGGACGCTGACCCTGGCAAGGGATGTCACCGTGGACTCCTCTATCTAGCCCAAGTTCAGGTCCAGCTTTCTTCAGCTGAGAAAACCCCCAGAAAGGTTCGCAGCCGAGGTCAGGGGCTGGGCAGTACATCGCAGGGTCCACCGCGCTGGGGGATTTCTAGCTCTGTGACCTCAGCCCGCAAAATGGCATGAGCACCAGTTCTCAAATATTTCAGTCTCGAGACCCCCTCGCCCTCTTAAAAAGTATTATCGAGGACCCCGAAGAGCTTTTGTTCGTTTATGTTTTACCTCCTGACATTTAGAAGTTCAAACTGAAAATATTTTTAGAGTATTTGTTAATTCATTTAAAAGGAATGGCAAATCTCTTACGTTTAATATAAAAAATGTATTTTCAATTTCATAAAAAAACAAAACAAATGCAGAGTGTCTCCCTCGTCCCCGTTCCCGCAGATCCCTCTGCCGTCTGGTGTAGCAGACGGGCCCGATTCCTCGTTTCTACTCCTGCGTTCGATCTGTTGCAATAGGTTGTTTGGTTGCAGTACAAAGGAAATCTGGCCTCACAGATAGAAGTTAGAAGAAGTTAGAAAAGTTAATAGGCTTCTCAGATTATTTCTTACTACTACACAAACCCTGACGAGTGGTAGCGTTTTAACAGTCGCGATGTGGTACCCGAAGCCATATGGAGGAACTTTTTGTTCTTTGTTACGTTAAAATCCATTGGTCTATTTTGCACTTCGAATGGATCCTCGACCTGTGTGCGATTTTGAAACATCATGCGTTCGTCGTTTGTAAAACATTGGCTCGCTGACTTAGGAGAGCTTCTGAATGTTGACATATTTAATTATGCGACATCAAAAACAAAAAAAATCACATTCCTTAATCTCATCACCGATCTCATTCATATCACAGGCAGGAAAGTCTTTAAGCATCGGGTGCAAGCACAGAGGAAAAACCCTATGGGGACACAGCGAGAAGGCAGCCGTGCCTAAGCCAGGAAGGGAGTTCTCACCGGAACCCAAATTTGCCGGCACCTTGACCGTGGACTTCTAGCCTCCAGAACCATGAGAAAATAAATGTCTGTTGTTTACGCCCTCCTCTCTGGTATAGTGTGATGGCAGGCCAAGCAGACTGACACACCCTCCCCATACCCTTCTCCTCCCAAGGCCCTCGTATTGTTGGTTTGTATGGCTTGAAAAATCCTTCGTTAGCTGCAAAGAACTGGGCACGAGCAGACGTTACTGTCGAAACTCTGTTCCCAGACAACCCTTGGGCAAAGCTCCCAGCCTCTAGGATCGTGCCTTGAAGGGGATTTTGATGAGAACATTCCAAGATGGCAGTGGAAAATCCTGATGCTGAATATTTGAGAACCGAATTGGAACGAAAACAATTTTCTAGCTGATTTTCTAAAACAATAAACAGTGGAAAGAATGCCAGGGTGGTAGTTTAAACCGCCACAAGCCAGAGAAAATCAGCTTCGAGCCTTATAGCCGTCAAGCAGACACATCAAGGCAGATCCGTCACAGGGGACTTCAGCAGCCAACCTAATGGTGACGGCGCTAGTGGTGGTGTTGATGGTGGCCATGGTGATGGTGGCGATGACGATGATGATGGGGTTGGTGGTGGTGATGATGGTGACGGTGATGGTGTTGCCGGTGATTGCCGTGAAGGCAGCAATGATATGCCGACCGATGAAGGTAAGCTGATATCGATCGCGAGGATGGTGGCAAAGATGTCAATGATGATGGTAAAAATGGTGCTGATAATAATGATGATGAAAGTAATAGTGAGGGTGGTGGCGATGATGACGGTGGCGATGCTAATCGTCATGGCAGTGGGAATGACGGCAGCCATGGCAATGGCAACTATAGCGACGATGATAATGGTGACGACGACGATGGTGAGAATGAGGAGGAGGGTTCGCAGCAGCTTTCACGCAGAAAAGGGGAAGTCGAGTCGCTTCTCCAGTTTGGAAATTGCTCTTCGATGTTGTTTTTCTGAAACGGAATTCACCGGAAAGAGGCTCCCCGCCCCCGGGAATGGCGGAAACGCAGCTCCCTCTTACCGATCCTAAGGTGGCCGCGTCCCAGGCGATGGGCACCTGTGACACGGGACCCTCCTCTTGGGCCAGTGGTGGCCATTCCCGCGGGGGCCATCCTGAGCGGAGCTGAGGCCAGGATGCTTTGCTGGAGATTAAGCTCCCATGACCACGGATCACTTGCCCTGGGCTAGATCTCTCAGTTCTCAGGCCTTCAGAGACCCAGCAGCCCTGCAGGGACCCATGTAAAAAGCTCAGCCTCATCATGGATGGGGAGAGACCACGTGGAGCAGGGGAGGCCCAGCCGCCTCAGACACAGGACCGGGGCCACGTGGAGCGAGCCGGCCCAGCCGAGCTCCCTGCTGAATGTAGCCACGTGAGCAACCCCAGCCAAGAGCAGAAGAGCCTCCCGGCTCAGGCCAGACGCCCCATAGGACCGTGCGACGGAGTAAATCGCTGCTGCCTTAAGTCTCCACGTTACGGAACTGTATCGGGCGAGCGAGCGAGTCCCTGCGTATTTCCGAGGACGTTTCCTGGGAACAAGGACATGCTCTCATACACCCAGTGCAGCTGTCAGAGTCGGAATCTAACGCCGGCATGGTATCATTGTCCGATCCACGGTACTTATTCCAATTTCGTTAATTGCCCCCCCAATGCCCTTTACAGCATTTCCCCCTCCAATTCAGGATCCTTATAAACAAATTTGACTTCACCCCCAATCGCCTTTGTGCCCCTGCTTACGGGACCCGCCTCCCAGATGGATGCTCAGGTCCACGCAGCCCCGCCTCAGGCCGAGCGCCGTCACGGGGTGGCAGCCCCACAAGTGGGGTCTTCATCCTTCCTCCCAGACAAAACACACGTTTTTGTGGGTGAGCTACATACATACGCCCACGGGACAGAAAAACGAACTTTTTGTTTTAAAGGAGATTATACATTTCAGGGGCCACGTTGGCTTCCAAACGTACTGCCTCAGGCCCCAGGGACCACCACCCCATCAGCCCTGGAAACGCTCACGGACCAAAACACAGTCTCATTTGCGGTTCACGCAAACCGAGCTGCCGACGCGAACCCTGTGGGCACAGAGCCTCACAGGCCATGCCCCTCTCGGGACCTGATTCAGCAGTGGATGTGGGCCGCTCCCCTCCCCCAACCGTTGTCCCAAGATTTCCCCTTATACGTCCGCTTTGGGATTTGGCCTCTGTCTGTCCATCTCCCGCACAGGGCCCCCCAGCATTCATACAGGAAGCCACAGGCCGCCCACCGCGCAGCAGGAGGCGGAGCGGGTAATTACAGGGCCCTCAGCAAGAAATGAAAGGCCCCGCCCTTTCAAGGATGGCGATTGCCTAGAGAGCCCTCGGGGTGGAAAGGGACCGTGGGGAGCCCCAGGAAGGCACCTGTGAGGAAGGATGGGTGTGGCTGTGGCTCCGGTGTTCCTCATCCAGGAACCCGTTCTCTCCACACCTGCAGCATCAGGCACAGTCACTCAGTTCAACAGGTGTGACATCAAGACTCAGAGACCTCATGATCCCAAAGTCACCATCCTGGATTCAAAGCCAGGTCTGCTTGCCACTGAGGCCACGGCCTGCGCTCCCAGAGGCTTCTCTCCTGTGCTTCAGTGCATGGACGGTGGGGCTGGACCTCCTAGGTTGAAATCCCGGCTCCACCCCTCCTCGATGACCTCGGGCCACCTACTCTAACTGCCGGGACTCGGTGTCCCCGTCTGCCAAACGGCAACGGCAATGGTAGCTTCCGGAGAGGCCTCTGCGAAAGGCTCGTGACAGGGCCCGCCCTCCAGGACGCGCTGTCACCCATGTGTCCTTAGCCGCGACAAGGTCCCGCATCGGTACCAACTACACTTTAATAAAAAAATTAAAAAATAAATGTACGCATATTTAAATGGATTTTTATTTCTATCGAGCACATAACGAACCGCTCAGTTTAAAGTGTGCCGTTCACTGGCCGTGCATCCATGACACTGTGCAGCCATCGCCACCATCTCGTTCCAAAGCATTCCCGTCATCCCAGAGGCGTCACTCGACCGGGACCTTTGTACAGGTTAAGGACGAGACGAAGTGATAACCAGTCACTCCCCATCTTCCCCGGCCCCAGCCTGTAGCAACCGCCACTCTGCCTTCTGTCCCAACGGATTTGCCTCTTCCGGACATTTCGTATGAATGAAATCGTACGATATTTGTCCCTTTGTGTGTGGCGTCTTTCACTTAGAATCACGTTTCGTCCACCTGTAGCAGGTATCAGCACCTCGCTCTTTTTATCTGGCCGAATAATATCCCATGGCGTGACCAGCCCACATTTTGTTGATCCAGTCATTCATTCGTCGGCTGATGGGCATCTGGGTTGTTTCCACCTCTTGGCTGTTTTGAATAATGCTGCTGGGCACATTCGCGTACACGTTTTTCTGCAGACATCTGTTTTCCTTTCGCCCAGGGGTGAAGTTGCTGGGTCGTACAGTAGTTCTGTGTTTCACTTTTTGAGAAATCGCCAAACTATTTTCCACAGTGGCTGCACCATGGTACACCCCCGCTGGCAGTGCACAAGCATCCCAACGTCCCCACGTCCTCACTAACACTTGTCATTTTCCATTAGTTGGTTATAGCCATCCTAGAGGGTGTGGACAGGTAGTGACATGGTTTTCAAATGAAGCTAAAATGTCATTATTTATTTTTCACTCAAATGTTGACTCCTCTGTGAGCTCTAGAGACTGAAGGTCTCGACAAGGACTGAGCCCCTCTGGCCTCAGTTTCCCTCTCTGCTGCAGGGCCCAGTGGACGTGGATTGCCATTTCCACAGAGAGCTCGTTTTGAGAGGACTGAGAAATTTGCCATGAAAATGGAAGTGGGCAGAACTCCCTCTTGCATCCCGGAGGAAGAAAGGGTGAGTCGTTTGGATGGACTTGCCTGCATGGACTTGCCCTCATACACGGAACCTTATACACAGTCGTCAGGGCTCTGGTCCCCGTGGTCAAGTCAGCTATTTGGGGCCGTCGTGAGAATGTTTAAGGCAGAGCTCCCAGACTCCCTGGACACTGCAAAGCTCTCGAGTCAGATCAGAAACATGGAAAGTCCCCTCCTGCTCAGCGTCTGGGCTTCTCCGGCCACTGTCACGGCCCTGAGTGGGCCCAGGAACCGCTGTGGCCATGTGGAACATTCCAGGCCCCTCGGTTTCTGAGGAGGGAACATGTTTTCTTTTGAACCACGTGTCTATTTCCCACCGCCCTGCCTTGCTCACGCCCTGAGTACCCTCTGCCTGGACACCTTCTTCCACCTGTAGCATCCAACCTCCTTCTACAAGTCTGTGACTACCCAGCACAGCCGCATTCTCTCCAGGAGGCTTCTCTGACGCTCCCCTACATCTCAGGGTCCCTCCCCTGTGCTGCCAGGGCCACCTCTGTGCTCTGCACCCTTTTTCAGGCATTTTCTATTTAGCCAGCCTTCCCCACTGGGCTGTGAATGCTTCTAGCAGGAACTGCGGGATTCACCTCAGGGTCCCTAGAACTCATGAAGGCCCTGTCTGGGATAAAGCGTCCGTAGGAGATGGCGGTATCTGGCCTGCTAGACCACTCGCAACCAATTTGCCTGTGGGACCCAGCCCTTCCCCATTGCATGCAGTCTCGGTGGACAGGCAATCGTGGCACCGACCCAGGGTGGCCGTGAACTGGGCACATGACCAAAGCTGGGCCAGTCGGAAGCCTTCCTGAGGATTTCGGGCTTGGTAGTGACACGAGGGGAGCTGAGAGCCGACCCTCCGTTGTTCTGGCCTCTCTTTACTTCCTGTATCGAGGAGCCCAGGGCTACCCCAGTTCCGGTCTTTCCGAGGCCTCGTGGTTCAGGGTCTCTGGGCTTCTGTGAACTGAAATCTTCTGTTATGTAACTCGTGGTTCAGGGTCTCTTGGCTTCTGTGAACTGAAATCTTCTGTTATGTAAGGCTGTTGCCTCTGAACAACGCTGGTAGAAGCGACACATCCGCATATATGTTTTTAAGAGGCGCATGGAGGGGTGAACGGATGAGCGCATCTTGAGGACAGAGACGGCCAAGCAGATGGGGGGAGGGCGGAGAAGGAAGAGAAGGACCCCCCCCAGCAGAGAGATCACTCCAGGAGGGGCTCCCCGGGACCCCGCACGCTGGCTGGAACACTGGAGAAAGGAAGAGAGCGGAGTCCTGATTTCAAAACCCAGCCCGAGACGCAACGAGGGCCACACCCCAACGCCCGCCTCGAAGTGGGCCGCATACGCCATGTGCGCCCCGGAGCTCGGCCCTCTGGAGGTGTGCGTGCCGAAGAGCATCGTCCCCAGAAAACGAGCATCGCAGAGACTCTTTCATCATCTCGGGCTTTTCTCTTCGCGTTCGTTGTGGTTTGATGCAGAGAGAGAAGATGCGCGAATGTGCCACAGCTTCGGCCGGTGGCGATGGGACAGGGCGGAGCTGGGAACGAGACGCTGGGCGATGCCCCTTTTCCAACAGGGAACTCGGGGTACAGGATCGTGTCCCACAGTGAGTTGAGGTCCCGGCCGAGAAGCCAAAGGTCTGATTCAGCCGACACCGCGCTGCAGCAGAGTGGCCTTACTTCAGTAAGAATGTACAGTCTCTCCCTTGAGCCTTTCGAAAGGTGGGCTCCAGATGGCTGAGAGCCTTAGACGTGAACATTGTAATAATAAAGACGATCCAAGAGAGCGAAAGAAGACATCTCCGTTTCTAGGGAAAGAATGATTCAACTCCCAAAGACCCTAAAGGTGCCAGACAGGGAGAAGAAGAGATGGATCCGACCGCAGTGGGGAGGAAGGCTGTGCAGGAAGGACCCCACGGGCAGGGGACCCCACGGCTGAGAACGTGCGGGAACGCTCCCAAAACCGTAAGAAAAACTCAGAAGGTCTGAGACACAAATATGCAAAGGTGGGCAGGAGATATTCAGACTCGTTAGTGAAGAGACTCGGCGATTTTAAAGCGAGGCGTTCGAATTACTGTGAGAAAAGCACGAGCGTCCTCAGTGGCCGAGCTGTGTCGGCCTGAACGCCCTGGGGACGTGGACCCTCCCGTGCGGGCAGATGGGTCCCCGAGACTCCGCTCCGGGTGGGAAGTGTGGATGCGGGCAGCCATCACATGAGTCCCTGGGGGATGGGACACCGATGCCCAAGGGATGTCGGTCAAGGGAATAGGGGACTGGGGACAACCTGGCACCCGCCTCTCACTGGGAAACGTGTAGCTGTCAAGTTAGGGGCTCTGGGCGCATGGGGCCATGGGGCGTGAGGGGACAAGAGTGACCATCTGAGGTCACAAAGCAGGACTTGCCTTGTTCCAACCCCTGCGTCTGCCACTTTCCAGCGTCTGCACTTGGGCAAATGAAACCTGTGGGCTCCTTTGTCACCACATCTGCACTAGGGGGCAAACAGCAACTCCTTCCTCCGGCTGATTGCGGGGAGGGGGTGGGGGCAGGGGTCCGGCGAGTCCTGAGCAGACAGACCCTGGCCCGCAGTAGCTGCTCATTAAACAGTGGTCACCAGCTCTCGCAAACATGACATCTGCAGCAAGGCCAGGCTCACGCACGGGGAACCGCTTGCCCTCCCTCCCGGGGACTACCACGATCCAGCGTCCCTGGAATCTCGTGGCCACCGAGTTCTTTATTTATGGATGCTCCCGCAGTTGTCCCCAGCCTCTCTGCTGGGTGTGTTGGACGCTGCGCTACTCACCCTCCCCCCAGCCCTGTCCTGCCACAGGAAACGGAGCAGAGCTGATCCCGAGGCCAGAGTGGCCCTCTGCAGAGGCTGTTCCTTCCTGCCCACCCCCACCCCTGCTGCTGGGCCCTGATTAGCCTGGGTATTGGATGACCCCTGCTCTTCTTCCCTGCCCCGCAAGGGTTAATCAGCCTTCCTGCCGGGCGGCTGGAAGGAGGCAGCGGGCGGCCTGGCGGCAGGAGGCTTTCATTACTTTGATGGGGTACATGTGCTCGGTTTTATCTCCGGCCCTTTCTCAGTAATTCAGCGCTTGAACGTCTCAGCTGTCGGCCGATCTGCAGACAATTGCTCGGGGTAATACTATCCGGAAAAAGCTGATAAAACGCAGATGTGACGAGGCCTCTGAAATTTGCGGTTTGCTAAGTGGTTTGCTGCGATGCTTGCCCGTGGCCAGGGCAGCTCCCTGCGAGCCGGGAGCAGAGGGGGTGGGAGTCTTGTTTCTCTAAGTGGAAGGTTGGATTGAGGAAGTGACTGTAGGATTTTTTTTCTATAATTAGGAAGACGGACAAATAGAAAGCGGAGGCGATGTGACTCGACCGGACACTTGCGGGCTCACCCTCTGGTCCCGTCCTGACCAGGCTCGAGGGGTCGTCTCCAGGAGCAGGGCCCCCCGGGTCTTCTGTGCCACGTGGCAGGGGTTTGGAGAGGAAGCCTGTGTGGCCTTGGTCAAGTCACTTGAACACCCTCTTGCTCGGCTGACTCAATTGAAAGACCAAATCGCGAAGAACCTCAGTTACTTACCACGCATGGTGCACCTAGCAGACCGTCAAGCTCACAGTAGACGCTCAATGTACGATGCGGTTCCTCTTCCTTCCATGCACTTAGGTTCCCAGACGACCCTAGAGAATCCAAGTGCCCTGATGTTGACTTGAATACTCTGGATCCCAGAGTGTGGTAGGTGAGGAGTCAGGCTATTAGTCCCCAGAATGATGACTTTCTAGGCCATGGCCACTGGGCTGAACCCCTTGGTTGAAACAACAGTCACCAGGGTCTTCCTGGGCCAAAGGAAGGGTCAGAGCAGTGCCCCCCAACCCACACTTGAACCCAAATCACCAGGTTCCCATTCAGAAGGTCAGGGTGCCCTGAGAAGCTGCATTTCTCTCAAGGCTCCGGTGATGCTGATGTCACTGGCCCATGGCCACACTGTGAGCAGCGAGAGGCGGGAAGACCCCAAGGCGTCTGGCTGGAGAGAGGCTCCAAGCGCAGGCAGTCCCTCCCCTCTCGGCCCCAAGCGAGTCTCTGCTGTCCAGAGCGGGCAGGCAGCGTGGCCGGTGTTGCACACACGCCAGGAGCAGAGCCAGGCTGGGGGGCCACCTCCACACCACGCCGCTGGCGACCCACCTTTCTTAACGGGCCAAGAACTGTTTTCAGACTTTGGTCCTATCCCAAAGAGCACACTTCACTGTGCCTGGCCCGGCCTGCCTCTGTAACACACAGATCAGCGCCGTTACGCGCTGTCCCCGAGGCCAGTAATGCGCTTTTTAAAATAGCGAAGGGCCTGACTCATGGCGGCCAATGCCCCGCGCAGGTGCAAGCATCTTCGAATAGATTAGCAATCCCGTAGGAGGGCGACGCGGCCACCGACCCGGGCACGAGTATGTGACTCTTTCATGGAGATGCTAAGGCAGGAGTAGCTCCTTTCACGCATCAAGCTCCTCTTCTTGATCTTGACTTCTCTCCTCCTTGAAAACAGACCCGTGAGGGGCGTCGGTCACACCCGTTTTCAGATGAGAAACACTGAGGCCCAGAGGATTCCAGTCTTTAATAGAAGCAGAGCTGGGATCCAAAGCCAATGCGTGTAGGAGTGTCCCGCTCGAAAGTTCACACGCTCGCGTCTGTCCCATGCCACCTCTGGACGGACAGACACAACCCCGAGATCAGCGGGCAGACGCTTCCGCCAACTCCGCGATCGAGGGCAGAGCCTGAGACTCTCCCTGGAGAGGGCCTCTGTGCAATTAGAGGGTCCGTTTGCAGTTCCCGCCTTTCAGAGAAAGAGGGCGTCTCTCCCCCTGCCGGGTGCAGCAGAGCTGGTAGCAATTTACCCACAATGTGTAAATTAGTCAATCTCCGAGTCTGTAAACGGGGCCCTTTGAAGGGACCTTAATGAAGCACTCCATTAGGGCTTAATGACGGCTGCCTCCAGCATTACTGGACCGAGTGCCTTTTGATGTCTTGGGGGCCACTGGGTTGGAGGCTCAACTTATCTCGGTGCCCCCGGCAGGCTTAAAAAAAAAAAAAAAAAAGGCCAAAAGCCCCCTTAGAGAAGTTGAAAAATTTTTAATGAAAAAAGTGAGCCCTGGCCTGACGGATGTTGGCACTTCAAAGCCAGTGCACACTAAATTGCTGTAGACTGCTTAATTCAAAAGTGCTCCCTGGCCGGTGACAGCCCAATGGTGACAAAATACAATTGGCAACAGGAGACGGGCAAGATCAAAGGCCGGCTATTGTAATAGTTTTGTTCCGTGAAGAATCGCTTATTGTCCGGGAGGTTTCAAGCCTTTTTCTTCTTCTTCTTCTTCTTTTCTTTTCTTTTTTCTTTCTTCTTCTTCTTTTTTTTTTTCTTTTCTTTCTTTCTGTCGTTCTCTCTCTCTCTCTTTTTGTGTTTTTGGCTCCAGCGCCATTTCAGGATCCCTGGTTGGGAATCGGTGCGCATAAACACTGGCAATTGCATTCTTCGGATCATACATTTCGGTTTGTGGAGGCTGCGGCCGCCAGTCCGTCTCTCTCCGGGTTCCCGGAGCTGTGCGGTTGGTGGGACTGTGAAAATCACTTCTCTGTTTTTGTTAGAAAAAGTTCTAGGAGGCGCCCAGAGGGCGAATTAGAGCTGGGATCCGCTCACCGTCCTGCGGACTGTTTTAAGCTTATTTCAGATTAAAGGATGCCTGCCTGGGCCCTGGAGGGACGGTGCTGGTGCCAGAGGACTCTGGTTGCGAGGTTCTGGCTCCCCTCCTCATCCCCGTAGCTTCTCCTAGCCTCAGTTTCCCCAATCGTAAACGAGGGGCTCATGTAATCACACTACGAGTATTTACTGAGCTCTGAGGCATGAAAATACTTGCTTTGTGGGGCTGTTTACGACCCTAAGAGAAAGTGAATCTAAAAGCACTTCGCAGTCTGGAGACCCCCGTCTCCTCCCCCTGCCCCTCCCCTCGTTTGGAGGGTCTATCTTGAGTCTCCACGATTTCCCCAGCTTCGTAGGCCACGGTCATTGTCCGGGAACGCAAGACCTAGAATGAGATGTCCTACGTGTTGTTCTGAACCTTCCACCGGCGGGGAGGTGATGCATGAAGGGCAAGTGTCCCCAGGCCAGGATTTGGGTCCTCGCTCCTTCCTCTGCAGTGCGTATGGCTCAGCCGAGCCACTTTACCACTCCAGACCCTCCACGTCCTTCTCTGCGAAATGGGGGCAACCACCTCTGCCCTGCCAAACCTCCCGATTCCTCCCGACCTGACCCAGGCTCAGACAAGGAAAAGGAGGCCACGGCACTGCGTAAGCCGGCCGGAACGCCACAAACGTCACAATGTCCGTTGGCGCCATTTCCCAAAATAAGCCGGAGGGCGCTAGGGCCGTTTCGAGCTGGGTCAAAGCCTGGGATGGCTGCGGACCCTCAGGAAGCGAGAAGGCTCCGGTTCCTTCTATTGCTTCGAATATTAGTCACCAGGAAGCCGCCCCATGAAGCATGCAAACCTCGTATCATTTACTCGTCTTGAATTAATTAAGAAGACTGGTATGGGGACAATTAGAGAAACCTTAGGCTGATGACATCTCCTGGTGATGGAATTTGCTTCTGCATCCACTTTGCCTCCCTCGCATTCCGCCAGATACTGGCGTGTTTGGTTCTTTCCAAGCAAAGGCTCTCAGAAGTATCGTAGGACCGGATCAGCGAGTGTGCAGACCCGGGGCCCCCTGCAGCTGCCCCGGAGAAACGGGTGACGGTCAAGTTGTCGTGAGTCCGTTGACACGGACGGCGCGTCTTGTTTTTCTGGTTTCCTTTCCTTTAACGAACTTCTCCGGCCTTCCCCACCCCGGCTGGCATTTCTGGCCTTTGTTTTCAAATTCCATTGGCACCAAACATTTTAAATTCCCAAACATTTATAAGCAAACTTTCTAAGTGGCACCATTTTCCAGCCGGCACTCTAAGGAGTCCCATCCCAGCTTGCGGAGGGCGCCATCCAAATGTCCGCAGGCCGCACGAGGCCCACAGCGACTCCGAGACCCGCCTGTTCACCAGGATCACGCACAAGTATGCATAAACCCAGCTGAGCAATTATGAATAATTAAATCAATTAGAGACAGTCTAGCACCAGTGATTACGGCCACTCGGGGGTGGGCCTCTGTAATATTTTAACAGTAAATGCGAGAGCCCCAGAGAGGGCCAGCGGCAAGAGAGGAACAAAGCGCGTCCAGATGCCAGGCCGTGTTGCCTGGTGACCCTCCTCTGTGGTATAGGCAGCCTTCCCAAAGAAAACAATGGCAATGAAATGCCAATAAAATATTTGGGGGGCAAGTATGAAAGCTTCCAAATGAGTTAATTAAAAACGGATAAAACACGAGTCTCTGAAAGTATGTTGAGTAAATTTAGTGCTTGAAATTTGACAGAAGGAAAAGATTTTCCAAGCGCGAGGCATAAACTTTAAAGTGACAGAGCTGGGCTGCTGGGTCGTTTGCTTCTCAATCCGACCTCTCTCGGTTCAGGCCACGGGACAGAGGTGGGGGGAGGCCTCGGGGAGCCCCGCAGGGAGTGGGTGAGTCAGAAACCCTGGACGAGGGCGGCGAAGCCTCGACTCCACTCACACTAGCTCGGCACGAAGTAAGCGCTGCGTCAGAGCCAACGAGCGAGGGACCAAGAGGACCAGCACCGTGGTGACTCGGCCCCCAGAAAGGGACCAAGTGGTCCACATGGCGGAAGCCAGCTCGGGATGGGGGACGCCTCCTCCCTGTCTTTTTGGGAGAGTGGTCTGCGGGCTGCTGTCGGCTCCCCAAACCCCACTCTCTCAGCATCTGTGGCAGACGGTTGGGGCCCCACTGTGAGGTGTGGACGGTTGAGGGACAATTAGGGGTGTGATGGATTTAATGACATCAGCAGGAACATAATCACTCTTCTGCTTCCTCCGTGTCTGAGCCACGGGTTTATACGGGGCCTGCCTGAGCCCAGCAGACGGGTTTGCACCGAGCCCTTCCAACAGCAAAGGACAGATGTGCCTTCTGAGCGACGACTGGTCCAAATTTGCTGACTAGGGCATAAGTATCACGCCAGAGAAGATGAGGAATGGGAGGCTCCTCTCCGGCGGGCCGAGTCCCGCCCCGTGCTAACCGGGAGGAGAGCCCTGCCTCCCGCACTCCACGAGGAGCCAGGTTGCCTTTTGGGTCGGTCGCTCATCTCTGTGCTGAGTCCTGAGGTTCGATATTAGCATGGCTGTGTCTAGGATGGAGCCACTGCCACTCAGAGAGGTGGGGACCTCGCTCAAGGCCCCACCTAACCCGGGGTCAGCCAGGATCCAGCCCAGTTTTCTGGCTCGAAAGCCCACGCATGTACCTCCTGCCTCATGCTGCTTCTCGGAGCTCGCATTATGCACGCCGTGCTGTCAGCCCGCGGGTACAGACATCCCTGACAATGTGCTTTTCTCAAACGAATGAGTTTGGGGGTCTTCGTCTGCCATTTTGTAGGGTTGTTTCGAGGATGGGCAATCACACCCCTGTGCGAACCTGATTTTCCCCAAAGCCCCGTGATCTAGAGACATGATTTCCCAAGTCTCGATCCTCTGAGGGGCACGGGACGCGCCATCATTAACGCTCACATGTCCCTGGCTCCTCACCCCCATTTTCAGCCCACATAGTTGGCTGAGATTCCAGCCCCCAGTGGTCTCAAAAGGGACCCTCCAGCACCTCTGAGAGTCCTAAGGGGACGTCTCGGGGTGGGGAAGTCCTCTTCCTCCAGGCTCTGCTGAAGCTCGCCTCCCCACACCCGTGTGGCGTCTCTGTGTCCACGTGGCGGTTCTGGCTCGTCCACAGAACATCACCACTGCAGCCCTCCGTTCCCAGGGTGCCAACACGGAAGGTGCTCCACGGTAAGATTCAGAGCTGGGGGGATGACATGCTGGGCCCCCTGTGGGTTACGCTGCGAGGGGGTCCCCTGCGGGGCTGCCCAGGGCCCCATGCGCATACACAGAGCAATGCTATTTTCCTTTCTGGAAGCTGCCTTCTCTCGAGAAGCCCAGGTGGGTTCGTCCAGGGGATGGATTTGAGTGTTTTTAGGGACTGGGGCCTTGTCTCTAGGTAGCGTTCTTCCAATCACCATACCTTCGTAAGCAAATAACGGCCTTTGACAGCAGGCTCCTTAGCTGCCCAGATACCCCGCCTCAGTGCCTTCCTTGGCCACCAGGCCAATGTGTCCAGAGAGGTGTGCCCATCAGCAGTGGACACCCCGCGGGTCCACACCGAGATTCCCTCTGCGCACACGTGACACTTCAGGCTCTGTTCCTGGTTTATACTAAGCATGAGATAAAAACACCCTTATTAGTAGGGAGAAGAATCGAGGCTTGTTGGCTGCAGGCTTAACCTCTGTGGGGTGAGCAGCCTGACTTTATCCACTTGAACCTTGGCAAAAATTAGGAGGAACACAGCTGCCTTTGAGGGTCTGACGGCGGAAGTGCGTCCACCACACCCGGTTAATCTGCAGGTCCTTGTGACAGCCCTGGCCGGGCCACCGTCCCACTGTGGGTCGAGGTGAGGGACGCTCCATCAGCACAGTGCACCCCCACCTCGTCTTGCTAAGCTCTTCCTAAGCACCGGCAGCCTCGTTATCAACTTGCCCTGCAGGAAACTTGGGAGGACAGGGGCGTGGATGATGGGTGTATGGGTGATGGGCTTGGGCAGTAAGGAGGGGAGAGGGGCTTAAAGCCAAATCTTTTCTACTTGCAGCTTTGTCTAGGACTGATCCTGCCCTGACCCCACGCCCCCGTACCCATCCCATGCCGCGGGCCGTGACGAGCTGCCTCTGTCCCTGGCTGCGGACAACCAGTCCAAATGACTGTGGCATGCCGTGACTCCGGGCCTGTTCCGCGCCTCCACTTCCTCATCCGGGCGATGGGCACGACCCTAACGCGGGCCTGGCTATCTCACGCGATCGCCGAGAGGAGAGAAAGAAGGCCGTGGGTGACTGTCAAGTGCACGTACATCGGCGGCATCGCGCTTTATCAGGAATGCTGCCGAATCGGAGAATTTAAGGCAACGTGTCTTCATTTAGTTCGCCCGATGTGACAGCAAGGAGTGAGCCAATCCCAAGCCCATGTTCTCCCAGATACAGTCAGTTTCCGGCTGGGGTAAGCTTTGCAAGGGGAGGGAACACTCTGGCCGGTCCATGGGGGCTGAGGGAGGACCAGCCTGAGATCCCAGCGTTCCCCCAGCTCACCCTGCTCTTTCCTGCCTTATGAATTGTGAGGTCACAGTACAGGAAGGTTCTAGTCCTTGACAGAGCTCTGAAAGCCACACGACACCACACAGTGCCACTGGCAGACTTGTGGGGGAGACAGAACCCCATAAATAACCCCAGGCAGGGCGACAGCCGGAGAAGCGAAGCTCTTTGCTGAATAAAGCAGAAAAAAAAAAAAAACGAGTCCCGTTTTCCCAGGCTGCGACACACTGGCCTCCAGGCTGCGACAACGCCACGCTGGCCTCCCGGGGTGTCCGAGAGGGGTTCTCCTTGTGTCTGATTCGCTCAAGTCCCTCCGAGCCCTCAGCTCTCCCGTCTCCAGCCTCTTTGGGTGACCTTGATCAAGTCATTTCCTCCCTCTGGGCCTCAGTGTCCCCATCTGCATCATGAGGGGCTGGACCGGATGGTTTGAGGGCACCCGCGAGCTCTGCACCCTAATCCCGAATCCACCAAGGTCCTCTTCCTGCCATCTCCCTTGTCACCCTCTCTGAGCCCTGCCTCTGTCTCCAGGGGCCTCAGCACCCCCCACCTCCGGCCAAAGCCCCTACAAATCCAGACTTCCCCTCCTCCCCCACCACTTCCCCATAAGACCACCACAGCAATGCGGACAGAAAGCAACGATGTTTTAATTTACTCGATTAAATCGCCATGTGGACAGGGGCTCGCGAAGGAATCTGCTCTACAGAACTTTTCATTTAATAGAATTAGTTGAAACCAGATCAGCCCAGCCCCGTTCCTGCAGGCCATCTGCCCAGACGGGGAACGGCTGCCCTAAATGGAACCCATGCCGCACACGGCCTCGTCTGAACGCCGGCAGGAGCCGGCCCCTGCACCGGCTGTCTGTTCCAGTGGGTTCAAAGTCCTTCCCTTTGGGGCCGGCTGCCCTACAGAGCTCATGTCCACTTTCAGCCAAGGCTTGGGAACTGTAATCGGCTTCACCTGCAGGGGACTCCTGCCAAAACCGGGGAGGGCACGGCAGTGACGCCCACGTAGAGCCTTGTAACTCACACGAGAGGTCTGTCAAGTCTTTCGCCTGGACACTTTAAGAAAATTAGATAAACTAACATTTACTCAGCATTTTAGAGTCTCCCAAGAAGCTTCCCACATGTGTTATTTAATCCCGGTGACAATCCTGAGTCAGGCTCTGCGGGCGGCGGCCCCTTTTCCGCCTTTCTGTACGCTTGAGCCAAGAACCGCTGGTGCAAATCTCACCTCTGCTCATACTAGTTACACGACATCGGGGAAGTCACTTTACCTCTCCGGACTCAGTCTTCTATTCCGCAGAATGGGAGGGGACGGTGACACCTCGCTCTCGGAGTCAAATAAGACCTTACATGGGAAACTGTCTGGTACACCGTTGGGTTTTGACAGCTCATGCTGGGAATCCCAGGTGTCAGCATAAGTGCTATAGGCTGTCGCCCTTGTCACTCAGAGAGCAAGTTGCCAACGGTGAAGACACTGAAGGAGGAAGATACACCATTTAGAGCCAGGGGAGGGGTTAGCAAACTCTGGCCCTCAGGCCAAATCATGCTCGCCTGCTTTTGTAAATAAAGTTTTATTGGAACACGACCATGCCCATTCGTTTACATATCGTCTATACCTGTCGTGACCAAAACCTCACAGCCCGAAAAGCCTAAACTATTTATGTCTGGCCCTTTACAGAAAAAGTTTGCCAACCCCTGATTGAAAGCAAGAGGGTCCCACAGAGGCGTCCGCCACCCGCAGAGAGGCTGAGCAGAAGTGGGGGAGGAGACAGGATGTTGCTTGGGGAACGTTTTAGCCTAATTGTTAATGAGCTTGTTTAACCTCTGAGGGCCCCACTCCCCAACCCTAGAGAACAGTTTGGGGTTTATGTGTTTTGATGTGGCATTCCTGTTTTAAAAAAAATTATTCATGTGCCCTGATTAGTCTGTCTTGAGGAGTTTAAAATAAGGGAGGTAGGGTGGGGATAAACTGTTCTGTTATCAACGGCCACTTTATAAGTCTGGGACTTCCACCGCGGGGAGTGGCTGCTGTATGGAACTGATACACTCGGAGATTTATAAGGTCAAGTTTTATGAGCCTACAGATTCTCGTGGTGTATTACCACATCCTTATTACAAGCTCATGCTGCTGTCCGGTTAAACCAGCGGAGCTAATATATTACTCCCGCCCGCCTGCTCCTCAGACTTGAAGGGAACAGTGCAAATAAAGTACTGCCTTTGGGACGCGATTGCACCCTGGTTTTCCTGCTCGAGTGACTTTGGTTGTTTTTCGCCTCTCCCCAACCCACAAACTGAATGAGGGGCTGCCATTTGGTTTGTGCACCCAGAACCACCCCTTAGGGTAGCCCTGGTGGGACACCTCTCAAGCAGGAGGGGACAGCTGCAGGGACCCTCCGCAGACGCTACCCGGACGAGACGCCTCTTCGCCGCTGTCGCACCAACAGGACCATAAATCAAGGCCGGGTTGTTTGTTTTTGGGCCACGGCTGCCGTAATGGGAAGGGGGAGGTCGGCCTGAACCAGGACGCGCCCGGGCTGGTTTTGGTGTCCGTCCCCTCGGCGCCAGGCCTCCCGTGCCTTGCGCCGGGGAGGGCCTGGCCTGGAGTGGGGCTCTGGACCAGCTCCAAGGAGCGGAAGCAAGGGCACATCGTGGCCCTTCGAGGCGGGCAGCAGGGAGGGGTCCAGGCCCCCTCCATGACCAGAGCAATATATGTGAGCATGATCTCCAGTTCTTCTCAGATATTGATATTGCCAGGATGACCCTTTGTCCAAATATGCTTATTTGCTCTTCTTTTAAATAATAAACTGATACACACACACACACACACACACACACACACACACACACGTAGTTCTGAAGCCAAAGCAAATGCTGATGAC
This sequence comes from Pteropus medius, assembly GCF_902729225.1. Classification (NCBI taxonomy): domain Eukaryota; kingdom Metazoa; phylum Chordata; class Mammalia; order Chiroptera; family Pteropodidae; genus Pteropus; species Pteropus medius. The sequence goes on along the minus strand of NW_024349804.1, from coordinate 11,270,534 downwards.
AACTGCTGAGATGATGCCCTAAGATTCTATCTTCCCCACAGCATGAGGTCCTGCTGACACCCTCCAATCTCCCTTGGCCACGCCATATGCCACCCCAGGTGCTGTCCGAACCCAGGACCAGCAAAACTCAAGGGTCTCCCTCCCAGCTGGTGGCCAACTGCAGACGAGTACTGGCCGACGAGTCAGCATCTCTGAGTTCCTGCCCACTCAGCTCCCACTTGCTTCGTGACCACGGGCAAGTCACAGCCCCTCTCTGGGCCTCATTTCTGCATCCCTAAGAGGAAGGTTCATTTCTAGAAAGCAATTCAACCATCTGTACAAAGAGTCTTAGATCATTTTGATTCAGGAATTCTACTTCTAGGAATTTATCACATGGAAATAAATGTTTGGAAAAGAAATTAAGGATAAAAGTATCCATCATGGTTATTTATAATGAAATTGGAAATAACGTAAATGTCCAACTGTAGGGGACTGTTTAAATAAGCTTTGGGTCATCTAGTCAATGGAATGTTATGCAGTCGTTAAATGTTTGTCTTTGTAATGGATTTGTAACGACAGGAGGAAAACGCGCCCTAATGCCAGTGGATAAAGCAAGATACGAGGTGCGCCCCACCCCTGGCCCCTGCGAAGTTGAGGAAAATGCAGGTGCTGGGGTTCAACTGCAGAAGGTAAGGCTCCTCCCGCTTCCCCACGAGGGCCTCCAGGGCAGCCGCAGGCCCCCTGGGAGACTGAGTCCAGTCTCTGTCCATCGTCCATTGCATCAGGCACGACTCTGAACTGACCTCCTTGGGCTAAGTGCGGGCAGGAAGCCATCTGGTAACCAGGGTTCCCGCAGCAGCTACACGGACCTGCTGTCAGTCACAGGGGAGGCGGGCAAAGCAAGAGCACCGTGGAGCACCTGAAGCGAGGCATTATCCACACACGGCCTCATTCTACAGACCAGCGATCTCCAACCTCTGTGGCACCGGGGACCGGTGCTCCTGTGAGCATCTAACGCCTGACGATCTGAGGTGGAGCTGAGGCGGTGATGCTGGTGCTGGGGAGCGGCTACAAATCCAGATGAAGCTTCGCTCACAGGCCCCCTGCTCACCTCCTGCTGTGCGGCCCAGTTCCTAACAGGCCACAGCCTGAGGGTTGGGGACCCCTGCTGTAGATAACTGAGGCACAGCGGTCATGTGACTTGCCCAAGGTCACTCAGCAAGTCGGCAGATCCGCCTCACAGAGCCAGGCACAGCGCTGGGCACGTAGCACCGAGCAGCCCCTTGAGCCCGCTGTGCTTACTGTTGATCTTGGACTCCCCGTCAGCACAGGAGCTGGTGAACAAGGGTTAGGGGTGGCTGGAGAAGTGGGGTGCAGCCTTCTCAGGAGTCAGGCACCGCGCTAGACTCTACGTACACAGGCTAGAACGGCCGTGTGTGAAGGGCTCACCGGGCGCTGGCGGTTCCCACCTAGGATCTCATCAAAGCCTCGCTGGTTCCTACCCAGCAGGCACTATAATCCTCCCAGGTGGAGAATCTGAGGGTGCATGCCTTGCTCAGGGTTACACACTAGTGGGCGGCAGAGCTGAGATTCAAACAGAGGCAGATGGGCTCCAGAACGGGCTGGAACTGTCCCATCTGGTCCCGCGACCACGGGGTGCCCTGAGATTCACTCTCCCTCTGCCTTAGTCCCCACTGGACCTTAGTCACCAACCAAGCCTGAAATCTTAAGGACGCAGTGTGCTGTGGGCCTGGGGCTCTCCACTTTCTCACAGTGCTAGAGACTCAGTGGCTTGCACGGGGTGTCTCTGCATCCTCGACACCAAGAAGTTAGACCCCAGGAGGCAGGCAGCACCTGGACCTTCACAGCCCGGCAGGAAGGGGCGTGGTTCAGAGGCGTGGCCTCCTTCCCCTCCCCTCCATTGGCCAGTACCAGTCACGTGGCCCCACGGACAACAAAGGGCTGGAAAGTGAGGACTCTTGTGTACTCTCCAAGGAGAAGGGACAGGGTATTGGCAATGACTCGCAGCCCGCCTTTCGAGACACCACGAACTCTGTAAACAGCTCATCTCAGACTGAGAGCAAACCCCACTTCAACTCCGAGGGAGAGAACCCCAAACCTCACAGGACCCACGTTTCTGACTGCCTGGGGTCAGCAGGGGAGGGGTGTGTGTCACATTTCCCATTTAGAAGTTTCCAGAGACCCAGAATCTCCCCTGACCTGCTGTCTGGGGCCAGGCTCAGCTACCTGCCTCCCCCTCTGGCTCAGAAAGTTGCCCATATTTGAAAAATGGAAGCTGAGGTCAAGCCAAGGTGCCCCCAGGACAGGGCAGGCTCTGCTTCTGGGTGTCGATGACACAGCCCCCTGGCCTTACCTGTCTGTGCTCCGGGGTGCGCTTCTCCCACGGCAGAGCCCTCCCCACGCAAAGGCCTGATTTCCCAGCTTCACTGAGCCTCGCCTGCGAGACCCCCTTTTTGAAGACCTGTGGGAAAATTTCGTTCCAAGGTGTCTGTGCCAGGAACAGCTGCGCTTCCCCCGAGCAAGTGCGTGTCTTACAGACCCTGTGGCTCTCGTTTACCTCTTTGCTCTGGCCACAAGGAAACAGTCAGCCTTGCGGTTCAGCTTTGGCAAATACATGCTGCCCGGGGTAGACACGCCGAAGACCCCACGAAGCTTGGCTCCATCCTATTTTCCTGTCGCACCCAAATGCTCTCGACTTTTTTCCTTTCTTATGGCATTAAATATGTCTCGGCACAATGTCCCGAATCTTTTTAAACGTGAGGCAGAGAAGTCCAAAAATAAATAGAATATAAATAGGTCGAACCTTCCTGCCCTAACATCTGCTTCCTGTCCCCTCCCCCACCTCGTTCGCAAAGATGGCTGTAACAGATTTCCTAATGCCACGTATGAGTTGTTCGGGCATTCCGCCTGGAGCCAGGTGCGCAGAGGGATGCAGGATGCAAAGAGCCCCACTGCATGGCTGTGGCGTTCACCAGAACCCACGGAGTCATCCCAGGGGATTTGCTCATTACTCCCCTCAGCCTTAAAATGACACTGAGAGCTCTGGAGGCGTGCCAGCCTCCGCCTGCTTTTCCTCCGGCCCTTTCGTTGTGTTACGGCCTCGTTAAGGGAAGATCATGCCTGATACCGAAAACGGCTCCCTTGCAGCGTTTCCCACGGCTCTGCCAGCCCAGCCCTTCCCCGGGCCAGGCAGCATCGGGGCCTGGAGCGAGAATGGCATGGGGCTCCTGGTCAGCGCGTCCAGGGCTCCCAGCCCCTTGGCCACCGCCCCAGGGAGTGAGGAAGCAGGACCCAGGAGCGGGCGTCTGCCCCGGCCACCGACCTGAGAAAGCCTCCCGGGACGTGCCCAGGGCTTCCTTCTCAGCAAGTCTCAGGAGTCTTACAGATTAGGGCAGGCCCGTCAGCCACCTGCCCCCTCCCAGGTGGGAGACACGCATAGAACTGGGCAAGTCCCACTTGAGGTAGGGACTTTATGAGCCAAAGCGCAAGGCCACCCAGGACACCGGGTTGGAGGACAAGAGCTTGGACCCGAAGCCCGAAGGGCGTAATGGGCTTCTCTGCTGAGTCCCAGGCTGGGAAGCTGGTTCATGGGGACCCAGTCTTCTACAGGATGGGAAGGCCCCAGGGGGGCCTCTCTCTGACGACCGGAAGTGCCTGATGAATTCGCCATGCCCCAGGACGGCCATCCCCAGACAGCAGGAGACACAGAGAGTGGGGAGGTGGAGCCTGTTTCTTTCCTGATGTGAGGACCCAGCCCCTAGGCTCAGGCACGGTGGGTGTTGAACTCTCACTGGGCTTGTGTCGTGGGGTTGCAGCGAGGGGGTGCTCACCTGTAACAGGTGGACAGCTCTCCCGAGACCCAGCCAGGGTTGGTCGTGCTTCCTCCCTGCAGGGGTCAAGGTAGGCGCTTGGGAAGGGAAGTGCGGGAGAGGGTTGACCAATGGCCTTGACTTTCCACCCCTTCCCCCCCCCCTTTGTCGCGTGACCTTGCAGTTCCTCTCACTGAAGAAGCTGAGTCCTCCCCCCCCAAGTTCATCGTCATGTGATATGCCCCCAATAAAAAATGTAATTAGGCAGCGCACACACAAGCTTGAAGGGTGCTGACAGGTGGCCCATTCTGCCTTGGCTATGAGCACCCCTGGGCCAGCTAGCCTCCTGGACGATGGGACATCAGGAGCAGCCCCGTTCCTCCAGTTGTCCCAGCTGAGGCCACTCTAGATCAGCCAGCTAGCCACCAGAAACGCAAGTGACCCCCACTGAGACCAGAAGAACCACCCAGCTGAGCCCAGTTTACATCACCAGCCCACTGGGGAGAGAAAGCGACGCTAACTTGTTTCAAGGCACTGAGTGGGACGTGGCTTCTTCTGCTGTATTATTGTGGCAGTAAAAACACTGAGTCCTCTCAGCACGAGCTCGTCTGAGCCAGGAAGCCCCCTGGTAAAATCTCGCCCAGTGATTTAAAGTGTTTTTCTTTCTTTTTTTTTTTTTTGGTAATGCTTCGGACGCGTGTTTCATATTTCAGTGTTGTAATACAGTTGTTAACTATTACAGAAGTGGAATAAAAAATGACACACACTCAGCGAGACAGAGAAGCAGATTTTCACACGCTGGAGGCCACCACAAATGTGTTATAAGTTGGACTGCTGCGTTAACTAGATTTTGTCCAGACCGCTAGACAAGATGTTTGAAAAGTATTACCATTTGCAACCACTTATCTCTGCGAACGAGAATCACTTCCAATACTGAGACTCCAAATGGACCTCGGAAGTCAGAAAGAAATGAGCTTCGGAGGCAAGGAGAGCTAGGCTCAGACGGAACTCCCCGTTTTAAAGGTGTTTGTTGAAAGCCACCTCACTGCGCTCATCGAATGGCTGCGTCCGCTCATGCTGTCGTATAAAATGCTATTCGTATGGTTTCATTCACCAAACTCTGCACTCGAAGCACTGGGCAGCGATGGCCGGCTCTGGACCCCCCACCCCCTGCCACAGCAGTCATCGCCTGGGGGAGGGAGTGTGGCCGTGAAGCGGGGCCTGGGGCAGACCCTACCGGGCTGCAGACCCGGCCACAGCTGACCCCACACCTCGCGGTCAGTTCCCGTGTGAATGGAGAGCTGAGGGGCTGACCCAGGGACCACGACTCTAGGGCAGAGCCGTGAGACCAAAGTCTGGAGATCGAATCCAGAATGAGCATGCGGTGCGGGGTGCGGGGGAGGCCTAGAACATGCATGCCATTAAGAAACTCAGAGCATTCATTCACTCGTTCATTCACTCATTCATTCACCAGCCGACATTTGCAGACAGCCTGCTCCGTGCCCGGCCCTGAGCGAGCACCCAGGATTCAAAGCCTGGCCTGGTCCTCAGGGAGCCCGTGTCTTAGCAGGGCGGAGGGGAGTGTGGCACAGCAGGAGGACCAGGGCCCCTGTGGTTGCCAGGACAGGGTTTGAAACGGTCCCCTTGGCTGTGCGAGCGACCGGGAGAAAGTTACTTGACCATTCTGGGTCTTGAGTTCTTTGCGGGTAACAGAATCAAATCTAGTGAAATGCCAGATGCTGCAGACACTAAAAAAAATAGCAATTCCTTTCCTCCCCCCGCCCCCTTTTTTTTTAGCCTGGCAAATTATGAGTTCTTCGCTGATGTTCCCCCCACCGTCTGCCGTTTATTTCTCCCCATCCCTCAACAGAAGGTCATCCTGTACTAGCTATATGTATATGTCGGTTTCCTGGGGCTGCTGTGACAAACCTGCATAGTTTTAAGTGACCAAAATGCATCGTCTCACAGTCTAGAAGCTGGAAGTCTGAAGTCAAGGGCTCGGCAGGGTTGCGCTGCCTTCAAATTTTCCGGGGAAGAACCCTTCTTGCCTCTCCCGGCTTCTGATGGCTCCAGGCATTCCTTAGTTGCGACATCATTAACCCAAATCTCTGCCTCTGCCTTCCCCTAGCCCTCTCTCTCTGTGCGTCTGTGTCTTCACGTGGCTTTTTCAATGGACACTGTCGCTGGACTTAGGATCCACCCTAATACAGCACGACCTCATCTCAACTACGTCTACAAAGACCTCTTTCCAAATAAGGTCGCCCTCTGAGGTTCCCAATGGACCTGAGTTTTGAGGGGACACTCGTCAAACCCAGGGCAATAGATAACAAGCATTGGGCACATCCCAAGTGCCAGCGCTGTGCTGAGCGCCCCGCAGGTTCTAACCCCATTAGCTGTGCGGAGCGCTTGGAGCCTGGCACACAGCATGCGCCCTCGTCGTGTCTGAGACAGGGCGATTACCATCCGAGGCACAGAGAGGTTGAATTACTCACCCCAGGCCACACAGCCCCCAGGTAGCAGAGTCAGTCTGGGGCCACATGCTCCCTACACACTACTCACACTGCCTCACAGGGCCGTGCCGAGGCCAAGGCAGAAACTCTTCCAGGAAGCTTCCTCGAGCCCATTGGAATTCACTGTTATTATCAAGAGCGACTTCTCCCCCATTTCAGAGATGAGAAAGTCGGGGTCCAGAGCGTCAGGCGGCTTGCCATGATTGCAGTGCTGCGACTTTGCAGCTAAACTGAGTCCGGCCCCTGGAGGCTGTGACTCCACGGCCAGCCTCCCACAGCCGAGTGGTGGCGTCTGCTCCCGCGGACATTCCCGGCCCAGGACCCTCACGGGCTCTGCGGCCACAGCTGCTGAAATCTGTTTTGTGTTTAGTGTGGCAAATCACACCAAGTACAGCAGCACAGAGACATTTAAAATTCCTCTGGGCCTTGAGGACGTTGAGGACAGTGGTTGGGGAAAAGCTTGCTTTGCCATTCCCGCTGTGGCCAAAGCCCCAGTGCACCCGCCAGGAGCCGGCCCGTGGCCCAGGGGAAGGCCCCCAGGCCTTGCGAGGAGCCTGGAAGCTACGGCGGAATCACCTCCTCCTTCCTGCTCACTCCGCCCCTCCTTCATTTCCTAAAGGCCTCTGGGGACGGTCAGTCCGCACCACGAACTCCGGTCTTGGCTCTGATATAATCCATTTACGGCCGAGGAGGAAAGCTCCCCGCTTCTCACATCGAACATTTTGTACAGGCCTGCGCTCTAAGCCCTTCAAACCATCAAAGGTAGGTTGTCAGGTGTCCGGGGCTGGGATCTCCCAACAGGTTGAGTCCATGGAGACACAGGAATCTTAAGGCGCCGAGGTAGGAACATGTGGAGACGTTCCATGGACCAAGCTGAGTTTTGCTGGCTCGAGGGCCCACAGGAAGTGGCAGGAAGCAGAAGTGAGCCAAGCGGGCAGCCTGAGGCAGGCAATAGGGACTGGTGAGGTCTGTGGGGCACTGGGAGCCCAGGCCTGTCTCCAGGGCAACCATTTCTCAGCTCTGGCTGTGTTGCTAGGCAGGAATACAGGCCCAAGAGGCTCAGAGTTAATTTGTCAAGAGAAGCTGAAAATCTAGACTTTGGAGTAAAATTGTTAAGTTTTTTTCTAGACTTGTTTGTGAAATTATTCCATTTTTTAATGCTGTTGGCTAATTCAGGTTTTATGAAAAACACTGTGCAAGCTGACAAAACACAGCCACCACTTCTCACTGTCTTCGGTCTCTTAGGAGCGAGGTGACCTCAGGAACTCAAACCCTCACGACTATGCCCCTTCCTCCCAGTCTTGGGTATGCTGAGTTATCTCCTCTTCTTGACCTTGCTGACTTCTTCCCATCTCATGTTTTAAATACCATCAGATGTTCCCCCAAACTAATATCTCTAGACTTGTCCTCTCTCCTGAGGTCGAGGCTTAATTGTCCAACTTCCTGCTCGACGCCTTTATCTGGATGTCCGCTAGCTCTCCCAAGCGTAGCACGTGCTTACCCCAACCACGGAGGCTCCCCATCCCCCAAACCTGTTATTTCCTCATCTCGATAAATGCCAACTGTGCCCTAGAACATCTGGCTGAGTCCAGCATAGCTCAGCCAACCTCCAGTCACCATGCAGATGCACGATCGTTATTTGGTCGCTGAGTTTGGGGGCTGATTCGTTACACAGCAGTAGCTGGCTGATACACTTCCTATGTGGTAGCATCTTTCCTTCCACCGTAATCACTTTTCTCACCACCGTTTTCAGCTTTTGAGGGAACGTATTGTTCAACGGCAGGCAAACACGAGGGCGTGACACAAGTCGCCCTTGGGACAAGCACATGGCGGGAGAGAGCGGCTCACAACAAGGCCACTTTTAGCACCAGTGTGCTCTGAAATCCACTCTCCTTTTGGTGACATAGGTATGTGTGATTCTGACATCTTATGTGGAATGTAATTGGAGATTTTTCCCACTCATCATTTTATTCAGGAAAAATGTGTTGCATTATTTGGATGTAACTATGAATCTCCTTATATAAATACTCACCCCAAAATGAAACATTGTGAGATAGAGATCGACTATAAAATATAGAATAAAAAAACCCAGGATGCATGCTCCGGGGAAAACTTTAACCGGAGTGGTGCTCTGGAGGAGGGGAGACTGCATTTCCTCAATTCTAAGACACCGTCAGCGATGAGAAGCAGCAGTGGCTGAGCAACCGCTTTCCTTAGGAGAAAAGCAGCCCAAGGTTCCGTGTATGTTCAGACGTTGGCATCCCAGACGCCGAAGAGTTCACTGCGGGATCGGAGCATGACGGGAAACTAGACTTGAGGACACGCACGTGCTCTGGCACGAATGTGGACAGAGAGGCAACAGCTGTCCTCCTTCGAGATTCCCAGCTGATGCTAATGGCAGAGTCTGGCCGGACCAAGAGTGCCCCTCCAAAGCACTTCAGAGTCACTCTGACAGATGACAGAGCCCGGTGCGGCCACATCCCTTTGATCCGTGTCGGGCGCTAAACGGGAATGCATTTGAGGTTTCTAGCAGATACGCCCCTGAATTCGCAGCCGGGGGCTGGATTCAGTCCCCATACAGCCCCGCGGTTCTGCCAGGGAGGCATGCAGCTGTCATTGTGATGAGCCTGGAGGGGCCTCTCCGAAATCCTCCCGACCCCCCAAATATCTCCCTCACTGCGTGTCACCAGGCCCGAAATTCCACTATTCAATTCTTGGATCTTTTTTTTCTCATTGATCGGGAAGAAACCTTAGAAATTTTCCGTGTCCGTCAAGCTCTGAGCAGGCAAGTAGAAGCCACTTTCAGACTCGACAAGCGAATGTGACACTGAGATCAGCACCAGCGGGACCCCTCGGATGAGGACACCCCTCGGATGAGGACAAAGGGGAGGTGCTGGTGCAGCAGGGGCCAGGGCTGGAGTGGGTCGGTCGTGGGATGGAAGCTGAGCCGCGGGGGAGGAAAGGCTGCTTCTGGAGACGCAGGTTGGCAGAGACGGAAGACAAGGTACACTGCACCGACCCCCTACCCCCGAATCCGCCCTCAAGCCTCTTTCCAGAGCCTTCCATTCGTCGAACCCAGCCCGAACCCAGCTGACAGGGATCCCCAGAGCTGCAGCCTGTGGGGAGCAGAGCAGGAATGTGTGGGGAATGGGTCTTCAAGAAAACAGGCCCCCAGAGGGCTCGTGGACCAACCCAACCCGCACGTTCCCCACGCAGGGCCGCCATGACCCAGAAATGCTGAGGATCGCCTGTCATTTAGGATCGCTGTGAGCTCCAGAAGGGCAAGGGCTGGCATGTCATCCATCTCTGCATCCTAGGCCCCTAGACGAGGGCCTGGGACATAGCACATGCGCGACGATTATTACAGGGGGAAAAGAAATGAATGCATGGCTGGGTGAGGGGACAGATAGGACAGGTGTGGGATGAAGTCACTTTGCATCTCTGGCTTCAAGGATCACTTCTTGAAAAGAAGTATTAACGATAATTGACATTTACTGTGCTTAACATTGTTCTAAGTGTGTCGTTATACCTTTACTGTGTGTAAATGACACACAACACACTGTGCGTATCTCAAGTGTCCAGTTTGATTAATTTTGCCGTATTCCTACTCCTGCGATATTATCCCCATAATCAAGGGAGTAGATATAGTCACGACCCTCAAAATTTCTTGTACCCCTTTATACTTTTCGTCCTGTCTTCTCCCCCCGACCCCGCCCCGAACTCAGATAACTACAGATCGCTTTTTGTCACTGTAGATGAGTATGCATTTTGGAGAACTTCACATCAATGAAATGATCCAAATGTATTCTCGTTAGCCTGACATTTCATCCATAACGCGTCTGATACCCGCAATGCCGCCGGTATCAGCTGTGCGTTGCTTGTCCGTGCTGAGTGGTGGGCCACCGTACGGCTGGACCACGGTCCCTTTATGCATTCACCTGCTGATGGGCGTCCAGGTGCGTCCAGTCTGTGGCTCTGACCCACAAGGCGGCCGTGAATGTCCACGTGCACGCGTCCGTGGGGACACGTGCCTTTGCCTCGCTTGGGTGTGTGTCCAGGAGTAGTGTGGGTAAGTAACACGGTGGGGGTATGTTTAACGCTTAAGAAATTGCCAAACTTTTCCAGAGCGGCTGTACCCTTTCCCGACCCAGCCGTGTCAGGGCACCGGTCGATTTGCAGACTCACCGACCCTTGATGAGACCTGTCTTTTTAATTTGGGTTGTGAGGTCCAGACACAGTTGACCTGGAAGCAGAGTGCGTGTGCGTGTGTGTGCGTGTGCATGCGTGTGTGTGTGCGCATGTGTGAGCGTGTGTGTGCGTAAGCGTGTGTGTCGCGACCTGCGTGTGTGTGTGCTTGTAGCGTCGTGTGGGAGGAAAAGGGGAGGTGTTTCACGCCTGCCACTCTGGCTCTCTTCCAAGAAGCAACAACGTTTTACCGTTTCCCTCGGCAATTCCGTCCTGTCTCATTGGCCGGGACTGATGAATGAACGAATGAATCAGTAAACAGTAATCAAATGAATGAAAAAAAAACTTAGGTATGTTCATATGTAAAAATTTATATCTTTAAATTTATAAATTGTATTTTCATGTTCCTGCTAGAACATTATATATAAATACATGCGTAAGTATATATATATTTATAAATTATAGTTTTCCTGCTAGGACATTATATAAACTTACCCATAATGCTCTAGTAGAAACACTACTGATTTGGGAGCCGTGTCGGGTTTGAATCCGAGAATCCGAGGTAAATCTGAATCATTTCGAGCGACTCAGTTAACAGTCTGGACTCCGTTTCCTATCCGTAAAATGGAGAGGGTGATCCTTGCCTCACCCGGCTCTTGTGAGGGCCAGATTTAGACAATTATTGTGAGAGAGCTGGCTGACCTCTGTGGTAAAGTCAATTCCTGAGGACAGGGACACTGCCTCACCTTTCCACTGCATCCTGAACTCCGGAAGTGTCTAGATCATGCTGAAGCCCAAATAGCTCTCAAAGAGATGAATGAACGAATGTTTACACACAGCTCCCTTATGCGTTTATAACTAATTAACTGAATTGCGGGTTGGTTTGCGTTTTCCGAGCAACCTTCGCCGGAGCAGACACTAGGTTCCTTCTAATTGAGCCCCATCCATGCGGTATCTTAGCCCTGGGGGTGACCTTAGAGACCCTTCTGAGGGACGAGAAGATGAGGCTCGGGGTGGGGGGAAGGGCAGGAACATTAATTACTGCACTGGTTGGTGTCTCGAGCCTTGTCCGAAGTAACGTTAGGTAAGTACATCTCTGCTAGTCCCCCTGTCCCCCGTCCCCCTGGGGCTCGCCTGACAGGCTCACGCAAGTCAATGCCTGCAGCTGCTGGGTGGGGGCTGCTGGCCCTGACTGCAGCCCCACGGGTTCTATGTGCAAATGGAGCCTCAAAGAACAGCAGGAAACACACCTATGTACAGCAGGTTCTCTAACAGCGTCGTTGCATCCATCATCCTTCATTACAATGTTCGTGAGAAAAAAATTCAATTCCCAGCTGAGGCCACTCTATAGATGGGGCTTGGGTATCCCCCTGCCCCATGTGTGACGGGATGTTCTCCCGGGACTCCGGGTTCCTCCCGCATCTTAAGGTGTGCCTGTGAAGTGAACCGGGGTGTCTACATCCCCCCAGTCTGTGTGAGTGTGGGTGAGCCCTGACTGAAGTGGAAGGGTGCCCTGTCCATGGAGGGAGGGGTCCCACCTTGCACCCTGATCTTCCAGGAGAAGTTCTGGTCACCCGTGACCTTGAACTAGAACAAGTGGGTGGGGAGATAATTCTCTTACTTGTTTTTATTCATCTTTCTTAAATGTGTATCTAGCTCACATTTAGTTCGATGTTTAATACTAAGTGTTCGGGGTTTTCATTTAGAAGTTTGCTGATGATTTCTGACCAGAAATATGTAGTAGGGATTTAACTCTTGTTTCTATGGTAAAGATGGTTTCATTATATGTCATTTTACTTAAAGTCTCAGTTTCCAAGAAGTCACGGGCGACGTTGAGTGGGGCCTCACTGTGCGTACCCCCTCCTCATCTGTACGCTCCCTTGTCCTGTCAGACTCCACTTACAAAACGCAAGTTCAAGATAAAATCAGGAGCCCGCGTTGCCCAGCCTTAGTGACAGGCAGGCCCACTTGGGGTTCCCTTCTCTGTTCCCTCCCCCCAAACGTCCACTGCCTCCACCTCCCCACACAGGGGGTGGAGCTAAGCCTCACACCTTTTCCTGGGTCGGTCCCTCTGCCTAGCGTGTCCTCTCCTCCAGCTGATGGGCGACTTCACCTGCCAACATTCGATCTAGTGCCACCACCTCCTGGGAGCCTCCCAGGCCTGGTCAAGCCGAGTTGATTCCTCTCCGCTGCCTTCTTCCCATCCCATGCCCTCTGCCTGGGAGGCAGCTCTGTGTAGTGAAGAGAGCTGGGTTCTGGAATCTGACAGGGGGTCCAAATCGCAGCTCGCACTCGCTCACGAGGGGATTTGGGTCAATGACTCAGCCTCCCCGAACCTCAACTTAACCCATCTCTAAAATGAGACTACGTCCAGTGCCGTGGATGGCATGGGAACCCCACTGTGGGCTGCTCGCGGCCACCCCCCAACACGCCCAGTGCACTCACCCCCTCGTCCATCTTCACCACGGCTGCCCGGCTCGCCCCCTCGCAGGAATGACACCCCACGCACACTGGACTCCCCCACCCCCAACTCAATCTGTCTGCAGGACTCACAGCAGATTACAACCTTAAGCACCTGCCCAGCCCAGCTAGAATTCCTTCCTGTGACTGCTGAATATCGGTCCTGGGCTGATTGCCATTATGCTCCTCGTTTCTGTCTATGTTCTACTTACCACCCCTCCCCAGGCATCCTCCTCCAGCCAGCATCATCCCCGCCCCCCACCCCGCTGTCCAGCCCCCACTTGCTCAGCCCCCTTAGGGCCTGCACCAGCTTACTTCCACAAACCTTAAGGGAACGAAAGGGGTGGCCACGAATGCACACCGCACCATAATTATCTGGGCTCTGGGCTCCTCTGCGTAATCACAGGTCCTGCCCAGTCTCTGGTTTAAAGCGGGGAAATACTATGTAAATATACAACGTATCAGACTCTTGGGGATTCTTAGTATAGATTCCAAGTTATTTGCAGCCCTGAAAAGAGGCAGACCGTTTTGGTGCTCCTGGCAAGCTATGGGGCCACGGCGAACCTCCATTTTCTCCTCTGTGAAATGGGTGCGTCTGAGCCACCGCAAGGACCAAACGACGTAAGATAAAGGACGGTTGGAACCCAGCTCCCAGGACCTGGTTAGCACTGAGCCCATGTTCATCGCTTCCCGCCTCGAACAAAACTGAAAAAAAAACAAAAAAAATCAGGGAATCCGTGAGCAAGAGTTTACAAGCCGCCACGGGGGCGCCAGTAAAACCCAAAGGACGATTATTTCAAGCAGGAGCGTAGATGCTACTGAAGAACCACGGGATTAGGGGGAGCCAGCTTCTGAGCATCCGAGCGGCTCAGAGGGGAAAGAATAAATGGAATAAACGGTCTCTCTAATACGGGGCCATCTGGCGATTTGATAAAAGTATTGGGTTTCTCAAGGCAGTCCTCGAGCGCTCCCGGGCGCCACCGTTTATGGCTCGAATGTGACCGGCATGTGGAACCGGCATTACAAATGGGAAACAGCAGCCCCGGAGCTTGTTTCCTAATGGGGGCCTTTCACCACCCAGTTACCCTTAAGCGGCTCCCTTCCTATTGTAATTGGCCCTAAATGAAAAGCATTAGTCCTGTCAATAAAAACTAATGGTTCTACTTACTAAAAAGAAGGGGGCGGGGCCAAGAAAGGAGGTCTCTTTAAAAAGCAGGAAGGGACTTGGCGTGGCCTCCCTTCCGGAACTTCAGGGTTCCATACTGGGGTGCAGAGGCCCACGTGGGGAAAGTACTTCTCCAGGCGCAGGAGGCCGGGTACCCGTTCTGGCTCTGCTGTACCTTGCTGTGCGACCGTGGATGGGGACCTCTGCCTTTCGGGGCCTCTCCAGGTCCTCGTTAAACTGGTTAGAATGAGGACACTCTGGCCGGCTCACAGTAGGGCCGGTGTCAAAGATCAAAGGAGCAGCCGGAGGGGAAAGGGCTTTGAAACTCTGAAGGATGCCCGCCCCGGAGGAGTCAGGGCAATTTTATCCGTCCTAGAGAGATGGGAGCTGCCCCCGGGCGTCTAGTCTTCTGCCGGGATCCAGCGAGGAGGCCTGTTTAGGGTTCGTGCTCAACCTGCCTGCGCGCAAGCCCACAAGAAGGGCTGTTTGAAATTAAACGGAGAGGGTGTTCTTCTTCGGGCAGCTTGAAGGAATAGTTATTTGTTTGCTTAAGACTTTTCAGAAAGGGCAGCATCCCTCCCCGCGCCCCACCCGCCAGCTTCACACGCAGGAAATATCATCCTAGGACGTTTGCTGTGGGCCAGACCCCTCACCAGGAGCTGAGCACATCGTGGCTGGTGCGTGATGCTGCCCGCCACCCGCAGGGGTGGCCTGCCGTCCCGTTTCATGGATGAGCGAATGCAAGCTCATCCCAGGAAAGGGACTTGGGTGACATCGCACAGCAGCAACAGAGGCGGTCGATCCCAGCTGGGTACACAGCAGGTGCTCCGTCCTTCGGAGTGGCTTCTGCAGGACAGGGGGGCCGCGGGAAGGGACCACATCTGGACTGTAGGGCAGACGCTCTAGTCACCTTGCGTGTCAGGCTGACACTGCCTGCTTCCCAGCACTAAGGCTTGTCTCTCGCTGGGGGGGCCTTCTCTGGCCACAGACAGAGCCGGAAGGGCTGCGAATTTATCCTCCAGGAGCAGCAGCCAGTGCCTCGGGGAAGCTGGGGTACAAACGCCTCACTCTGTCCCCCTCGGGTGGGCTAACTCTGAGTCGCCTGCCTATACGCTTCCCTAGCATGTCCGGGGGTGCGAGCCATACCCCGCTTCTAACACCCTCTCGTGCCTGTCTTCTCTTTCTGATCCATCTCGCTTTCCTCTGCTCCTCGAAGCCATGTCTCGGATTCCGCTTCCGGGAGAATCCAAATGAAGCCATGCGGGTCGTAAGCTACACAGCTTAGGTGAACGAGAACAGATGACAGTCCCACGTACCAACGTGGATGAACGGGCAGAGGGAGTGTCGAGAGAAATAAGCCAGACGCGAAAGAACTTACTGTATGATTCTATGTACAGGACGTTTTAAGGACAGGCAAAACGAATACAGGGTGAAAATAGTCCAAATAGTGATCATCTTGTCAGCAGTAATGACTAGAAGAGGAAGCTACCTGGATGCTGCCCATCTTTGTATTTAGGTGGTGCTTACCTGGGAACGTGCACAGGTAAACATGTATCAAGCTGAGCTATTTACGGAAGGTTTTTGTACTTAATATATGTATGTAATATCTCAGTTAAAAATAAAAAAAGAAATTAGCTCTTTCGAATGGCCCTGGAGTCGCATATATTTGTGTATTATCTTTTGTCTGGCTTTACTCTATTTTCCTACCCTTAGAGTCCTTTCTCCCTGATTTCTTAATCTATTTCTTTTTATCCCATCATACTGTGTCTCTGAAACTATCTCAAACCCTTTGGCAATGAGAGAAGAATTTAAGAAGGAAAAAAGAGCTTGAATACAGGGTTTGCTTTTTAACTTAATGAAAGTGATTCTTTATTGCCTCAGCTCCATTGCTTTTGGTCTTAAATCAAGATTTTTCTCTGTCTGCCAGTTTGCAAATGGACCACTTTCTACCAATTGGCCTTAACATATACAAATCAGTCTCATAAATAAAAACAAAAGTTTTCCAGCCGGCACAGCTTCGGTTCTGCATCCCCAGGCCCCAGCCCGCGTTGTTCTTCTGGCAGTAAGATGAGAAAGCTATCATTCTCTTTGACGCAGCATAAATTGTCATCTTTCCCTGGTTAAGGCTCAGACGCCGACTGCCAAAAGCAGGCCTCTGATTCATTCCACTGAGATTCCAGAGTAATCTGCCTCGCGGCCTGCAACCAGAGATGCCTTCAGCGGATCCCATTATAAATTAACATTTAATCCTGGCCCAGGAAATGCTGGGGCTGGAACAGCCCATGGGGGCAGCCGAGCCCACCCCTGCGAAGCCGGGGAAGGGACCCCGTCCTAGCTCTGTGCCCCGTGGACCCACCACAGTCCAGAGATATATGTGATTGTCAGCAAGGCTGGATTCAGACGGAGCTCAGTCGATGGCACTGTGCGAATCTGGGTGGTGGGCAGGGGGCTTCACAGCCTCTGTGAGCTTCAGTCGCTCCCCTACTCATCCCTCGTAACTCGAGGTGCATGGCGTGTGGCTTATTGACTCGATGGCCTTCTCTGCGTCTTGATCCCCTCTGGATTACGAGCTCGTGAGCGCAGGACCGTGTGAACCCCCAGAGCCCAGCACAATGTTCGTCGAATGATCGAGTAAGAACGAATCCAAGAGATGTCACCAGCCAGTGGGGTGCCAGGGACGGGGAAGAATCAACTATGACGGTGGGATGCCTGCCTCACCAGTGCAGGAGCAGCAGTGAGCGAGGAGGCTGGCCTCTGCTGCTTGCCCGCTCCTCCCCCAAACCGGCACCCCCGGGGGGAGATCCTGGGTCTCGACCGTGCACTGAAAGCCAAACGCTCAAACAGAATCATCGAAAAGAATGATAGGACCCATGTTTCCAAGCGTGGGGCCCCAGGCTTATCAGGAGAAGAAATCACCTTTTCTTGGGGTGGAAATAGACTGCTGAGTCCCCGACAACAAGCAGCACCCATCTGTAACAGACAGGCCTGGCCCAGACCCGCTGCTGGCACCAGAGGGGACACAGAAGTGGAGGCTCAGATTCCACAGGTGCGTGTGGGCCCTGACGAAGCCTGCCCACCCACGGGAGACTGAGCACTGGCGCCCGCCTAGGTGAGGGCTGAAACGTGTCCCCCAACCGGGGGGCTCAGGCCCGCTGACGCTCACCTGTGGTGTGAATCCCTGCTTCTAGAAAGGGGTGGCGCTTCAGATCGGGAGACATGGAGAAGGAACTGGGTCTGGGGCCAGGGTGGTGGGGCTGGCCAGCTCCCCTCGCCCGCCCAAGTCGCGAGCAACACGAGGGAAAACCCAAGTCATGCCAATACCGGACATTGTCCCCGCTGGACTGCAGTCCCCCGAGGGGCGGCCCTGAGCCCCAACAGAGAGGCCCGCCCCAGCCTGGGTGCTGGTGCAGA
The DNA here is from genome assembly GCF_902729225.1 of Pteropus medius. NCBI lineage: Eukaryota > Metazoa > Chordata > Mammalia > Chiroptera > Pteropodidae > Pteropus > Pteropus medius. The sequence goes on along the minus strand of NW_024349804.1, from coordinate 11,252,994 downwards.
CCTCTGGGGCTGGGGAGCAGGGAAGGGGTGGGCTCTGCCTCTGCCTTCCAGACTGTCACAGAGAGAAGGACCTGGCCTGTGGTGGACACCAGGCAGGAGTTACAGTGACCAAGTGGCCGCAGAGCGGCGGAGCCCCACTGTGGATGGAACGTTGCCGAAATGCAGCTGGCTCCGCATTTCCGATGCGCCAGGATCCGCACCTCTCGCTCTGCCCTCCAGGCTCTTAACCCTCACCACAGCCCCACGAGGAACATTCTAGTCACACCGTCACCATCCTCATTTTAACGAGGAGCCAGGCCCCAGAGGGGAAAATCCCCATCCTGAAGTAGCTAGAAAATGGCAGGCTCGGGACTCGAACCCAGGAAGGCGGCAGACTCCAGAGACCACGTGCGAACCACATCTGTGACACGCCTTCTGATCTCGAGGGATTTGAAAAGCTGCTCCCAAAAAAGGGCCAGAACCCAGGGTACACCCTGCCCCGACTCAGGAAAGGTGCAGCGTGCGGGCCAGTGAGCCAGCTCCCACGGGAGCAAAATTCCTTTATTCTGTCCCAAACCCACATACTGGAGCCAAAAAAACAATCATCGGAATAGCCCACGTGAGTTCAGCTCTTCAAATTTACAAACATTTCACCTCCACGAATGCCATCGTCCCCACAGCAGAAGGTGTTCCCGCCCTTCCCGGGGCTCGGAGGAGTCAGAGGACTCGCCTCGGCGTGCGCAGTGCGTGAGTGTCAGACTCTTAACTCGAGAATGTCTTGCCTCAAAGCCTATGTAAGCACTGTGAGAAGAAGACTTTTTTTATTTGGAGGAAAAAAAATATATTTAAAGAAATATTTTATGATGGGTAGGAAACAGCTTGGTGTTTTTATACGAGGCACCTACCCAAAATCGTAAGGCATTTCCTTTCCAGAACAGACTCGTAAGTGGTTTTGCTGTTTGTGTGTGATTTGCTGTGATGAGAGGCTCTGCACATTCCACTCGGAGGGGCTGTGGCACAGAGGGGGTGACAGACAAAACCCGCGCTCAGCCGCTCGGCCCGGTCCTCCGAGAGCAGCTGAGGGTTTGCTCCGAGTCACCGCAGAGGAAGGGAAAACGTTCCCATCGTCTTGTAATTGCAGATTGCTGGGTAACTGAGCCATGAAAAACGATCACGCCCGTGGTCATCCGCTGGCCTCAGA
>NW_024349804.1:11153251-11251803 GCF_902729225.1 Pteropus medius | reverse complement strand
TGGTCATCCGCTGGCCTCAGACAAAAATCCTGAAAGCAAATTGCTGTGGTGGAGAAAAGATTGTGTGCCAAGGATTGGAGGGTGGGGGGGAGGTGGGGAGAGCGTCTCTGCTGCCTAAGGAGGTGCCCACAGAGCTCATCCCCATTTCTCAGGTAGCTCCAGGCAGAGGAACCACCTGCTTTCCCAGGTTCTGCCACCTGTGGGATTTGGGACCACGAGTCAGTTACTAACCTTCTCTGTACCTCAGTTTCCCTACATGTAAAATAGGAGCATCGCGACCCACCTGCCTGGGTGGTTTGAGGCTATAAAAACACGACATAGGTAAAGCACCTAGCTCAGTCCTGACACACGGCGGGCCGCGGTAAACGCCACTTTCCTGACCTTCCTAACACACCGCCCTCCCCACCCCCCAGTGGACGCCTTCTGCTCTGAGGGAGGAGTGAGCGCTGTCACAGTTCTGAGCACGTGAGAGCACGTTTAGCGATGTGAGACTGAACGCTGGCCTCAAACTTAAGCCACCTCCTAGAAAAAGCCAGAAACAATAAGAGGCTGCAGCTCAAACTGTCACCTACACCGTGGGGACTCTTGTGAGGCCTCTGCCCTTTCTTTGTATGTGAGGGAAGATTAGCCATTCATTAATTCTAACGAGGCAGCCTGTACACTCTGCTTCAACTCAGGGTGCGGCCGACACTTCTGCATTTTTCCAGTGAATCGTTGAAGGATTTTGTGTTCAAGTAGCAGGAAGTTCTTGTGTCCTTCTTGGGGACCCTGTTCCACACACCTGAACCTACCCCACAGCCCACCTCACAATTGTTTGGATCCTCGACGCTTACTCAGTCTACAAGGGCGTATTCCTGCCTCTGAGCTCTGTCTGGAGTAGAGTCTGATCTGTCCACTGCTGTCATTCACCCTCATGGCCACAAGATGTCACTGTTGCAGACGGGCTTGGTGCAGTTTGGCTAACGCTTGCCCCTACTACGGGCATGCTCTCACCCGCTGGGGCGTCATAGTGCCCCACGCTTGGCACCAACGATGCAAGTCTTGCGGTTCACGCTCCCGCATTCCCTTGCACGGCCGTTCTCTCCAAACACAACCACTCTTCGAGGATGATAATTCTTCACTTCTGCTCAAACCTGTTCTTTCCCTGCTAACCTTCCGTGATGGTTAATTTTGTGTCAACTTTGCTGGGCCACCATGCCCAGATATTTGGTCCGACGTTGTTCTGCATGTTTCCGTGAGAGTATTTTTGGATGAGATTAACATTTAAATCAGTGGACTTTGAGGAAAGCAGACTGTCCTCCACAATGTAGGTGGGCCTCACCCAATCAGATGAAGGCCTGCGTAGGATAAAAAACTGACCTCCTTCAAGCAAAAGGAAATTCTGCCAGCAGATGGCCTTCGGACTCACACATCAGCTTCGGCTCTTCTGTGGGTCTCCGGGCTGCCAGCGCACCCTGCGGATTTCAGGCTTACCAGCTTCCCTAATTGTGTGAGCCAAGTCTTTAAAATAAATCTCCCTTTCTACATACACACACCTCGCTGGTTCTGTTTCTCCCAAGAATCTTAAATACATCCTCCACTCCCATGTTGAGCAGGTCACCAGTCCTGACTCCCCTGACTGCCTGGCAAGTTCTCCTTCAAGCCCCTGGTGCCTGTCCCGGCCTGCAGAGCTCAATCAGGGTGGCCTCAGCCTTTCCTGACAGTGTCTTCAATTTGGAATCTCCAAGAACTGGTGCCGGGCTCTGGGTCCCAGGGGTGTGTAAGCAAAGTGACACCTTCCTCCCCACTGTCTCCTGCTTATATTTACAACTCAGAGAGGCCCCCCAAGAGTCACTGCTCCATCTCCTAATGGCTGAGAACCCTGGCAACTGGAAGCAATCACCGACAGGACTGTCAGTGGGCCTACTAAGTGCACTTTACCTACATTTTCTCACCTTAACGGATTCTCTGCTAATCCTGGGAGGTGGCTGTTGCACATGCCACAGTGAGAAGGAGTCTTAGTGAAGGGAGTTACTTCTCCAAGGTCACACCGCCGGTCACTGGCAAAACTAATATGCCCCTCAGAGTCCATAACGACATTTTAATAAATACGTTATTTTTTAATAGAGAAGTAAAATTGGATTTGCGCCTTAATCTTCAGCCTGTTTCAGCTATCTTGGGGCCAGACTACACTCCAAACTTTTAAAAAGGTTTTGGATTGATTACCCAGGAACAAAACAGTTTCTAGGGAGTACGCTTAGCAATGCCAAGCTATTAACTTCCAGCAAAAGTCGACCAGGAGACTGAAATGAAAATTTGATATTATCTATTATTTATCATATTGTTCCCCCATCATCCCTTTATGAAAAATGGATGGAAGCCCAGAAATCCTAATTGCTATGCTTCTTCCAGATGGGAAAAATAATAATTTTCTCCATTCTGCCTGTCTTGTATTTGAATAAAGTTTATAGAGAACTCAGCGTTTATTCTATCTGGTTGTTATGGGAAAACAGAGAGTTCTGACTGTGCCCCAACCTCTGTGATCAGTCTGCCATGGGCTAGATACATGACACTGCAAAGGTCACTTTATCTTCCTAAGTCTCACTAAAACTGAGAGGCATGACCGGAGAGCTCCGAAGTCCCTTTCACAGCCCTTAGATGCTGGTCCTGCAAACACCCCTTGGGGAGAAGCCTGCTGCAGAGAGCCCAAGGCCTCAGTCCAATATCGCTAACACCTTCATAACCGGAGTATTTACAAGGCCCAGATGCTACTTCTGGCTCTCACGCCACTGGCCGTGAAAACTTGGACACCTCGTTTACTACCTTGGCCTCTTCTTATCTGCATTTTCCACATTGGTAAGGTACGGGTGATAACGCTGGGCCAAGGCTTACCATAAAAATATGAAACAACTTATTTTAAAACATTATAAAGCTACAAGGCGGAGCGCTCCACCAAGACCGTCACATTGAAAACAATGTCTGGCTGCCCTTCTCCTCGCCCCCCGGCCCCCGTCCCCCATGTCCTTAGCCATTGCAAGGTTTCTGTGCAAAAACTTTCCTCCTCACCCACCAACTCCAGACTGCTGGGGATGCCACCTCCACTGAGAGCTGTCATACCCAGAGGGACCGCACCAACCCCTGTGTCACTGAGCAAGAGGGCGGACGTTCGATTAGCCGGAGAAGGACAGAGCTGTGGCTGGAAGGCTGAGTTTTCCCACTCCACCCAGGCCACTTGTGCCCCCTGGCCCGCCTCCGATGCTCATCTCGTGAAGCCCAGAACGCTCCTGCTCCGGGAGCACAGGTACTTCTTTCTAGTAGATTCAGGAAGGATTAAGACTGGCAGAGACTCTTAAGCTCAGTCCCCCAGGTCTACTGTATCCTTCAAAATGTCCCACCCGATGCACCTTCCAAACTCCCAGAGGACAGGAGAGCATGGCGCCTGGTTTTGCAGACAGCGGAGAAGTGAGAGAACTTGCTGTTTCAAAGAAGGGAGAGATCACCTTTAAAACTGGGGCCAGGAGTTGCAACAATCAGCTAAAGACTCATCTCCGTTCATCCCAGACGCCTTCTCCCCAAGTATGACCGAGGTAAGCGCTAGCCAGTCCACGTCCCACGGGGAAGTCTACGCTTGAGATGGATGTTTACATAAACAGGTTTACAAAAATATTAGTCTAGAGCCAAGACCAAAGAGGCAGTCAGTCAATTGTTCAATATTACTGAGCACGGGACACCGTCTAGACGTGGAGAATATCTTGACAATGCAATTCCGGACAATACGCCGGCAGCCCAGGCCCCAGGGTTTATGTCACCCCAGAACTCAGAGAAGAGTTTGGGAGGAAGGTACGGATGCAGAGTTAACGCAGTGTTGGCTCCGAAGAGGTTGTTTTAAACCAGAAGTGACTGAGTTACCTTGAACTGGTGAGAAAACTTTTCCACCAGTTGTGGAACTGGGAGATTTGGGAATCAAGCTGAGGATGGGCGCTTCCTCTGTGGAAGAACACGCCTGTTTACTGACCCATCACTATGTGAGAAAGAGGGAAAGGGGAGGCAGGAAGAGAGGCAGGCGAGCCAAGAAAGTCACTTAAATATGGACGCCAGAATGGAGATACAAATACCTCCCTTCCTCACCCCAAAGGGGGAGAAGATGAAGAAATGGCGGTCAAGGCACCCCCCGAATGGTGAAATATAATTCTTAAAAATGAATGTCTTATTTTGGAGTGTAAGCTTCCAGATCCCCATCGAAAATCGTTTGGCTATAAGCTCATTTCTAAGGCAGCGATCTCCAAATTTTTTGATCTGGTAGTCATTTAATTAAAAAAAAAATTTTCACCATTAATCTATGTTGATTAATTTCTTTATAAGTCCAATACATGTTCTACTATTTTGAGCTAATATCCCAAGACTCGATAAACTAATTAAGGCAAAATTTAAGACAAAACTATGGAGTCTGTAAAGAGAACAGTGGCCACCATGGGTTTTAGGGGATGGAGGGACGAATTGGGGGAGCGCAAAGGATGCTGAGGACGGTGAAATTACTCTCAAGGACACAGGAATGGAGGATACGTGACCACGTGCATTTGCCAATGTCCGTTAATGTAAAAGAATGTTTTGCTGACGAATAATCCCGTTCAAGAACTTTGCGTTGTTTTAAAATGAATTTGACACACACACACACACACACACACACACACACATACACACAATAAAAAGTTGTTTTTAGCAGCTTCAGTGAAATGAATTTGATCATCTGCACCCTCCTGAGGCTGAGCAGGCTGGGCTAATCCCGGTGAGAATCGACGGGCCAACCCCACCTTGACATTGTGGAAATCCGTTTCTTAGACTCCTTCCTCTCCAAAGCGAATTTGATGCACTTGCCTTTGACGGCCGCTGCGAGTTATTCTAAGAGTCTCCCAGTCCTTTCTGTTATTTCTGGAGTTTAAAATAAGCTCCACGTTGTTACGGGGGAGAGGGAGGTACACGAAAAGCTTAACGGGTTCCACGTCGTGTTCCGGAATTCAAATATCCAGCTCTTTGCTGGAGTCTTCAAAACGCATCTCGTAAGTCACAACCGAGGTGGCCGCGGGGCAGGCGGCCCGACCGACCGGCCTCTTTGTTGTCATTCCGTTGCTTCCGTGCTCCTGGCTGCTGGGTCTGCGGGGCGCAGTCAGCTTTCTCTGACTGTGTTCTGCTCTGCCACCCTTGTTCTATTTATTCCCGGCGCTGTGCGTGGACCCCGCGACTCCACCCCGACCGCAGCTCTCCCTGCTCCGTTCCCAGGGACCCATGCGCACAGACAGCCGTAGAACAACCAAGCAGGAGAAAAGGTAACCGGATGTACCGAGCCCTGTTCTGAGAGTCTCATGCACGGTCACGTGATTACCAAACCCTCTCAAGAGCTGGACGGTATGATCATCCCATTTTGCAGATGAGGAATCGGAGGCCAGAGATGCTAAGCTGCTCTACTCCTTAAAAACGAGCGACGGAAATTAAATGAATGACAGGAGCTCGTGGTGTGCCCTAAGTCCTAGGTGATAGTAGAAGGTATGGGTGCTCCGGACAGGGCTGGCCTTGGGCGTGTGGCCCGCTAACTTGCACAGGGCCTTATTCTCAGAGGGGCCCCGAGTTCAGATTAAGGCGCTGCTGTCTCCAGCTTGAAGTCCTGTGTAATGGCTGAACCACAGGCGCTCACATGGACAGAAGGACTCCACAATTCTTTTTTGCGCTGAGTCCTGACAGTTGCAGATCCAGTCCTGACTCCAGACGCTGAGGGAAATGACAGTGGATAAGGTGTGGTGGCCTCAGAGTAAAATGATCTAAGAAAGGCCTCAGCCAGTCCCAAAGGGTCAAGCACGGGGCCCGGGATGAAATTTGGAACAAAGAATCTGTATTTGTCTATATGGCATCTATGAATTAATGGGCCAGACGAACAGCCAAAGCCGTTTGCATCTCCCCCGTGATCCCGAACCCATACTCAGAACCACCTCGTCTCACTCAGACACCAAGCCAAGATTCCCGCTGCCCTAAGTCACCAGGACCAAGTATCAGGCAACGAGGGACGACCCCCAACCCCCTCCCCACTGTGTCCTAAAGCCCAAATCCTAAAGCACTATCCTCAGTCTACCCCGCCCTGCCATGCTGTTTCTGCAGAAATGCCAGTAAAGGATCTGACCAGGTCTCCCCTCGCTCCTGCGTCTGCCTCCTGGCCGACACTGCTGTGTCCCCATGTGACCCAATGTGGCATGGCATGGCCCCTCCTCTCAGGGCACGTAACAAACACCTTCTTTCTAAGGTCTCCCCCAGTCATCTCTATAAATGAAAATTCAGCAAGTGCAATTGAGACCTTTATTCCTCTATCAACCAGTTACTCGGCGTGGCCTGTCCCCAAGAAGATGTGGCCTGGGAAAGGTGGCTTTCGTCTAGCTATCCTAGGAAAAAGTGATTGTCGGCCAGCCAGAGGCTTAAATGATGAAGACATGTCCCTGAGCATCCTACATCCCACTTCATTGCTGTGCGAACGAGCAGGAAGCGTGACACCTATAGGTCTCTCAAGCCAAATGCTAACATTCCTTTCTTTCCATGGCAGACCAGCTATGTGGCCTTGGGAAAGTCCTCCAACCATTCAAGGTCCGTGATTCCTCCCGGATAAAATAAGGCACCAAATCTTGCGCCCCACTGCAGGAATCTGAAAGCAATCTCTCAAGAACCATTTCATTTCAAATCTGTGACTCTCTGATGATGTGTGACGCTCTAATTGCTACTGTAGACTGGACACTTCCTAGGCACCAGGCATACGTGGAAACCCAATCTTCACAACAGCATTATGGTGACAATACTGTCGTTACCCCCAAATTACAGACCAGAAACCTGAGGCACGGAGAGCTCAAGTAACTGGCCCAAAGCTGACAGACAAGAACTGGCCGAGTTGGGATTTGGGCTCAAGAAATCTGTCCTCAACTTCCACATCTTTGTCCACTGTGCTTTATTCCCTCTAGGCAAGCCAGAGGTGTCACATTTATATATTTTTCTTTCTGGAGAAATTCATATCGTTGCTCCAAAATATCATTTTTCTTTTCATCCTGTTTCCCATGGAGTTTGCTCCAAAGCAGAATTCTCTTCAGGCCCATTTAATTTGGCATTGAGTATTTTATTGGTCAAACATCCATTTTATTAACATTTCATTTTGTGAAAGTTCAATATAATTGTACTGGTTACATTTTCTCACAAAGTTATTTTCACGAGAGAAAGAAGCAACTTAGCAGAACCACTGTGCTTGAAATCAGAAGGAGGTAAACACGATGAAGACACTCTCCTGCAAAGCATTCTTAACCTTCCTCCCTCCCTGGAGAAAGTGCCATTAAAAGATCCCCCAAAGGGTCCTTGCCAACATTCGAGTCAGGGTCTTAGGGTGACAACGAGGAGAGTTCATTGCCATTTTAGTCCCCCGATGCCATGGAAACTGCAAAATCAGAAGCAAGCATGCCTGATTTACAGAACGTCAGAGCTGGTTTGAGAAACATTCACTTAACTCTCATCAAGAGACTGGGGTTTGGAGGTGCTGTGTCTTGCCCAACAGAATTCAGCCAGCCAGCACTAGGTCCAAACCTGGGTTTTCTGGGTTTCGCTCAAGTAGTCTCTCCCACCAGTCCAAGGGAGAAGGAGCCGAAAAAATATAATAAGCAAGGTTCGAACTTGACTTTATCTTCAACAAAGTGGCGGGATTGAGTCTTAAAAGGTTTCATTTACCAAAAACCCATAAAAACAAGAGTGAGGCATCAGGGGCAGGGCGTGCGCAGGAGAGAGGACTAACAAATTGGTCCAGATGTCTCGCCAAAGAAATGGCCAAGCACCAGGCTCCATGACTGGTCAACTTCCAGAAGACCTTAACTTCCAGAAAGGCCAACCCGTGATGCTTCGTGTAACCTTCAAATTTGTGTTGGCAAACACATAAATGCTTCAAAAAGGCAGCACGGCTTTTCATTAAGATGTTCTAGACAGCCTGTAAGCCCAGCTCCTAGAAAATTAATGTTCTCTTAAACAAATCCAGATTTCTTGGTCCAAGCCGAGGTCTGCAGTGCTCGGAGAGATATTAATGGTTTATTATAAACTGTGTGAAAGGAAGCGGGAAGCCAAGCCCGATGGTCCTAGAAGATGGCAAATAGCTCCTGTTGGCCCTGACGCCAGAACAGCCGAGGCTTTTCACAGGCTTGTGAGCGAGGTACAAAGTGCACACAACGAATCACTGTACGTACAGAGGAGCCGGTGCGTAGCGGGAGACATGGGAGCTTGTGGTAGTTTCACTCGGCAGCAAGTGGCTTTGCAGAAGCCTTGTCGTCACCCAGGTGAATCACCTGAGCCAATGAATAGAGGATGTCACGGACAGAGCACTGAGCCATGGATCCAGCCCTGCTCTGCTCCTTACCCCTGTGTGGTCTTGTGTTTGTCACTTGCCCGGTCTGAGCCTCCACTTCTTTACCTGCAAGATGGGCATGAAGATGTGGGCATCATAGAGCTGTTAGAAGCTGATAAGGCCTTTGCCATCATTGACTACTACTGTTCTCAGTATTCTTTGTATAATTATTACCTCACCTCCAACTCCGACTACACAAGAGTGTCCACATTACAAGGACAAGAGATGGGGTACATAGCTTCAGTGGAGTCAGAGTTTGGGAACATTAAAAATGGCGAATTTTAGGTCTGATGAAGTAGGAAATAGGGAACCCTTGAAGGCTTTTCACTAATGGAATAACACGTTGACTCAGCATTGAAGAAAGAACAACCTGACAGTATTATGCCTAATGGAGTAGGAGACGAGAAAGACCCAAGCGGGTAAGTTGGCTCAGAGATGGTCACAGCAATGCAGGCAGTGGGAGAGAGCGTGAGAGGCAATCACTAGACAGCTAAGGAATCCTTCAGGAGGAAATATCGACAGACAAACAAGCAGGGGGAAAGTAACTTTGAGAACATAGACTATGGAAGAAAGATAGAGCATCTGTGAACCAAGAACAGGCCGCGACAGTCATGAAATCAAAAAACTATGTAAGGGAAGAAGTTCTCTGTGAATTTAAAAATAAAATAATAGACATAGTAAAATTAAAGGTCTCAACGATAAATTTGAGAAAATCCCTCAAGAAATAGAGGAAAATGGCAAAGAAAAGACAATGGAAGAACGAGAAAGAAAGAAAAGATAAGAAAATTGGAGCCCTGTCCAGGAAGTTAAATATATGAATAACAGATATTATCAAAGAGGAAAAGACAAACTAGAAAAGGAAATCTTCAAAGAAAGAACTTTCAAGACGATTTTTCTAGAACCAAAGGCACGAGTTTTCGGATCGAAAGAGGACATCGAATGCCCAGCACAAGGGGCCGAAAGGGACCCACTGCGAGACACGATCATGAAATCTCAGAGCACCGGAGACCAAGAGAGGACGGTGCAATATTCTAAAGAAGAAAAAATAGATCACATGCAACGGATCAGGCGTCAGGACCGTGTCAAACATCACCACGCCAAAGCCGCGTGCAGCAAGCGGTGACACAGTGCCTCGGTGGCTCTGAAGGTGACTGACTTTTAACTTAGAATTCTACACCCAGCCCAATTAATTCTCCGTCAAGTGTGAGCCCAGAATATCTTCAGACGTGCGAGGTCTTTAAGATTTTGTCTCCCATATGCTTCTGCTCAGAAAGCTACAAGAGGATGCACGTTTAAAAAGAGGAATAACCAATTAAGAAAAAGGTATGGCGTGTAGGAAAACGGGGTCCAGCACAGGCGAGAGGCCGTGGAACACCCAGGATGAGGGTGAAGGCAGGGCCCAGGCTGTCACTCCACCTTGAATCCTAGACTAGCTCAAGTCGGAAAGCTCCAGGAGAGGCTTCTTCGGAAATGAAGATGTGAAGAATCCCCAATAAGTCTGGAGAGCATTTACACAGTCATAATAATGCACGGGCGAGTATTAATCGAAGAAAATTAAGATTAAAATCCAGGGAGAAGCTAGAAGAATTCGAAAGTTGAGAGGAGAGGAGAGAGATGAGCGGGGAAAGGAAACTAGCACCCAGTCTCCCACGGTGGGAAGGCAAAACAGAAACATCACGAAGCAGCCGCATAAGCGTGTCATTTTCCTAACATGAAAATAGAAAAAAGAAAAAAAATAGAAAATAGGAAAAAAAAACAAAAAACAGGCAAAAGCGTTGAAAGTCGTGACTTCTGAGTCAAGAGAGGGAAGGATGGGCAGGAGAGGGGTGTTCTTTACAACACCCTGCGAAATTGTTTGACCCTTGACGTTAGATACATATAAGTTTCGACCACAGCAAAATTTAAAGGAGGAAGAAATAGGTTACATTTTGCAAACCGGGGAAAAACAGACACGGAGAGGAGCCTCATTCTCAGCTCAGGTGAAAACTCAGGACTATAACGACAGCTTTGGTTGTCATGGCGAAGGGCCCTTAGCCAGATACCAAAAATTTGAAAACTCATCCCAGCTCCATAAAAATTCACTATGCGATTTGGAGCAAGTCCCATAAATTCTTTGCTTCCTCTTCCTTCTTGGAGCAAGGCTGCCTCACTGTGTCCTGCCCATCCACACTCGCGGTCTGCAGAGCAGCCCTTTCCACTGTGTCCAGTCGAGGTGGGACACTGGCCACTCCGCTGGTCACCAGTCCTGCATACTCTGCTATTTCTCTGCTTAAAGTTTTCCACAATGCACCATCGTTGGCTCAGCTAGAGACTCGTGGCGCTGGGGTCTAGTGTATCCACAAAGCCTCTGCAGGACAGACACCTGGTGGAACCGGAGGTATCAGTGAGCAGAGTGGGCGTTCCTAACTCAGCAGCCATCTCCCAGACTCTGCTCCCAGAGCCTGAAAGGCTCTCACTTTATGGTAATAAAAACAGGCTGGAAAACTCTTTGTGACAAATCAAAACAAGACACCATGCTTTGGCTGTGGGTTATTTATTGAGAATCACAGTGTTTTTAAAATCGGCAGAGAACACAAGGGCCTGTGGTCTTTGGCCAGCCCTCTGAGAATTCATAATCTAAGCGGCCACACTGCCACTGTGGAGAGGAAGCTACGAGCGAGAACTGTGGAGTGAGGAATCTGTTTTTTAAATAGGGAACCATGAAGCCTTTGGCTTGTTATAAATTATGAACCCAGATATTGTCCAGAAGAAAAAAAAGAAAAACAACTTCCACCGAGTGAAGGAATCCTTGTGTCTACTTAAGTCTTCAAGAAGCAGTGTTGGCTTCTGCATGTGGCAAAAATGGCCGCCGTCCCAGAATCCGCGCCCACGTCCCCCACCTTCCTCTTTGAAAACATCGCCATACAATCCCATAAAATAAATGAAAACTAAAGAAGCCCGAGTTTAATATTCGGGGGATATAATTCAAGTGTAGCCAGTTGGCCCCCTTCCCTGTTAATCAGAAGAAAAACAAAGTTTTTCTCCTCGTTTTCTCTGTAGAACATGAAGTCAATGCTCCGTCTGGGGAGGCCACGTGGCCGTGTGGCGGGAGCGCAGGATGGAGAACTGCAATCTTGCTTGCCTCGGACTTGCCATGTCTCGCAGGAAAAGGCTGGAGACCAGATTTTCCCCAACCTGACTGTGTATGAGAATCACCTGGCAGCCTCCTTGGGAATTCAGAGCCCCAGGCCCTGTGACTCTCAGCCCATAAACAGAAGACCCCACATTCTCTGCCCCATTCCCAGCTCCGGGGTCTCGTCCCTCTCACTGCTCTCGGAAGCAGTCACCTCTCTCTCCTTGGGAGTTAGGGCTTCTGGGAAACAAAAAGCCACGTGTTCAAATTTGTCAAGGGGACGATGCAGTACCTTGATTGTGGGATGGTTTCACGGGTGTCTATCAAATCACGACTTTACATATCTGCAGTTTATTATTGCACGTCAATTACACGCCGAGAAAGCCGTTTTTAAAAGTAATTAATCAGATAGTCTGGGTGCAATTTCTGCTTTCACAGCCGTCTCCAAAGGCAACGAAGGGTAAATATACATGTGTTAGGGCCGAAGTTCCTAAAACACAGCGACTCCAACAAGATAGAAGCTTCTTCCTCTGTCTCATGACACCGCAGAGGAAGGCGAGCAGGCCAGGGCGGGCAGGGGTTTCCACTCCACAGTCACTCAGGGACCAGGTTCCTTCCATCTTGTTGCCTCCTGGCCAGGACTACCTGCGGCCACATTCCAACCAATAAAAAGGCACAAAAGAAATTGCAGGGCCAGTAAGTTCCCCTTAGGGAACTGTTGCCCAAGTGGCACCCAACGCTTCCACTCACATTCCGTTGGTGAGAACGTGGTCTCATGGCCACACTTCACTGCAAGGGAAGCTGGGAAATGTAGTCTCTTGCTACTGGACTGAGAGAGGAGGCTTCTGTTATAAAAAGGAGGGTCGTTGTGTATTAGGGAACCGTTAGCCATCCCTGCCACAGTCTGCTGAGGGATAAGAAGAAAAAGCATAGAGAGAACAAAGTACAAGTCTCAGTGAACGGTATTGCCGCATAGAGTAGGTCCCCAGGAACTGTAATCTCCTTTCTTACGACGACTCTGATGAGTGGTTTATACATTTCCCTGGGACCTCAGTGGCAAAATATTACAAACCAGCTGGCTTAAGCAATAGAAATGTATTGTCTCAAGTACTGGAGGGTGAAAGTCCAAGCTCAAGGTGTCACAGACTCGGCTCGTTCTGAGGGCCGTGAGGGAGAAGCTATTCCACTCCTTGCTTCCGGTGCCCCAAGCGTCCCTTGGCTTGACAACGACGTTCTTGTTCTCGCTGGTACACAGCCCTGGGTCTCCGCACGGAGTTGGGTTTTTTTAAGGAAGAATTCACCCTCCTCCAGTACAACCTCCTCTTAACTAACTGTATCTGCAAAGACCCTATTTGCAAATAAGGACACGGAGATACTAGGGGTTGGTACTTCAACGTAAGAATTTTAGGGGAACACGATTCGACCCATCAAAAGTGAGAAATGAACTGAATTTGCAGTCAGGAAGCGTGAGTTCACGTCCCATCTGGGCCACTGGCTGGCAGTGTGACCTTCGACAGTCATGCCAGGCCTGGTCTCGGGGACCTCATTTGTCAGCGATGAAAGAGCCACACTTGCTCACAGGGCTGGTGAGGGACAGATGAACGGCGTCTGCAAAAGCCCCAAGCAAACTGTGAAGGGCCGTGATGGCTCCCGCCAGCCTGCCCCAGCCCTTCTCTGACTACAGGTCGGCGGAGGAGGATGCACCTTCTGCCACGAGCCCCTCTTCCTTCCTTCCCTTTTTCAAATTTGACTTGGTAGCGGATGCTCCGCACTGCTCAAATCAGAAGGGGGCCTCTCTGAGAGAAATTCGACCACGGGCAAAATACCTTTGACTCCCTTAAAAGAAAAAAATCCCTTTGGTCCCCAGATGGGTAATTGTGTTCACTGTTTCCAATTGCGGAAAAGCCAGCCCGGGCCAGCCTTCCGCCGAGATCAAACGGCTCCCCGGCCTCCTCTCCGCTGATGCGGGTGCTCACTTAGCCACGGTGCAAACGGTGGGTTTCTGAGCACGGTGGGCTCGGCAGACTGCGATGCTCACCCAGCAAAGAAGGGATCAGGTATCCACCCTCCTCCTACGTCAGACACCGAGAAGTCACGTCCACACGGGGCGAAACTCTTCAATAGTCTACGCCGCCCGATGCAAAAACCGGAACATCTTTTAGCTAAGGCTACAGCCGCAATCAGATCGCAAAATATAAACATAGCGAACCAACACATTGTGCATCTTAAACGTACACAACGTTATGTATCGATTATATTTCAAAGACTAAAGAAACTCTGAAACTATCTTGTGAAAATAATATGGCAAGCAAGGTTTTCCAGTTCAGGTTTTTAATTTTGTGATTAAAGGCCGGACTGTCTTATCACAAACTGATCTTTGCTGGTGCGTTTGTTGATGAAGGCGGAAGACGTGTCCCACCCCCTGTGCATACCCCTGGAGGCTGTGAAAGTTCACACACCTTTCCTTTGCCCGGTGGCATCGTGAGAAGATGCTACCAAAGGCTTAACTTGTGTCTTTATCCTAAGGAAGGAATCAGACAAATTTATAATATCAAAGATGCTCCTTAGGGTACTATTTACAATAGCAAAGAATGCAAACAGCCTAAACGTTCAATGATTGCCTGCAGCTTGGCCCCCTGGACCTCGAGGGTCTCTGCTCCAGAGTTAGCTCATCTGGGAAGCCCCCTGGTCGGCCCAGGACTCCCCCTGCCCACCCTAGCCCCATCACCCACACCTCCCACACCTCCACTGTAGCAAACTGCTTCCCTACAAACCTCTGTGTGGCCTATTTCTCTTTTAACTACGTCAGAGTTCCCACGGTGGGCCAGCCCCTCACCTGGTTTTGTAAATAACATGTTTAGGGACATGGCCACGCTCTACATACTATCTATGGCAGCTTTTGCAAAAGAGACTGTGTGACCCACAAAGCCTGAGATATTTACTAGCTGTCCTTTGCAGAAAAAGCATGCCAACTCCTGATGCCATGAGTCCTTAGAAGGAAGAAAAAGCCTTATTTATTTTTCCATCCTGTGAAGCCTGTGGTGCCGGGCACACCGTAGGTGTCTCATAAATGTTCACTGCATTCATTGATGAACCTGAGCCGCCAAGCAGGCGGCCCTCACATCGTATGTGCATCAGAATCACCTCGGGTATTTGTTAAAATGCAGGTTCCCGGGCCAAATTCCCATGAGTCTGATTTGATAGATCTGGGGTGAAACTAGGGAATATACATTGTATTAATTACACATTCCCAAGGTGACTCTGACGCCAACAAACCTTAAATTACCCCTGTCAGATAACACTGACGGTGACATAGGGAATCAGGAAGTTTCCAGCGGTATGTTGGATGGACAACCTGAAACCCTCCTGCTACGTGCTGGGGAAAATCATACCAAACATAATTTCAATGCAGAGCCAAGCTCCTAAAAGCAAATAAAGGAACATTTCTAGGGCCCAAAAATAAGCAGGAACTGGCGACCAGAGCAATCGCGCAGGTGGCTTGCGGCCGCCTTGGGTGAGAGAAGTATGGAGTTTTGGTAATTTAGAGGCTGGGGTATCAGCGGGCTAGCTGGGGTCAGAAGACGAGGCTGTTGACCCACACGTGATGGGGAATTAGAATCGAGGGCCCCACCAGAAAGAAGGGCCATCAAGCCCTGTCACTTCCGTGAGAGGTGGATGAGAAAAATCCCCAGACTGGCCCCAGGAGCTGACCAGCAAGAAGCCACGCCCATCGCTTGTCTGCACTCATATCTCGAGTTAGCAGTTACACACCCTCTGTGGTTGAAAACTTTGAAGCAGAGAGATTAATCCCCAAGGCCAGGCTAACTATTATCACAAATCAGTCTCTGTCGGTTGTTTTAGAAATCAAGTTAGCGGCAGGCGTTGATGAGGGTGAGCGTCTGGAAGAAGCACAGGCAAAACCTCCTTGGAAATGCCTCGGTCAAGCCCCGCTGCAACGCGTGTCCACTGAGAACGAGCTCAGCTCCCCGACGACAGAACAGGAGTGAGTCAGTGGACACAGCCGCGTGCAAAAGACAGGACCGCTTATCCTGCTGCTTCTCGCCGCCTGCCCGGCACTGCCTGGGCCCGGCCGCCATCTGCTCCAGCTGGGGCGGAGTTGACGACACGCCGCTTCTGCCTTCGTCCGCACCCTCGCCCGCGGCGTGTCGTCACCTCCGGCAATCAGAGCGAGCTTGTTCAAACGCGATCTGAACACATCTCTCCTCTGCTCAGAACCCTCCAGCGTCTTCTCCATCTCACGCAGAGTGAGAGCTGCGACACGTGACATCGCACTGCCCGTGGAGCTTGCCGTTTACACTCCCCCGTCCCCTCCCTCTAGGCCAAGGGGATCCTGTGCTCCCCAAACACAGCCGAACCACCTCTGTACGTTCTATATTTTGCTTATTCAGCTTGTTCGCTGACCATCTTCTCTACCACACTGTAAGCTCAAGACGGGGCTTTCGTCCGTCTTGGCCCTGGTGCCTACTGCAGTGCCTGGCATGTACTAGATGCTCACTACGCGTTGAACACACGCGTGAATGAATGAAGGAGGGGAGGAATGGGACAGCAGAAAAACCACTGCAAGACTGTAATAAAAGAAGTAACTCACTCATATCGATGCTTTAGAAAAATCACCCTTCACGTAAAAACCATGATTATTGCTCACTGCCTACTGTCTGTGCGTACTGATTTAATTGCCACGTCTACTACGTGAAGCCAAGGGGGAGCGAACTATTTTTACGCCTGCCTCGAAGATGAGCACGTGGAGGCTCGGCGATGTTAATGTCCCACCCGGCTTCACGCACCCGGTGGACTCACGTTTCGAGGCACCTTGCTCGGCCGCCAGCTTCACGCCTGCCAGTCTCCCCCACGTTCCCAGTTTCGGTGCGAAATACCTCTTGATACGTGAGGACTTTAGAGCTAAAAACCTAAAATCAAGTGTTCCTCTAAAGAAGAATCTCAGGGATGAAATGTCATTTAATGAGGCGTGTCACGGCAGGATTATTTGTGTAGGTATTTCACCCGGGAAGGGCATGCAGTGAGACATGGCCGTCTCTGGCGGGTCGATGCAAACCTGCTTGAGTCGGGGTGGAAAGCACACCCAAGGGGACACGGAACTCCTGGACTCCGGCCAACCCCGCCCTGACCAGCCATGTGACAGCCAGCAGGTTCCGTGACCGCTCTGGGTCTGATCGTCATCGACAAAGAAGCCGAGCCCAGACCGAAGCTGTGCTCCCCCTTCCCAGCTCGAAAATCGTTTAAGTCGATGGTCGAGCGTGAGCAACGGAAGCGTTGGTTCACTTTCGCCAGTGAACACTCTCTGACCAGTCCCCTCTCGGTGGAATGAGCCCCAGCACCCCCCGCCTTGCCGGTGACCCCAAGCCCGGTGTCACAGGAGGATGTACCAAATTACCGCTATTGTAGTCACTCTCCATTTACTAAACAAGTACCAAGTGCTGTGCTTAAAGCTCAAGGTCCCAGGCCCGGGTTCGAGTCCTGACCGCCTCCCCTAACTAGCGGGGTGATGCTCAGCAAGTCGCTTACCCTTCAATCTCGATCCTCATCGGCAAACGGGAGATAACCACAGTCTCATCGGTCAGTGCCGCCGAGAGGACTCAGTGAGATCGGCACCACAAAGCAGTAAGGACCCATCAGGGGACACGTCCTTCTGTCAAGGGAGTATTGTTGGGAAGGGAGACAAGACACCTGTCCAGTGGACAGAGTCCACCAGGACCACATTGCAACTGTGCGTTTGCATGAAATATCCGGTTTGAACAACACAGACCGCAGAGCATGAAAAGCACGATTTGCAGACGCCCACATCCAAGGCCCCGGGGGACATCGCCAGTCATTGGAATAAACAGTGCTGGACTTTATTGAGCAACTGTGATTTGTAAATAGAGCTTCACCCTGAGAACGTTTCCTAAGGCTCTCCCACAGCTGTTTCGGCCCCACTGGGGACGCAGCCTATCGGGGAGGGCTGTGAAGTCCCTGGACACACATCCTGCTCTCTCTTGCACACCGGACACCCCTCTTGCTCCCTGCCCCCACATCACACTGGCCTTGTCACCTCCCAGCGCCCGCAGGCCTGGCACAGGCTGCCCCACCGATGGAGTACTCGGCCACCGTCCCAGCCCCCACCCCCATCAGGGCCAGAGTCCCCTCCACCTGCAGACCAGTCTCTGCTTAAAACTGAGCTCCCCAAGGAGACCTTCTGAGGGCCTCTCCCAGGACACCACCCCTCATGAGACTAGGCCCCGGCTTTGCCCCTGCAGGCCCCTATAGGTCCCCGCTCCTAGTACTTATCACACTGGCAACCATTAAGTTATCAGTATGATTTAGTGTCCAGCATTCCAACCGACCGGTAACTCTCACGAGGGGAAGTGCTACCCACGTGTGTCCCGTCACTGATCGATCGCCAGGCCCGACACCAGGGAAATTCCAAGTTGCCGAATGAATGAATGAATGAATGAGGGAGCGGGGCACCAACATCTTATGCGGTCCTACTGTGTGCTGTCCTCTTATTTCCTCCCCCTGACCCTCCCAGGGTAGGGCTTACGGACGACAAAACCAAGACGAGAAAATGGTACAAGGTCTCCTAGGCTAAGGAGGTGGGGAGGGCAGGAGTAGGGTTCAGGCAGCCCACCCCAAACTCAGCACCCCTCCGTGACCCCTTGCTGCTCCATCCTCTGGGGTCCAGTGGACCTCTTAATGGCTCTGAAGTCACCCTGATGGGGCTCCCCACACAGTAGCCCCAGGACGGGCCTACGGTGGGAACGAAGTTCCTGGCACATGGGGACAGTCATGGGACACTGGTCCCCTCTCCTTCTCAGTCCCATGTGGCCTTGGGTGGGGGTGGGGGCTTCACACCACTTCGCCTGCCCCAGGAGTGAGGCCGGAGGCCGAGGGGGCAAGAGCGCCGGGCTCTCGTGGGAGCCGACAAGGCTTAGCCACGCCAGGGGCCCCGCCTGGCACGGGGAACTCGATGGCGTCTCTGAGGCTTCTGCACGAGCACAATGGCATCCCGGGGAGGCAGCTGAAGGGAAAAGGAGATTACACAAATCCCGCAGGCTCACGGGCTCGTCGGGTTACGGGGCCTGATGCCTGCCGCTCCGTGCAAAAGAAATTAACTGCGGCCCCTGTGCTTGCCTCACACGGCAAAAGACGGAGGCTCGGATGGCACATCTGTGGGGCAGGCTTAACGTGCCGGCCTTGACTACGGCCTTGAGGGGAGTCCTCCTCCTTCCTCCATCCATCGATACTCATTGAGCAGCTGGTTCTCTCCTTAAACGTTACCTGCAACCTGGCTGACCTCGACCGGAGTATACAACAGGTGTGACACGATTCGAGCGTTTGCCGCCCGCCCTTCGTGCGCGGTGCGGTAGATGACACCCACCGCGGTCTCGCGCGTCACGGGCCGTTACCATCCCGTGGCACAGTGGAGCAAATGGAGACAGGTTGAAAAGCAGCTTTCCCACGCTGCGGAGCCGGGATCCGAGCCCAGCGTGGGAGTCTCAGGACAGGGCGCAGGAGGGCGGAGGGCGGCGGGATGGCGTCACAGAGGAGGTTCCGGGCAACCTCCCCACCTCTCGGAGCCTCCGTCCTCGGCTGGGTAGTGGGCGTAGGAAATGCGTGTGAGTGGGGTCCCCCAGCACGCGACGCAGCAGAGGGCAGAAGAGGGGTTTCCGCTCACGGCGCTCAGAGCCTGACGGCTCACCAAGGCTAGAAGGACCGACGACGAGTCAGGCGCAATGGGGCCCGGTAGCTTGTGGGGTGGAATCCTGGTCCACTGACCTACTGTGGGACGTGGACCCAACTGCGAACTCCTCACAGGCTATGGCTGGAGGCCTTTTCATCTGTTTTCTAATGCCCAGCCCAGGGCCTGGCTCGCAGGATGGTGGACGGATGGGTGGATGGCTGGATAGAAAGATAGTTGTATGGAAGGATGAATGAAAGGATGGTGGATGGATGGGAGGATAGAAGGATGGATAGATGGATGGATAGAAGGAGAGATGGATGAAGGATGAATCCATGGACGCATGGCTGGACGGATAGACGGATGGGTGGGTAAATGGACAGAAATTCAAAACTAAGAAAAGCTGGTCAGCTCAATACACCTCTTCCTCTTCAAGCGAACAGAGGCCTGAGGGGGAGGGGACTTGCTCAGGACCACATTGTTGGTTAAGCCCACGGCTGGGGGCTCCTGGCCCTTTTTACCCCATGCCTCCCTCCCTCGAAGTTCCCTGATGTCCACAGTCCCTTAGGCTGTGACCAAACATACAACAGAGGACCTAGATTATGACAACCGCCGAGGGCCTTCCCCACGCCCTCCAGTCTGGCCTGAGTGTCACTCATTCTGCCTCATTCTGCCTTCGTGGGGACCCACCCGTCTCCTCTGAAGGTCATGGTCTCTCTACACTTCCAGGGCAGCCTCCCCACCTGGGGGAACAGGCAGCCACTTCCAGGCTTAACAGTGGCGAGAGCAACAATAGACATCATTGCTATCGGTTACCAAGCCTTTATTCGATGTCATTTAAATTATCCCTCCCAGAGGTAATGACGACCATAACAGCCTGAATAACAGTGGCGGCTGACGCTTGAGGGGCTCATGCTGTCCCAGACGTCGTGCTCAGCGCTCCACTCAGTGAGGTCGGTATCATAATTTTACAGATGAGGAAACCAAGACACAGAGAGGCTACAGGACTTGCCCAAGGTCACGCGGCTCGGGACGCAGACAACCTGGATTTGAACCTGGGAGTGTCTGAACCAGGCTTGTGCGCCCGGCCGCCTTCCCACTCCAGCTGCGACTGTCTCCCAGGTTACACCGACAGACAGAGACCCCGATCACACGCGACTGTTCCTTTGTGGGAGATGTCACAGCATTTTCTACTCGATTTCTCATGGATTCTCAGAAAAGTGGGAGGGTGGGTTTAGACCTGGACGCTGAAGCTCTCTCACACACCCAGATACCGAAAGACCCGAAGTCACCCAAATCCCCGATTCCGCCACTAACTGGCTGTGCTACTTAAGGGAAGTCGCTTAACCTCTCTGAGCCTCCTGAAGAACATGGAAGGGTCGCTCTGCCTTTCTGGTTTATGGCTGTTGCAGGGCCAGCCAAGGTTTTTCGAAGCCATCCCGGAGTGTCCGGCCGTGCCTAAGTGAGAAGGAAAGGCAATTCGAAAGGCAGCCCCCGCGGAAGAGAGAGGGGGCGGGGCGCCCCAAGGCCCACTGGAAGATTCTTCACCTACAAAGCTTCCACGGGAGCTGAGAGGAACTTCGCCAGCCGTTCCGGATGAAAGGCTGTCAGGCCGCCCAGCCACGGGAGAGGAGGCAGGCGAAGACACAATAACACCGCGGCTCCTATTCAAACAGCAGAAGAAACTGTCTAAACACTGTCCAGCCACCAAGGCCATTGGGGGCTCCTGCGAGCTTGTCATCCGTTGAGCTGAGAAGAGAGAACCACACGGCCCCAGGATGGCAGGTTGCTCTTCCAAGCAGGGGACTTCAACGCCGCTGACGGGCGTGTCCTTGTCCGACGACCGCAGTGACTCCCCGGAGCCTGCCCGGGCTGTGCTTCTTACAGAAGCACAATGAAGGATGGAGCTGCGTGGGAGCCGGAGCTGGGAACGGGGTGGGGCGGGCCCCAGGCCAAGGTCAGGGCTGGCAAGAGGGCGATCGATGAGTCAGCAGAATCCACTGAGCCCTGTGGCCATTCAGCAGCAAATGCTGGGGAGAGAGGGGCCTGACGGGGGAGTGATTTAATTCTCACAATAGCCCTGCAAAGCTGGAACCATTGTCATGCCCGCTTTACGCATGAGAACCCGAGGCTCAGAGGCTAAGGAAATTGCTCAGTCACATGGCTATCGAGCTGTGATTTCAGATTTTAAATCCCGGTCTCAAAGCCAGGGAGCTCTTTCTTCAGTCCATACCCTTCCTGCTGCTGGCCACTCAGTGACCTAAGGGGGCAGGACTGTGTCCCCCTCACTCCCCACCAGACAGGTCAAAGTCGGCGTGAGCACAGGTTGGTGGCGCCTAACGTAAGGTATCCAGACTTTGAGACCACAGAGACGACCCCCAGCGCAAACGCCATCGGAGGAGCACCTCGCGCTGAGGCCACCGCAGACAGCTCTCTGACAAACCAAAGGCCGCTGGTCTCTCGGCCACAGGGGCTCGGCTGGCCGGGCAAACGGGACAAGCCGGAAGTGATGGAGACTAAACGCTCCGGGACCCCCAGTTAGCCAATGGGGGACAAGAATTGGAGGATTAAGCTCCCTAGGTCCCCCACCCCGTGGGATAACTCTGGGTGTGTTCCATACACTCTCCCGAGGTGCTGGGGGTTCGAGCCCCGTTGCCCGCAGCGGAGACCCGCTGCTTGACCCCCTTTACTGCCTCGCCTTCCCCTCCGCTCTCCTTCCCGGGAGCATCATCCAATAACTTACTTGAATCGAATTCTCATCTCAGGATCCGTTTTGGGGAAACTTAGCCTTAGACCCCACCCTGTAAGTGACAGGCGCCCTGAGAGAGGGGAGCCCCAGGCCATGCCTCCCCCACCGCCTGAATTCCGATTCATTCTCAACTCCTTCCTGTCGCTGGATTCCACCTCCTTTTTAACGCTCTGGATACTCACCTGGCAATATCTGTTTCCGCTTCTGTTTTCACCTGGCTATGGGGATTCGACTTTGGGGTCACGCTCCAGGCTCCTCCAGTCATGCTTTCTGCCTGAAGTCATTCAGGTAGATGGTTCCCTGAACCCTGGACCCAGGCGGGTCCTTCCTCTGAGACCACAAACTCCTGGTGACAGAATTGCCAAATGCGCTTCGTTTTCACTTATTCTCACTCTTATAATTTTCCTATAGCACATCAGTCCTGTGAGTGACACAGGGCCGGGAAGGGGGGGTGAATGATACCCCACGTGCCTGGATGGGGCCAGTGGAGGGAGAGTGACATCATTCAATCGAAGAGAAGTTTTGGCAAAAGAACAAACGTCGAGTTTAAAGTGCCAGAGAAACAATCATGGGCGAGTGAGGCTGTGAGCCTGGTCTCGGCTGACCACGAGGCTCTCAGAGGCTTCTGCCACTGGGCTGGCAGGCAAGGACATCGAGTGGGTGAGAGTCCCCAGAGCCAGGGCCTGATTCAGGTTTTTGAGTGGCAGGAGCTTACACACTTAGGGCGGGGGGGTGCTCATTAAGAAAACACCCTCATAAAGTTATAAAAACAAAATTGCAAGGCCTCCCTTGGCGCTTTGGAAGGGACCCATGCAAGTGACGGACACTGAAGTTTAAGCTTTGTGAACTTCAGAGTAAACCAGCCCATGAATAGGGGGCTGCGGGACAGATACATTACAGTCAAAGTACTTTCTAACTTTTTGTCTCCATCACTGGAGTGTGAGCATCTTAAGGTCTAGAATTGTGTCAGGTTCACCTGTGGCCGCAGGACCTTGGACAGTAAGTGTATCAGCAGAGTTCAGGGCAGGAAACAGAAATGTGTCTAGGTATTTTCGGCAGAAAGGTATTCAGGATGAGGAAATAAGTGCTCACAAAATTCTTGGATGAGTGGAAGGGGTGGAAGGTATGGGGTTGCTCCTGAGTTTTTGGCTTCAAGGTCACCTCACCACGGCTTTGATTCTGAACTCGAGAAACTGCAGGAAATCTCTGCCGATGCCGCCCGCCCCCCTCCCACACACACACTGATGAGCAGAGGGTGGGACATGAAGCATGGCCGCTGCAAAAGTTCATGTTTGCCAGAGCCTGCACATCAGCTGCCACAGAACAAATTCTGCATTCCAAATCTTGCACAAGTGCATCTCATCAGCAGAACCGTAAATTACGTCCAGAACCCTAGCAGCAGTGGAATCTGAGAAACGCTGTCCTAGTCTACAAGCTTGCATTAAGACAAATAAAGGTGCCCCCGACCACGACATTCAGTGTTTTAAAAATTCCAGGAACACAGGCTGAAGGACACGTAGAGATGTAACTCCCTTTGACCTCACAATCTGCACATTTCTGCTTTCTCCCAGGTCAGCTTCTCTGCCTCTCTGTGTCTCAGCCTCAGCCTTCACTTTCAAGGTCTTTGCAGACCTGGGGTGGGGACATGAGCACAGACACTGATGATTGGGTGTGATCAGAGAGACACACACAGAGGGGACCGTGAACTCCAACTTGGAGAGACAAAAGCCTTCCCATAGGAAGTGACTCTTAGGATGTACCTCAGGGGCCATGTAAGAATTTAGTGTGGACAAGAGCGGGTAGAAATCTGCAGGCAGAGGAGACGGTGCGGCAAAGGATGTAGACCAGGACATAAGCCGACTGGAAAGGACAAGCCAGTTCCTCTACGTGCAAAGATCAAACGCATCCTTCACCTGAGGAGAAGCAAACAGGCTCTCTGTGCCTCGGTGTTCCCATCCGTAAACGGGGCTGATTGTACTTCACGCCTACTTGCCCGATGGACTCCCTGGGGACGAATAAAAACTAGGTTCCCAGGCAAAGTCACTTTACCACCTGATATTGCTCCCTTTCCTCATTAGTGGCCTGGCTTTCCTGGGGCTGTTTCACCCTTTGAAACAAAAATTTAGTCGATTTGAATTTTCTCTTATCGAACGACATTCGGAGAAAAAAGAAGAGAGACTGAGATGGGACAGTCTTTGCCCTCTGAGAGCCCACGTTTTCCCCCGATCCCATAGGGGACAGGCCCCCTCGGCTCAGAGAAATTCTCCTACCTGCCCTACCCAGCCATTCCTCTAGCCCACACTCCCTCAACACCGCGCACCTGTCCAGCGGAGCCGTGTCGGTCAGGAGAGGCCAGGCTCTGCTGCGGTAACAGACAGGCCCTCCATCTCAGTGGTTTACCAGGGGTCTGTTTCCTCCCTATGCTACACGTTCACTGTGGAATGGCAGGGGGCGGGGGGCAGGGCTAATTCATCATGGCCGCTCTGGGATCCGGGCCTAGCAGAGGCTCCTTCTGGACACAAACTCCCACATTCGCCGAAGCAGGAGAAGGAAGCGTGGAGAACAGGGCACTGACTTCAAAGTGTCCGCTCATAACCAAGACACATGACCCGTATACTCACTTTTCATTGGCCAAAGCAAGTCGTGGCCACGTGACACTTCGAAGGGGGTGTGGAAGTGTAGTCGGACCGTGTGTCTGCCAAGGGACAGGAGGACGTACTCTTTAGAGAACATCGCTAGTAACCGCCACAGTGGCACTCACCCCAGCTGTGAGTTTACGTGCATTTCTGTGACTGATCTGTGCCTGCCTCTCCCCCTGGACTATAGATCCTGGGAAGAGGGTTCCATCCGGTTTTGCTCACCTCTGTGTCCCTGGTCCCGTGGACATAGAGGGCACTCCGTAAATATCCACCGGGCACATTATTGAAATGAGACTCTTGTGACTTTAAGATCTGGATTTGAACCCACACCTGCCTGACATAAAAACGTTTATCCATATCGCTACGTTCATGTTTGAATTCTACTAATTAAAGCCTAAACGCGGTGGCCTCTTTTGAACTGTTACATTTTGTTTGTTTGCTTTTAATTCTGAAAGAGTTAAGGTAGGAATAATGCGATTAATTCATGTCTCGGTGGAAAATAATTCCATCGAAACCTGGCTTAGCCCTACCTGGGAAAGTGAATCTGGGGCGCGGCACGGGGTGGACACGGTTTAGAAGGACGCAAGGCTCATTTTGGAGCCTCTACCATAGTTTTGCCCCCAGTGGACTCTGCGCGGGGTGACACAGCTCTGGCTGGACAACACTCATTCCTTCCTCAGAAGGCACTAGCCCTAAAAAGCGAAATCACGGGGCCACAAAATTCCATGCCGGTCGAGTACACAAGAAAGACAAGGAATCTGCACAATATAACTTTCCCTGTTTCTAACTGCGGTCAGAAGCAATTTTGCCAAGAGTAAGCAGGCCCTGGGTATGAAACGCTTTCACTAAATGTCACCCCCACACCCACACTGCAGTCCTGAGGGTCTGTGCAATGGGATACCACAGCGCCCTCTTGTGTAGAACCTGAGAACTGCGAGCCCACCACAGCCAACTCTGCCCAAACACACCTCTGACATCTTGCAAAGGAAAGCACGCGTTTTTGCAAAGTCTGTTTCCTAAGACCTTTTCTTTTGTTGTCACCCACAAGCATTTCAGACTCAATGTGGAATGGCTCAAAGATATGCATTAGCATTGGATTCTTAGGGGTTTGGGAGGAGTGAAAAATGGTGGCCGTAAACTGAGCTATGCGGCTGACAATCCGTGTGCACGGTAATGAGGCTGTGCTGATAATTTCGGTGACCACGACCTCTCCTAACTGCCGGCCTGACTTGCACAATGGACCAGGAGGAAGTGTCTCTGGTTCTCAAGGAAAAGAGAAGACATATTTGGAAAGCGGCCGGAGTTAGGGGCAGGGCTGGAGTGGGAGTGTTAACTCGGCACAGACGTTTTTTGCTTAGAGAATCTAAGGAATTCGGCAGAGACTCCCCTGCCCCCCCCCACCGCCCCCTACCACCGCCCCCCAAGAGGAATAAGCGTATTTTCAAGTGATCTGTGATTTCGTCTCTCATCTTGGTTTTCAAAAGCCTGACTGGGAAGCCCTGTGAGCTCAGGTAGGGCATTTAAATATTAGCCTGAGGATTTCCTGCCCATGAAAATACATTTCTGCGGACTTTACTGCTTGTGGCTCAGAAGCGCTTCCATCAACATAAGAGGTTTTTAACCTCAAAGGCGAAGCATCTCTGGCACTTTTACTGGCTTCATTCTTGTGGCTGATTTAAATTTAAATTTTCTCCAGGAACACGCCCACATCCCAGCGCCTACTTGGACCCCAAGCTGAGAAGGAGCCCCTCTCCCACCAACTGAATGAAACCCCCCAACCCAGAGCTTCTTTCCTCGGGGAGGGAGGCAAGACGCTTGGAAAGACTTAAGATGGAAAGATATGATCCTAGTCATAACCCATAATTACTAGTGACGTGTACTTAAAAATTTAAGAAAAGGAAAAAAAACAAGAAGGAATCAAAAAAAAAAAATCAACCTAAAGAATAGGGCATTCGAGAGTGAAATTAAGACAGTGAGGAGATAGATCGGTGTGCAAAATGTGACCACGCTCCATACATGTGTTACAAAGTTGCCCTTCCTCAAGATGCCCCATGTGTGAGGACCACTGTGACACTTGGCATCTGTAGAAGGCTCATAACTTTAGCTCTGGGAAAGAATTTTGCTCCGCTGGAGAGGTGGTGGCTGTGAGAATCCTCTGAAGGGTTAGCCGAGGGTCCTTCTGGGAAGTTCTGGAAATGTTCTCCTGAGGTGGCCTGTCCCCTATGGGATCAGGGAACGATGTGGGCTCTCAGAGGGCAAAGACCGTCCCATCTAGTCCCCGTCCTTTTTTCTCCAAATGTCATTTGAAAAGAGAAAATCCAAATCAACTACTTTTTGTTTTCAGAGGGCGGGACAGACTGAAACAGCCCCTGGAAACCCGAACCGCTAAGTGAGCATTTAGGAAAAGGAGCACTATGAGGCGATAAAGTGGTGTTTTGAAAATAAATAGCCCCCTTTCCAACCCTTCCTACCGCCAACACCCCCCCGCCCCCAGCTTGGCCATCAGCCGCAGCTTCCTGGGACGGGGCGGGAGCACCGTGAACTCGGTGGCCGTGGGAAGGGACGCCCGTGCTCGGGTGCACACGGGCAGTGTTCCCAGCACTGGCCCTTTTCCCACGCACTGGCGTTTCGGGCCTGGTCCTGAGCTAAATCTTAGGAAAGGGCTTCTCTCTAAAGTGCCCATGGGACTGATACCGAAACCGCCCCCCAAAGTCAATGACCGGGGAAGTGGTGCCGCTACCACACTGGGGGCGGGGAGACCCCAGGTGTTCGGGACCCCAGCCCCGGCCACCGTAGAATTTACACCCGAAGGGAGGTTAAAACCCCCCATGGAACCGCCCACCTCCCTCCATCCATCTCTGAAACCGTCTGCTTTTAAAATGTGAACATCAACCTCATGACAGCAAACTCTCCCTTTCAATGTGTTTTCAGCTGAAAAACTAGTTTGTTTGATTTTTTTTAAATCTAATTATCTGTCAAGCCACCTTTAGGGCCCACTTGTTGTCACTGACTTCACATTAGACACCAATTAGACCTAATTCTGAAATGCTTTTTTTTTCTTACTTTTGATTCCATTTAGTTGGACTCTCTCTTCCATGACTATTTTAGAGCGTTTTCCAGGAAACGGATAGAGCTATACATACGCTCATTGTTTTTCCCCCCATAGAAATGTCCCGTATAATATGCCTGTTATTGTGTTATTTACATTAAAACACATCCAAACCCAACTCTCAGATGTCCCCAGACAAACTCCAGAACAAAGTGGGAACAAAACATGACCTGAAATTAGCTTCCAATCATCGTAAATACCTCCTAAGTGTCTGCTCCAGGCCCACGATGCTATCTGCAAGGGAGCTACTTCAGAGCGTGGGAACTTGTCCTCCGCAAGATGCTGCCTAAAAGCCACCCAGGGTCAGAGGCAGCCACCTCAACAACCACCTGCCTGGTAAAGAACAAAGCAAGGGCTGCTCCTCAGTGAAACTTGAAGCCCACAATAACAGTTGAAAGCGATTCCATAACGCGGTGGAACTCGGGCAGGGGGAGGAGGGAGCGAAGTTCAATCTCCTTCGAAAACTCAGAAGAAAACCTTCAAGCGAAGAACCGAAACTGAAACCAAAGTATTATGAAAGGCATAACTTAGACAACAAATGTCACTGATACCCTGAAGAACAAAAAACGAAAGAAGAAATGAATCCCTCAAATATCCCATATTTTTTATTCAATATCGTAATATGCATCATATAGAAGTAATCCCAAATTTTAAAAATAACATAAATGGAATAAGTAAAATAGTAGATAGATAGGTAGAGTAGATAGATGAATGGATAGATGACAGATAGAGTAGATAGATAGGTAGATAGATAGATGGAACAGATGGATAAAATGGATGACGGGTAAGAATTGAGACGGATAGATATAGATGGAAGTGAATGGATGGAATTGAATAGATAGATGGATGTCTCGTGGAAGTGACGGAAACTGATAGTAAAGTGAAAAAAATAGTAAATATAAACAAGTAAATTGAACAAAGAATCGACGGACAAGTGAAGCCACGACAAGTGAAAAGTGGTAAATGGAATTGCTGCGCGCTGGAAAATGGCGCGGAAGGACAGGTGAGCAGGTGAGAGGGTGGTAGATGGGTCTAACAGGTAGAGAGAAGGGCGTATGAATAGGTGGGCGGGTAGAGAAGTGGAAGGAAAGATTCTAAGAGAGCACTGCAGGGCGTGGGAGCCGGTGAGCGGAAGGGGAGGTGAGTGTGATCTAGAAGGAGGATGGGCGTGGTCAAGGCAGGACTGACAGGTGCTTTTCTGAGTGCCCTCAAGCAGCCTTCAGGGCAGACGTGCTCACACAGATTCCTTTTCCTGCGGCGAACAGGCCAGACTGGATATCTTTAAAAAGTGCAAGGAAAGGCTCAGAGAGGAGGCAGAGTCAATTGAGAGCTTTCCAGAACTAAGCATATTGTTGAAATCACCGACTGGGCATTTTACGCTGTAGAGATGGAGATAGGATGGAGAGCAGTTGTTCTGGGGACTTTTTAAGATAGGAGGACCAGACACAAACTTTCTGGCCATGAAAGCTGCCCATAAGTTATTATCAATATTACCCACAAAGTCAACAAATATTCATTGAGCGCCTCCTACGCTGACACTGCTCTAGGCTCTGGGGATGCATCGGTGAACAGCACAGACAAATCCCTGCTCGTGTGGAGCTTACATTCTCATGGGCACAGGTGACAGTCACCATGACAAACACGTCCCACGGGAGCCACACACTGACTGTGCACCAGGTGCCGTCCGCGTGGGGCCCGAGGACCCTCGGAGGTCTGCCTGTCCCACTCCACCGCGTCGCCCCACTCCACTGCCTGCCAGCACCGTCCTCCCACTAGTCAAGGGCAGCACTCAGACCACAGCCTGGGGCTTGGCCTGCTGCCCAGAGCCTGCCCCAGCGCCCGCGCACTGCAGCACGCTGTCCGCTTCCGCCGACCAAATCAGTGCTTTGGGCAATAAGTGAGTGAACGAATGAAGGCATCAATCCACCGATCAGTGACGATGGATGTGAGAACGAGGGTTCCAAAAGGAACTGCCAGGAAAGAGGAACTTGTCAGCCTGACGACCTACTGTGTGCCTGGTACTCCCTGTCCATGTGGGATCCCCACCCCCGACCCTGAGCACTCAACATGACCACATGTGCCCTGCCCACTGTCCCACTGTACGCAGGGAGCCAGGGCTCACGTCCAGGTCTGTCTGCTCCTCTGCTCACCTTCTCAGGTGTCCCTGTGACACTCCTGAGCTGCTAAGTTCTCAAAAACATCAGTGTCTTTGCCCCAAGTAACTGAACCCTGGAGAATTTCCCCAGGAATCCAGACATGCCTGAAGCTAACGGTGCTGCCCGAGGCTGGCCCTTTGTGCGTCTTTATCCAACAAGGCAGAGTCCCTTCCCACTGGGGTTGTTTACGCCCGTTCCACCTGATCCAACGAATTGCTGTCTGTAAATCCAGGGTCTGATGCAGTCCCAGGGGCCATCCAGGTTTAAACCCCAACTCCACTGGGAGTTGGTAAGACGAGGACTGGGAACGTAGCAGGCTCCCACCCGTCCTCCCTGCCCCCAGCAGCCCACCCTGCACTGCCTAGCCCAGCTGACAGCAGGTACTTATGCTCTGAGACCCAAAGGCTCTGTCCTGCTTACAATGACCCTAATGGCTGCTGAGTCTGCCACTGTTTGGAGGAGGCCATAAATTAGGCCTGATTAGGCCTGGAATTCTCAGGATAAACGTCTTCAGGATTTATTCCAGTAGAGCTCTCCTGAGCTCTGGTTTTCAGAGTCATCACAAGGCCCCAAGGAAACGGTCCTGCACATTTTTTTCTAGAGCCGAGACGCTGGGAGAAGACCCCATGACCCCTCTTCAAAACTCGCCTCCCTCCAGTGTAGATGGAAACTTCTCTCTGGGAGAGAGACCACTTCGAGAGGGTGGGACTTAGGAGGCTTTTGAGCGTGGGGCAATCCCCTGGCGGAACCGCCCAGCGGAGCTTGATGCTGCCAGCTTCCACCTCAAGATTTAGCTCGGGACATGACAGGAGCCGCGTGTAGGGCCTAGGGCTTGCACGCCACGGGTGCGGGGCACAGCTGGTTTCCTCCCCTCTCTGAGCCGCAAGGTCCTCGTCTGTAATGTGGCAGGTCAATAAACGGAACATCGGCCCGTCCATGTGTGGTGCGTGTCCCAGTCAGCTTGGGCCACCACAGCAGATACCAGACTGGGTGGCTTGAGCACAGTCCTGGAAGCCAGAAGCCCCAGGTCAGCAGGGCGGTTCCTCCCGAGGCCTCTGTCCTTGGCGCGTAGATGGCTGTCCTCTCCCCGTGTCCTCACGTGGTCGTCCCTCTGGGCCTGTCTGTGTCCTTTCTCCTCTTCTCATAAGGACCCCAGTCATATTGGATTAAGGCCCACCCATATGACCTCATTCGACATTGACTATTTCTGTAGCGACCCTATCTCTACATACAGTCACATTCTGAGGTCTTGGGGGTTAAGACTTCAACATGTGGATTTTGAGGGACACAATTCAGCCGAAAGCCGTGCTCGCTGAATTGACTCGTCCACTGTCCCCAGGGCCAGAGGCCATTGTCCTGAGCAGCTGCCCCCCCAGTAGATGTGCTCTAAAAGATGCGTTTCCCAGGAGAGAGAAAGAAGACACGTGTTTGTGGAGCACTCGCTGCGTGTCAGACGCGTCTCTCCGTGCTTTGCGTATGCATCTCCGAGGGCAACGCAGCGTGGTTAGGGAAGTTTTGTCCCTGTGCATTTTGTCTCCCATTGGGAATGGGGGGTGGAAATTCCGCCTCGGGGCAGAGCCTGGGCTTCCATGGGCTCTAAGGCCCCTAGGGTTCTGGGACAATGGGCTCTGTTTAAATTATTCATTTACCTACGAAATATAAACTGAGTTCCCACTGAGTTCTCATTGTGGCCAGGCACCATTTTAGGCAAACAACACACAACAATCTCTGTCCTGGTGGAGACGGTCAGCAGGCGTGGTACGGGAATTACATAATATGTCAGGGGAGCAGGTGCTGAGGGGAAACAGAGGAATAAATGAGACTCGTAGTGTCTTCCGAGGGGACAGGGGGTCTATACGTTCCCTATCGGGCAGGCCCGGCTGAGAAGGGGACAGCTGAGCAGGACTTGAAGCAGAGAAGGGAGTGAGCCATGGAGATATTCTAAGGACGAGTATTCCTGGCACAGGGAACAGGCAGTGCAAAGGCCCTGTGGTCAGGCCAGGCCAGGTATAATCGGATAATGGCAAGGACGGCAGTATGGCTGGACAGAGTCAGCAAAAGGGAGTCTTGGGAGGTGAGGTCAAGAAGCTAATGAGACCCCCCACCAGGTCGGACCCTGCAGGCCTTTGCCATTTCCCTAGGGAAAATGAAAATTATTGGAGGGTGAGAATTCATGAGAAGCAGAGTCAGAGTTGGCGGAATTCAGAAAGACAGGATGTAAAGGGATGTCTTGAGATCCCCAGGACACAGGCCATCTGCTGGCACAGAGGTGACTGCATTCAGTGTCAGGTCTCTGACACTCCCCGTGAAGCCAGAGGCCAATTGAAGAGCTGGAGTACCAGCATTAAATGTCATTCCAGATTTGAGATAGTATCAACCTTTGAAGGTGGTATTGGTGTGGATTAATGCAGAGAGTTCTGATAAATAGTTTACTTTCGAAATAAATAAATAAATAAATAGCCATTAAAACAGCAGGTGGGAGCATACGGTGAGCGGTTAATGCTGAGTTCTGGAGGCAGATGCCATGCCCGTCCCAGTCCCAAGGTTCAAGGCTCGCCTGTCACCTCAGTCAGTCTTTGTGCTCTGTCTCTACAATCTGGTTCTTGCCAGCAGATAAGGAGACCCCATTCTTCTGATGC
This sequence comes from Pteropus medius, assembly GCF_902729225.1. Taxonomy (NCBI): domain Eukaryota; kingdom Metazoa; phylum Chordata; class Mammalia; order Chiroptera; family Pteropodidae; genus Pteropus; species Pteropus medius. Next base: position 11,219,317 of record NW_024349804.1, on the reverse strand, counting down.
TTGCAGGGAGCGTGGGCAGTAAACTGCTCATTCACAAGATCTCCTCCAGCTCCGAGAGCCCCGAGGCCCCAGAGAGATTTATTCCAATGATTTCCCGACAGCGGTCAACCCAAAAGCTGCGGGAGTAACAATGCGGGTGATCAGGTATCCAGGCACCCAACTAAGCAGCCCGGCGTAGGTGGGGGATGGGGGCAGCCAATCAAGCCTCCATAAACATCAGATAAGGACCAGGAGACATGAAGCCAGCCCTCCTGACAGGCCGCTAATCACAGCCACAGCAGGAACCCGCAAACAGCACCCTCGGCCCGCAAATGTACCCCGGCCCGAACAGCACCCTCAGCCTCAAGACACAGCACCTCAGCCTGCAAACAGTTAACTCCCAGCCCAAGCAACAGCACCCTCGGCCCGCCAGGATCTGACTTTTAGCTGAAAGGGGGAATCTGAAAGGAAGATAAGCTGGTTGTCTGTGTCTGGACCTCAATAGCTGGACAAACACGTTCCGGCGAGGTACCTCAGACAGGAGCCACGGGTCCTGGTGTGTGGCTCAGAGAGGATTTCTAAAAGTTTTTATTAATTCTGCATCATGGGCAGAACTGTGCCCCTTCCCCCAGATTCCTATGTGGACATCCTAACCCACCGTGCTTCAGAATGAGACTATATCTGAAGACAAGATATTTTTTAAAGAGATAGTTAAGGTTAAACGTGGTCATCGGGTAGATCCTGGTCCAATCCGACGGGTGTCCTTATAGGAAGAGTTTAGGACGCAGACACACAGAGGGAAGACCAGGCGAGGACGCAGGGAGAGGACGGCCATCCACAAGCCAAGGAGGGAGGCCTCGGAGGACACCAACCTGCCGACAGCTTGACCTTGGACTTTCAGCTTCTGGAGTGGAGAGAGAGTAAATGTCCGTCGCTTAAGCCCCCAGTCAGCGGTGTTCTGTTATGGCGGCCTTAACAAACTCATAGATAGAGTGGCTAACTTTTAAAAATTGGGAGAGTGTACGTAGAAATCCGGATTTGCATTTTCTCCTTAAAACTTAGAGGTTCTGTCTTCCCTAAATTCACACTCCCTCCTGAAGCCCGTGTCTGCCCACAGAGGACAGGCCAGCACCCCCGCCCGGCCTCGCTCACCGCCGCATCTGCCCCTAAACGCGGGACTGCTAATCCCGCAACCCTCGGGACAGAGATTTTATAAAACATAGAGGTCTAAGACCATTCGGCTAGTGAGATGTGAGACTTAACACCCCGTGTCCTGCCTCCCCAAGGGAGCTGCTACCGCAGAGAATAATAATTTCTCTTACTGTTGCTACTAACTGAACGCTTGTTCTAGACCCTCCTGTGACAAGGACTCCACACAGATCGTCTTATTTAATCCTCAGAACAACCCGACGGAGGCTTAGTATCATCCCCGTTTCGCAGATGAGAAAACCGAGGCCCGGACCCAGTAGGTGGCCAGCCCGGAGTCACGCAGCTGTGAAGCGGGAGGGCAGTCGATCAAGGCCACATCGTCTGACTTGTCCGCCACGCTCCCGTTTGTGAAGGAGATGCGCCTTCAGTCTAAGAAGGGGGCCAGGCGGGAGGAAGCGCCGCGAGGCGGGGTCATGAGGCTCTATGGCAAGGAGACTCCGCCTCGAAGCGAGCACAGACACCCTCAGGGCCCCCGTGCCCCGCCCCCCGTGTCCCCATCCGTAAGTGGACAGACACTACGACACCTGGGAAGGAGCACATACCACCAGGTGGTTCCGAAAAGGAAGTCCCTTTCCAAAGGGACAACCTAACTAAGGAAAGACATTGTTCTGTAGTCCCCAAACAAGCAAACTAAAAACAACAGGAAAAACTAATACCAAAACAACAACTCAGGGACCCTTTGGGCCCTTTCCTTCGGGGGTCCTAGCCCCACCTCAGGAAGCAGCTCTGGCCTTCCTCAGCACCTCGTGACCAGCCCCCTCAGGTGCAAACTCCGGCCGCAAGGGCGGGCGGAGGCGGACGGGACTTGGGAGCCTGGGTGAGGCCCGGGGCTGCCGCCTCTGACCCTCAGCATCCTCATCTGTACCACGGAGCTGCGATCGAACTGTGCCCTGAACTGCTGAGGCCCGGATTCCGCGGTCTCCGAGGCCTGCCCGGAGCCAAGGGGCCGTCCAAGGATCCAGAAGTGAAGGTCATAGGATGGGTTGGACGTGCCATGTCCCCATGACCACCAGACGCAGAGCACAGAGTCCACTCCTGGCAGGTGAGCGGGGCTCCCACGAGGAATGGAGAGGGCCCCCCGTGTCGTCCTGGACGGGAAGGTCACTTTGGGTTTCGCCGGGACCACCTAAACCCGGGATGGAACTTACCCTGGCCAGCTTCCTGACATTCCTCGAGCCTGCCACTGCTGGTCACACCTCGTCCCTTCACCCGCAACAGTGACTATGGGGTCCCCCAACACCGATGGTGTGCTTGCCGGATTGAACCCCTCGCTTTACGAGCCAGGACGCTGAGGCACAACACGTGGGGTCTGAGCCAGACGCGGGCTCCAGCGCCTGCGTTCGGCGGCTCCGGCTGCGTGCTGCCCTCTGCCTCCTGCTCCTCCTCCTAGCAAAAGCCTCTCGGGCCACCCTTCACCATGGCAACATGTGACTCCGGCCCTCTTTGGGCCACCATGTAGCCTACATGCATCAAGTGTCCACTGCTCACCGGGCACTTTGCATACCTGATAGCTGGGTAGCCCCAAGAAAGCAGGCAAGGTGACAACTGTCATCCCTGTGTAACGATGGGGGCCTGAGACTCAGGACTTTAAGTGACTTGACCAAGGCCATAATGCTCATTAGTGCCAGAAGCGGGACTTGAATTCAGGTCCACCTGACCCCAAAGCACTGGGTTCACCACTGTTACTCGCTGCCTGCTTCTCAAACCAGCCATCGTCACCTGCCACGCGGTGTGCACCAGCCACCGTCACCTGCCACGCTGTGTGCAGCTCTGCCTGCACAGGCCTGCCTCTGGGCTGGGGCTCATGTCTGGCATATCCTTGATGCCAGGAACCCGCCCTCAGGATCTGGGTTCCTGCCTGGAAGGTGCCGAGTGACACGTGGCTTCTCCGGCACTACCCATTCATTCCGCCGCCGAACACTGACCGACGCCTGCACGGAAAGCAGTAGAGGGAGAACAAGATGGAAGCGCCCCTTCCCTGTGAAAGCTTGCACTCTACTGGGAGGGGCCAGACAACCGGAGAGGAGGCAGGTCGGAGGTCGGAGGTCGGAGGTCGGGTGAAAGGCCCTGCGTTTCCTAAGCAGCGGGGATGGTAGATGCAGGGCAGGGTCAGGAAATACTTCCCATCGGAGGACATCTGAGCAGAGACTTGTAGGAAGTGGAAACAGGGAATGGGGACCTCCAGCCCGAGAACGGCCGTCCTGAGGCTGGGGGAGGACGCAGTCCGAGGCGGGGCGCGTGCCAGCTGGCACAGGGTGAGGGGCGACTCGCTGGTGCCCAGTGACAGTGGTCATCTTGTCATCGGGGTCGAAGATGGCACTGCAGGGATTCAGACTGGAAGGCACTGGGCCGAGGCTAAGTGTGGGCGTTTGGGCCCGGAACTCGTGGGCGAGGGAAAGCACATCCGGGCTTGACACCCCTCAGAGAACACACTGGAACCACGGGAGCTGATTTCTGAGCTGGGAAGGAAGGCGGCCTCCAGTCCAAGCTGTGGCCCTGCCAAAGCCGACCCCAGCCCTGTAGGTCCCGGACGCTGCCCTTGGAGGCATTGCCCGTGTGAACACGGGCAGCCGCCTCATCCTCCCCGGGGCCTCGGTGTGACAGCACGTCCTCCGGTGGAGGGTTGTGAGGACTGAGTGACTCCTCTGTGGGGAAAAGTGTCAGGGAGCCCGTAAAATGCTGAACAAAGATGAGACCTCATCCTGTCTCTAACGACCAATGGCTGAGCAGATTCACTTACCCAAAGTATCTGTGTGTGTCATCCGGGGCCTTCCGGAAAGACAGCCTCGGTCAAAAGAGTGACTTTTGGGATAAAACTTTTGACACCTTAAGGCAGTAATAGTAATAAATAATAAAAACATCAAAAACAACACAAGCGACCGGCCGGTTCACAAACCTTCTCTCTGTTAGCCATGATTCCATGGGGCGGACATGAGCGTCTTTGTGCTACAAGATGGGGACCAAGCCTCAGAGAGGGTGAGTAACCTGTCCAAGGACACACAGCAGGAGAGACGCCGCTGGGGAGCTGTGTATTCATTCATTCAAGGACCATCTGCTCCCTGCGTTCCCTGTTCTTTCTCCGCTGTTTCGGAGGGGACCGACCCCACCACTGCAGCGATGACTCAGAGCCGCAGAAGGTGCCGAGCGAGCCCCCTGAGGCCCAGAGGGCAGAGAAGCCACAAGAGAAGTCGCTGCCCACTCTGAGCCGTGAAAATGAGCGATTCAGAAGGAGCGGGTCAGAGCATTCCAGGGCTACGAGCGGCGGCCTGGGCCCACACGCGGCTCTGTCCTCAGGCAGACCCGCTGCCGGTGCCCGGACAGTGAGGGGTCCCCACAGGGAAAACGGACTCACCTCCCACTTGCCTTTGACCATGGATAGATGAGCGAGTGGACCAGGGTTCTGGCTCCAGTCCTGCCGCCTCAAGCAGTGTGACCTCGGGAAAAAAAATAATAATTCAGAGCCTCAGTTTCCCCAGAGAGGGCACTGGTTTCGGACAGTGGCTTTCAACCGTGGCTCCAAACCCGCCGCACGACCTGGGAGCTTATCAGAAACACAGATTCTCAGGTCTCACCCCAGACCCATGGAATCAGGAACTCTGAGGAGGGGCCACAGCAATCTGAGTGTGGCATGGGGACACGCCAGGGCGTGGGCTAGAAATGCAGAGTCTCAGGCCCCCGCCCAGGGCCTGATAAATCAGAATCTGCATTTCACAAGATCCCCAGGGGGTTACGTGCATAATAACATTGGAAAGGTGCAGTCCCAGGGCTGGTGAGGGATCTGAGTGACACCTCCCGTGCAGCTGTATAACTCTATCAGGACGTCTTCGGAAAACCACCCAACCTTTTCTTTCTCTTTCTGTGAGAACCCCAGGCAGGAGAGGAGCCCCTCGGGCTCAATTAGGACTTCGAGCTCCTTTGATCCCTTCCAATCTCCCGATAAGAACTAGGGGTTGGGGGTGGGGGGGGCGGGGAAGCCTCAGGCAATACGGGGAAAGCACCCTCCTCCAGGAGGCAGGAAACCCAAGAGCACACCGTCTGCCGGTTTGGCCAAGGAATGTCCCCTCACAGAGCCTCTAGATGGGAAGAAATTCCACGCAAATTCCACAGCCATCCCAAGCCAGTGCGAAAACGCGAGAGCGGGCTCGAAAAGCGAGTTCAAAACAATTACCAGCCAACATGTGTTTCTTATGAACGGTGCAAGTGTTAAAACGGATTTAATTTTCTTCTGTAAATAAAGAGGCCGATCCAGACCAGCCCGTTTATCTCCCTGGGAGAGATGAAAGTGTTTCATGTGCCAGGAGCCTCTGCCTGCCGTGGAGGCGGGGTGGGGGTGGGGGGCGGCTATCTGGACCCCATGTACCTTCTGTGCCGGGGACCGTCGGCACTGTGGGGTCTTTTTCTCGAAGTCTGATTTTTGTAGTTATCTAAATGGCAATTCCTTTCCTTCCCTCTCTACCCACTTTTTTTTCTTAAACATATTAGTGATTCATAAACAGTAAAATTAGTCTGCTAGGGGCTAGTGGAGGTATTCATCCTGGTGGCGCCTGCTTTCCTGGGTTGGTAGTTAAAATAAATCATTGCTGTCACAATGGAATTCAGGCCTAAAAATCACCTGTGGGAATCCCCACCCCCTCCCATCCGCCTCCCGTAGGCCCCCAGAGCAGCAAGGATCAAAGCTATCTTCCCCTCCAGCTGAGGGGTACGGTGAGGAGGATAGAGGAGGAGGGAGGGGAGGAGGGAGGCTTGGGAGGAAAACCCCAGAAGTTATACCAAACCAGGAAATTAATGTCGCTGCTCTATTGTTGAGAAAGTATGAGGCCAATTTATGATATTAGTGTTTCTAAAGCGAAATATGATTAACCACTTCATTATGTAAAGCTATGTTTCCACTTAACCTCTTTGTGCAGGCATTCAGGGCTCGGTTTTTGTTTTTTTTGGTCCCCCCCGACTTTTTTTTTTTTTACTGCAAATTTAATAAATTCCAACATGCCCAAACTTCCTGACTTCCACTGTCCACCGCTGGTATCTCTGGAAACTTCAATAGCGGGAGATAACTCACACGGTCTGCGCTGCCTACCTTCTCGGCCCAGTCCCTAATCCGGGATCAAGCAAATAAGCTTTCATCTTGGAAGCACTTAAGTTAATTACACGGAGGCCCGCGGAGGCCTCGGAGGCCTCGGAGCCGGTTCTGTGCACAGCCCTCCCAGAGCCAGACATCATAGGATCCAGATGCAAGCCCCTGGCAGCTTAAGTCCAACAAATTTCCTTTGTCAAGAAACGCAAACAGCCAAACAGTGAAGCCTGGGCTGCTTCGGCGAGCTGCCCTCCTCGCAGGGCACGAGGCCTGTGGGGCGGGGGCCAAAAACCATCAGCAAGCTCCATGGTTAGGGCCTAGCCGGTTCCAGGCGGACGCTGGGCATGGGTTGCTCTGTTTTACTTTGGACAGGTTACTGCCTTCTTTGATCTGACCCGGGGTGACTCCACGACTTGGGGCGGCTCCCACCTGCTGGCTTTCCTCGGCAGACTTCCTTCCCGGCCCCCTTCTGCCTCCTTCCCCTCACGCTGGCTCCCTCTAATCTGTTCCGGTTTGAACAGTCCCTTTTCCTGAGCTCCTCTGGTCACCGCTCTGTGTCCCCGACTCGTTCAGCATCTTCGCTGTCAGGCAACCATCTTCCCTGGCTTCCTGTGTTGTGTCCCTTCAGAGCGACATCTGGGGCCCCCTCCGTCTCCGCGTCTCTGCAGTGTGGCTCGGACTTGGGGGTTTAACCTGCCTGATTGTGGGGGGTCCCCTGCAGCAGCACAGGTGAGATCCATTCGCCCACGCCGGCTTTTAGAAGCCGCAAACCTGGTATTTGACCTTGGTCGACTCAGAGCTCAGGTGGCGAGTGGAGGGGTGAGCTTGATTCACTTCTTCTTGTGGGTTGAACTGTGTCCCCCGGAAAGATGCATTCCAGCCCGAATCCCCAGAACTTGGAACGTCATCTTACTATTTCTTATCGTTACTTGGGAATAGGATGTTTGCGGATGTAACTCAGGCGAAGTGACAGCGCCCTGGGTTGGGGCACGCTCTGCCCCAGCGACTGTGTCCTTAAAACAGAGAAGTTTGGGCACAGAGACACACAGAGAAGGAGGCCATGTGAGGACAGAGGCAGAAATTGGATTGATGCAGCTATGAGCCGGGAACATTGACTTCTGGCAATCACCGGAAGCTGGAAGCGGCCAGGAAAGACGCCCCCGCCCCCGAGCCTCCTGAGGGAGCACAGGCCTGCTGACACCTTGAACTGGACTTCTAGCTTCCAGAACTATAAAGAATAAATAAGTGTCTGTGGTTTTAAGTCACCTAGTATATGGTACTTCCCTACAGCAGCTCCATGAAACTAAGCTGCCTCCTCAAACCTCAGCACAAATCACCTGTCTGTGTTGACCCACCTGGACTCAGCCTCGTGCCGTGGCGGGTGGGGCAGCGTGTCCCACGGCATTGCCCGTTCTCACTGTCACGCACTGGGCTTTCCGAATGAGCTGCGAAGCCTGCAAGCGCTCAGCCCTGCCCGGGGCCACCCCGCTGGTCTCTGGGATTTCGTCACTGGCTGCCCAGGGCCCCTTCCCTACGCCTCAGCTACCCTGGGTCCATGCAGCTTCCTGAGCTGGTCTGCCTTTGGCCAGGCTGCCCTCCCTCCCTGCAGCCCAAGCCCTTCCAGGCCTGGCCAGCTGTCCCTCAACTCTCAAAACCCACTCAAGGCTCCCTTCTCAAGGCTCCTAGAGAGCTTCCCCGACCCCCTCCAGCCTGGCTCGGGGTCCCCCTCCATGTCCCCACAGCCCTCACGTGGCACCTGTCACATTCTACCGTCATTGTCCACTTGCAGGATTCACTGACACCATCACTGAGGACAGGTGTCACGGACCACCCACCTCCATGCACGCATCTCTCTGTGGGCCCCTGAAGCTGGGATGTGTGTTGAAGGCCTAAAGGACTAATAAATAAATGGGTGGATCCCAACACCGCCCCCGACACACACACAACTCACGCCCCTCAAAGATCGCGGCCCCACATAGGAACAGCAGCAGGAAGGAAAGCTCCGGCATGGCCTGCTATCCCCTTAAAGGGCAGAGATAAATAAAGAGAAAAACCCTGTGGATTCCCTAAATCGGTCCATCGGAGCCAGACCTGAAACGTGCTGTGCGGGCCTTGCTTTCGGTGCGTGCGCGTAAGAAAATTATCGTTTGTCCAGCCGCCGAATAGCTTCTCCCTTCCTGGGTTTCCAAACCCACCTCCTCAGCCTGCGTTTTTGACAGTTTTGCCTTCCCCTGAGGGAATGTTGCCGCTGGCAGGAACAGAGACACAGCCGAGTCCCCGAAGGCCGTTTGCTTGGCCTCCAGAGGGACCCACTGGAGAGCATCGTAACACTGACGCTGGGAAGAAAGTTCCAGATGCAGGTCAGCGTTTCGTTCACGGAAGGCTATCGACCAGCCCTGGACTTAGGAAGAATGTCCCCAGAAGTTTAACAGCCAATAACTTCACGTTTCCCCAAGTGACCCCGGCCCACCAGAAGAGAGCTGCAGCAGGCCGTGCTCTCGCGATGTAAGACTCACTTTCGTGCTGACCTTCCCGCCAAGCCTCAAGTACGCTGCTCTCTGCTGTTCCCTCGGCCTGAAACTCTGTTCCCTGCCTGCCCTGGCCCTACCCCTCCCGCAGGGTCAGCTCAAATGTCATCTCCTTTGATCCCATTCCAGCTCGGCCCCTCCTGCAGCCCCCACATGTGAGAGGGTCCCCAGACGAGGTAACTGTGTCCGCCCGAGCCACACTGTGCCCCAGCACGGCACTCGGCACAGAGGGAGCTCTCAAGATCCAGAAAGATAAGCAGCTCGGCTGGCTCCCTGCAGCCCCCCAGTTTAAGCGAAGGGCACCAACCAGTATGACCGACACGTGGCTCTAACAGACATCCAGAATAACGGCCGCTTAACAAGACAGAGACCAATTTCTGTCTCAGGGGGGACTCTATCTTCTCCCTCTGCCTTAATAGGAAACTGCCACCTCATGGCCCAAAATGGTACCACCCGGCCAGCGAGATGGAAGGGGACAAAGGAAGGTATGCTCCAGCGGGTAAGGGTGTACCCTGGACAGTCACGCATCACTTCTGCCTGTCCCATTGGCCAGAGCTTGGTCGCGTGGCCGAGCCTGGCTGCAAGGGAGTCTGGGAAAGTAGTCTGTGTGTCTTCACCCCTTCTCTTCAATTCTAGGGGTAGTTTTCGTTGGCTTTGGGCCCGCCTGGGTAACGCAGGGTACTCTCACCTGTAGGTCCTTAACTACGGTAGCAAAGGCCCTTTTTTCAAGCACAGTCACACTCACAGGTTCTAGGTACACATGTCTTGTGGGGACCATCTTTCTACCCACTACCAGAGGCCAGAGAGACCAGTTAGAAGGCTACCCATGTCATTCAAGTCAGCGACAATGGTGGCCTGGACGACCTTCCTCGGGAAAAGCAGAGTCATGGCAGGTTTAAGAGGATCAGAAGGCAGAATTGAAGGGCATAACGGCTGACCAGGTGCAGAGCTGGAGAAGAGAGAGACAGTAAGCATGGCTGTCGGGTTTTAGCTTAAACAACTGGGCTTACCATTCAAAACATCTTTCCATCCAATTCTATACCACAAAACTGACCCTTCTTCCCAGACCCAATGACCCGAGTTCCAAAAAAGGAGCGAACCCAATCCCTTCAACGCCAGGCCCGGTTCCCCACAGACATTTGCTAAGTCTGCACAGCTCCAGGAAACACAAGAAGACCTTCACGTGATTGCTGAGTAATTGCTTTCCAGCTATAAAAGTAATTAAGAGATGGCACCAATTTCCCTAAGTGTAATGTAATTAAATCCGCTGGGTTGGAAAATCATTTTCGATAAACTGAACCAGCAAAAGATCAGGCCATGGGGAATTAGAGAAACGTCTGACATAAGGGACAGAGTGTTCTCTGGGGCCTCTCCTGGCAGGGGGGGGGGTGGCCTGGTAGGGTGCAGAATGTGGTGGGCAAAGGAGGAGGGTGGGAGATGGGGAAAGGCAGACGCCGGGCCGGCTGGGCCCAGCCAGGCAGCATTACCTGCTCGGGGTTACCCGTGGGGGCTCAGGCCGAGGGTGGGAGCCCAGAAGCCAGGGGGCAAAAGCCAGCTCTGACTCTGGTCAACAATGCAGCCAAGGAAGAAGGATGGATGATCAGGCTCAAGGGAAGGAGCTGGACCGTGGACAGAAGCAGATGAAATCAGGGTCCGGTTGGGCCATGAAATGCAGACAGGTCAGGCCAGGCAGTTCAAGACCAAGACTGTGGCCAAAATGTAGGGGTCAAAAGTGTCTTCTTAAATGGTTCTGGCTGCAGGTACAGAGTTTGATGGCTTACAGGAGCCGGGAGGGCCAGACAGACGGATTTCCGATATATACTGAGACAAGCGCCCGTTTGAAGCTCTTTGTGAATGTTTCTCCAGCCCCACGTAGCTCCTGGGCCTCCTTGTCACGTTCCACACACCACCTTGAAGATCCTCCTTCCTCTTGCTCTTCCCAGTCCTACCCATCTTTTAAAGCCCAACTCAAGTTCATGTCTTTCCTCAAAGCCTTCTCCGCTGCCCCAGTTTATCAGATGCAACTGAGAAAAAACAAGACTCAATACGACAGTGACCTAAACAAGATAAAAGCACATTCTCCCTCTTGCATAAAAGATGACCAGAGCCAGATGATCAGGGGAAGGTACGGAGGCTGTTCCGTCGTCTGGGACCCGGGCTCCTTCATGCTTCCCTCTACCATTCCTGGGGTGTACACTCATCCTCGTGGTCTAAGATGGTTGCTAGAGCTCCAGACATCACACTCGCAATCCTGACAGGTTTTTGAAGGAGATAGGAAGAAGGGTGTATGCTCTCTCTTTCAGGAGGCTTTTCAGAAGTATCACGCAAGACTTCTGTTTACAACTCATTAGCCAGAACTCCTTCGCTTAGTCCCTAGGCGCAAAAGAGGCTGGAAATGTGTAGTAACATGTCCATTACCAAGGCAGAAGGGAGATTGGATATTGACTGACAGCCCAGCCTCCCATGACTAAGGAATAACAGCTCCTTCCTCCGAGCTCACAGTGCATTTCATGAGCGTCTCCACAGCACCGAGCTCCCACTCCAGGGAGCAGCAGGGTACAATGAAAGGCACAGGCGTTGCAGTCAAGCAGACCCAGGTTCAGCTCCTGGCTGGCTGCTTTCCAGCTACATGATTTAAGAAAGTGACTATGAATCTCTGTGTCTTTAAATAAAAATAAAAGCAGTTGCGAGAAGGTCATGGAGTCTTGTGTCTGAAGCTCCCGGGAAAGAGGCCCCTGAGAGCCTGGTGAGTAACCGCCGTGGTCACGCCCTTCCGGTGTGCACGGCCATCTACACGCACGTGTCCTATCTTCCACAAGACGCGAGCTCTGTCATGCCCAGGCCCTGGCAGATAGTAAGGGCTCTTCATAATGTTCGCTACATTCAACTGAATTCCACTGGCCCGTTGCCTTTTCGACCCTGCCTTGGCCAGCGAACTTGGCCATGGGGATGCTGGGCATGAGCAGGTTTGGCACGGGGCCTGGACACCGTCGTGTTTCGTCCCCCCAGGGTTAAGAATCAATGATGCAGAAGCGGAGCCCCTTCCACCTCCGACTCTATGAGCTCTTAACACAGGGCCGCGCACGCAGCGAGCGCCCAGCACCGTCAGCTCCGGCCCCCACGGTGGTCGCATTTGCTCTAGCGACCGTTGCTGAGGGACAAGCGAACCCTGAAAGGTGGCAGCATTCAACAACCATTTTAGTATGCGCATGGTTCTGTGGGTCAGGACCTCGGGTGGGGTTCGTCTCTGCTCCCCGACCTCTGGGCCTCAGCTAGGAGATTCACACGGGTGGGCGCTTGAAGGCTGGAACCGTGGTTAGGGGTCCTCACTCCCGTGTTTGGCAGTGGATGCTACCCGTCAGCTGGGCTGTTGGTTGGGACACATGTGGCCTCGCCCTGTGGGCTGGGTTGGGCTTCCTGACAGCATGGTGCTGGGTTCCAAGAGACAGTGGCCCAAGGGAGCAAGGCAGACGCACGTGGCATTTTTAATGATTGAGCTCTGAAGTCACATAGTGTCACTTACGCCATAGTCAGAAACCTGCCCAGGTTCAAAGGGAGGGAACACAGACGCCGCCACTCAGCGGGAGGAGTGTCAGAGTCACATTAGCACAAGAGCGTGTGGAACGGGAGATACTGTCACAGCCATCTTCAGAAAATACTATCACAAAATAATAATAACAACAAGGAGGAGGAGAAGGAAGAGGAGGAAGCGGAGGAGGAGGAGAAGGAAGAGGAAGAGGAAGTCGTCACGGCCACCACGGTCATCACCTGTGACCCCCAGGCCAACACCACTTAGTGCAGTGGAACCAGCTTTGGATGATCTCAGATCTACCACTTGCAGCCTCGTGGCCTTGAATGAGACCGTTCTCTGCCCTTACATCCTGAGTTATAACATGAAGGTGAGGCTTCTTCCCTCCAGGGACTGTCGTGAGTTTTAAAGTGAGAGAACACATAGAAAGTTCTAGGGCCTGGGGCCAGCTCGGTCCAGGGTGAAGTGCGGCTTTTCTGCTGGGTGGCGCCCCGGGGCTGACTCGGCGTGGGCCCTCTGTACCGACACTCTGCAGTCCTCCGAGGCATTCGGGTCAGGGACTGGGGGCGGAGGGCAGAGGGCAGGCCGGCAGCGTGTGCAGCCACCTTTTTTTAAAGGACTTGTCATGGGCTTCCTGGACGACTGTCCTTTGAAGTGACCCGCGCTGGTTCGAGGCTCTTCGGGAGCCCATTCCCACTGCCCTGGCCAGCTGCACGGCCCGCGATGCGTCTGGAAAGACCCACAGGAGAGACGGGCGGCCTCTTTCTTCCCCGACTGCCCAGTCCTCCAGGAAAGGCTGTGTGTTTGGTTTGAAAACAGAATGGCTTTATCACCAACCAGAGGCCCGGACGAAATCTTCCCCCTAAAGCTGAACAAACAGCTCCGGGCTCTGCTCACACCCCGCTCTCTGCTCTTGAAACCCAAGGTGGCTTATCTGGGCCCTGCCTTTGTCCCTGGGCCTGTGCGGAAGCCCTCATCTGCGAGGCGTCCCTGAGCCCCAGACTACCCCATGGGCTTGGAGGGGGCGCTCTGCTCCGTGTCCTCCCAGTGGGCGGAAGAGGCAGCTGGATTCAAGCCTCCTCCTTCTCTGAGCTCCATCTCCCCATCCACAAAGTAGGGCTGGTACCGTTTGCCTGTCCAGACTGAGCCGGGGTGAGAGGAGATTTTATCAGAAAGCGCAGCCATGGTAGGTGCTCGGAAGCCGTGGCTGGATCTGCAGAGAATACGGCAAAAGCCCTGGCCGCCGCCTCCGCGGCCTGCGTGCCGGTGACCTTGGGCAAGTTCATTACCTCCGCCGAGGCTCAGCCTCTTCGGTGTCTTCTTTCTCTCTCTCTCTTTTCCTCTTCCACGAGATCGAAGTCGATCTCGTGGAAGAGATCGACACAAGGCTTGAGCACTGTGCCCGACTCACAGGCACTTCATAAATGTCGTTAATTATTATTAACTCGTTACGTTCCTCTACACGAGAGTGAGTTCTCATAATTCATTTATGCCCAACATCGCGCGTATCCAGAACGGAGTTCCTCATCATTTTAGTTCATTTCTACTTGTTCATTGCCATTTTTATTGATTATAGATTATTGTTATAGATTACATTACAATTATATAGATTATAATTGTAGATTCATGTGCAGGTGTAAGAAATTACCCAGAGAGCTAATATCGCCACCAGGACACGGACTGATAAAACCCATCCATCTTAGTCAGATTTTCCAGTTCTACTTGTCCTCATCTGTGTGTGTGTATGTGCGTGCGTGTGTGTGTGCGTGTGTGTGTATGTGTTGTGTCTGTTAAGTTCTGTACGATTTTATCACTTGTGTGTGTAGGTCTGTGTATCTATCACCAGTCAAGATAACACCACGAAAACCCTTACGTTGGAATCCTACCATTTTTAGGCGAGAAAGGCCCCTGGTTTGATTTCACGAGTCAACATAGCATATAAATTAAGAAGGGCCCTGTGATTTGCCCACCTGGGTGCCAAGCCCAGCCCTACAATTCACAACTGTGTGACGCTGGGTGGGGCCTCTTTAGTCTCAGTTTTCTGGTCTGTAAAATGGGAAATCAACAGCTCCCAGCCTTCTCCGAAGCATCCCGAACACATGCAAGCTGTTAGTATAGCTTCCAGAAGCTGCCGCTGAAGAAATGGGGGCCCCAGAAGCTCCACACCACACACCACGCTGGAGGCACAGCTGAGCTGGGAGCCCCAGCAGGCGGACAGACTGCAGCCTCTTCCTCCACTGGCCCAGCGAGCGTCCTTGCCGAGATGCAGCAGACCCTTCCTCCCATGGTTGACCACATGGGCAGGCGGGGAAGCCCAGGCCTTAGAGGCGTCCTGCCTGGGCAGGTATCCCTGCTCTTAGCATCGGAGACAAGTGGCCCAAGTGTTCCCAGGGCTTGACTGCGCCACCTGCCAAGTGAGGATGGCGAGCAGGTTGCAGTAAGGACTTGAGGATGTAATCCACAGAGCAGTCGACAAACCAAGCCCGTAAGGATGTGGTTATTAGTCACGTGGAGCCGGTTGTATTAATAGGGGCATGGCCTCAACTGATTTTTTTAATTAAAATTATCGTCAGGGACCCTCTGGGCTAGGGAAAGCGGGCTCCCGTCCCTCCCACAGAGCTTCCCTCCCTCCGCGGCTGGATTAACTCATGAACCCCGAAAACTTCTGATCCTGTACTTGGAGCCCGTTGGTAAAGTGTCATTTCCAAACAAACGTAGGTCGCCATCTTTTCTTCTTTCTCTCTCTCTTTTTTTCTTTTCCACAAGATCAAAGTAGACATTTGGGCCTTTCCGATAACATTCATTTGGGGAGCGACGGTAATATATAAGATTAATGAAAATTAACATAATCCCTCTGAATAGAAGAGAGAGCTTTTGTTCAGTCGTTTGTCCTGCTGTTAATTATGCGTTAGGTGGTGATAAATGCTTTAAATCAAGCGATGCCTTGAAAGCCATTTAAATGATTTTCACCTAATTAGGTTCCTTGCCCTGTTCTGAGCCTGGAGGGTGTCCCTCCCCGGGCGGCACCCCCCTTCTTTGGATATGTGATGTGTCAGGGGATCGAGGAACCCTGAGATCTGGGTGGAACCTTCTCTGGCTTCTACCGGCTCTGACCCACCCGGCGGGCCCACTGCTATGATTTACTTTTTCTGAGTGGCTATGCAAAGCTGAGATCAAAAGGCAATTTATCAGTTTCTGTCTCCCTTCAGCCTATTCCAGCCAGATTTTATGACAAGACCGTGTCGGCCTTAAAGTTGAGAAGGCCCCGGGCACTGAGGGGAGCAGACAGAAAGAGAAGAGGCCCCGGCCAACTGTCACTGTCAGATTAGGGGGCGGAAATGGCTGCATGGCCTCGGACCAGGGGGAATGCTGGCTTGTGCAACCCCAGGGGCTCCCCTACTCTGACACCCCCCTCCCCTGAAGTTGAAATATCATCTGTGCATCTTAAAGAAACGGGTGAAAGGTGAGCGGAAGCTCTGGAGAGGAAGGGCGAGGTGGAGGTGGGGGGAGGTCCGGCCAAACCTCCCAGACACCAGGACCCTCGCCAGGAGGCGTGAGGGACTCTGACCACCACAGGACAAGTTTTGGAATCAAATGAGAGCCTCCTCTCGGGTGCCTCCACGATGGAAATCCAGCCCATTCTAGCCTGAGGGGCACCCCGTGCTTCTGTAGTCACCACCCCTCTTCCTTGCCAGGAAATAATGGACGTTAGAAGACAATTCATTCGGAGGCAAATCACCATGAAACCGTCTGTACGACGCTGTGGAGCGCTGTGCCCCGGCCTCTGACGCAGCGTGATCCTCCTGTTCGAAGATCAAGACCTGACATTTCTATCACACCGGAAGATTCCCGATGCTCTGTGTCCAACAGGCTGGAAGTCACAGGGCAGCTGCTCCCACTGGGTTTAAACCTCTTGCCACCCCCTCTGGAGCCAGAAGATACAGAAAGGAAAATGGAACAAAAATACCTTCGATAGACACCTCTTCCTGTTTAAAAAAAAAAAAAAAGGAAAAAAGTTCACATTTGACGTTGAACCTTTGTCGGGCTGGTCCCCCCCTTTCGTCCTGAACAATCCTCCCATTTACAATGCAGGCGGTTTCAGAACCCCCCGAAGTTGCAATTATTTGAACAGTTTTTGGAACATGTCTGTTAATGATTTGTGATCCTAAGGACTTATTTTGAATTAATTCCTTTTTAAAGGGCAGTTTGGTCTCTCAATAAGGGGCAGACCCCGAATGCCACAGCCTCTGCCTTTGTGCTAAATGAACTTTTTAGAGGTTCCAGATGACGCCTGGCACCGGACAGAAGGAAGCCAGCCAGAGAGGTCAATTCTCTGAGACAAGTTCCCTGGCCGATCCCCCCCTGAGTGCTGGGGCAGGAAGCGGTGCCCTCTGGAGCGAGGCATTTCAGAAATGCCTTTGAGACGAGCAGCCAGGCCAAGCTCTCAGCAGGAGGAAACGGGGGAATGTGTCTCCAAGGCCTGCAGCACAATGTCACAGAGTCACTCCTGCTCCTCAGACCCTGCCCTCTGCACCCCCACACCATCCGTGCTGCAAAGTGAAGCACGTGGCGTTCCCAGAAAGCCCTGAATCATTCTTCTTCCCCGCTTTTTTATTGTGGTAAAACACACATAACAAAGTTTACTATGTGAAGTATCCTTAAGTGGCACTAAGCACACATCGCTGTACGGCCGTTGCCACCATCCATCTCCGGGACGCTTCGTCGTGGCAAAGCTGAAGCTCTGTCTCCATTCAATGACAACTCCCTGTCCTTCCCTGGCACTACCCTTCCCCTCTCTGGCTCTCTGAATTTGCCTCCCCCGGGGACCTCACATAAGTGGAGTCATACAGGATTTGTCTTGTGACTGGCTTATTTCCTGAGCATAATGTCCTCAAGTTCATCCATGTTGCCGAATGGGGCAGACTTTCCCTCCTTCTTAAAGCCGAATCGTACTTCATCGCATGGATGGACCACGTGTTCTTTATCCATCCATCTGTCCACGGACGCTTGGGCCGCTCCCACCTTTTGCCTATTGTGAATAATGCTGATGTGAAGACGAGTGTGCAAATATCTGTTCAAGTCTCTGCTCTCAGTTCGTTGGGGTGTACGCCCAGAGGTGGAACAGCTGGGTTGTGTAGTAATTCTGTTTTCTACTTTCTGAGAACTACCAGACTGTTTTCCTTTTTCCATTCCTACCAGCAAGCTCGAGGGTTGGATACCTCCACATCCTCCCAGTACTTGTTATTTCCTGTTGTGTTTTGTTTTGTTTTGTTGATAGTCGCCATTCTAAGGGGTGCGAGGCGGTATCTCATTATGGTTTTGATTTTCATTTCCCTGACGGTTAGTGAACCTGAGCATCTTTTCATGTGCCTATTGACCATCTATATATCTTCTTTGGAGAAATGCCTACCCTTGTCCTTTGCTTGTGTTTTTCAATGGGTTGTTTGGGTTTTTTGTTGTTGAGTCATCGAAATCTTTATATGACTCTAGATATATGACTTGCAAATACTTTCTTCCATTCATGGGTTCCCTTTTCGCTCTGTCGATAATGTCCTTTTTTACACAAAAGTTTTTAATTTTGGTGTAATTTAATTTATCTATTTTCTTCATGTCCTAAAATACCAACGGCAAAAAATCTTTCCCTATTCTCTTCGTAATATACCTACCCTTGTTGGACTCTGGTCCAGACACAACGTGGCAGATACGGAGGGCGTGGCACAGGCGAGGCTGGGGGCCACCACCCTACTCCTCCTTCCCAGACTCAGTCTGGTCTTCACTCCCAGCCTCCCTTGGCACTCGGTTGGGGACCAGCGGACTGAGTTATGGCCAGTGGAACATGGGTGGAGGGATGTAAGCCACTCTCAGCTCTGGTCCTTAAAAGGCATCCTGGGTGGCCCTCCACTTTCCCTTCTTCCGAGATGAACTTGGCAGCCATGCGGTGAAGATAATGAGGTCCCGAGATGGAAGAAGCCTGGATTCCCAAGTCACTGCTTGCAGGAGATCACTGATGGGTGACACCAGCGAGCGGTCTACCCTCACTGTGTCAAGCCCCCAAGATTTCTGGTTATTTTTCCCCCTAGCCCTGCCCGGCCTCCCCTGACTCACGCAGCTGCTCTGGACATAAGCAGTATCTGGCTGGGAAGGTGCCCCATGTGCTGGCGGGTTTCAGACTTCCAGCCCAGTGCTCTTCGTGGCACAGGACCCCTCGCGGTTTTATCTGATCGATTTAATGGGACACGGAGATGAGCGACACGTCCCCCCTTGTCCCCGAGTGCTTCATCGTCTAATGGGGGAGGCTAACGAGCAAAGCAAAGGTTCAGGCAGAGGATGAAGGTGAGCTGGAAGCCACACGTGTTACAATGTGAGGGGATCAGAGGGACCCACTCTCTCTACAGGACAGGTGAGTTACAAGTCACGAACCAGAAGGAAAAAAACCTGAGGAAAAAACTTGGATTCAGGTGTCAGACAAGTCTGGGTTCAATTCCTAACTTTGCCACCTGAGAAGCCATGTCCGTTCATTGGGCCTCCATTTCCCCATCTATAAAGCAGGAAGCTAATAACTACCTATAATGAATGAATGAATGAATGAATGAACGAACGAATGAATGAATGAACGAAAGAATGAACAAACGAATGACTTTGTCTGCCGGAAGAACTGAATGAAACAGGAAGCACCCACACGGGTGGCACGGAGCGATCTGTTACTATCGCAAAACAGCTTTGTAAATCCTGAGGTTCTACATACAATCCTCTCGGTCCACGTGGGCTGCCGTAACAGAATTCTCCAGGCTATGGCTTGTAAAGAATATTTCTCACAGTTCCGGAAGCTAGAAATCCAAGATCAAGGCACCGGCAGACTCGGTGTCTGGTGAGGACCTTCTTCCTGGTTCACAGACAGCTGTCCTCTCCCTGCGTCCTCGTGTGGTGACGGGGGCTCTCTACCCCTCGCCAGCTTTATTTACCTCTGTAGCATTTATTATCACCTCATGTACTGTATGTTGTTATGGTTTGGGTTTATTTTCTGCTTCCCTTTCCTGCCAATTCAATATAAGTACCTTTCGAGGAGAGATTTGGGGGTCTGTGATATTCGCTGCAATTTCCCTAATATCTAGAACAGTACTCGACATGTGATAGACATGTAGTAAATACTTTATGAATGAATGAATGGATAAAATGAAGAACGAATGAACTATTGGAGAGAAAGATTCTTGTCATTGGGCAAGTTCTGAGTTGCCTTCCCTGGTGAGCAATAATATGGAAAAGCTCTGGATTGACTCAGATCCAGCCTGTCTCTGAAAGAACACCCCAAGTTCATACTCTGTGTGTACAGAATGCTTCGCACCTCCCGACTAACTCTACCCCATTGCCTCTGGCTGGTGAGCTTGGGTTCTAGGTTCATCTGATGGTCAGTCCGCAAACGAGCTACTTAATTTGCTTCTCTTACAGCATAAAACAACTCCCCCAAAGTGCAGAGAAGTCCAAAAAACTAGGTGGGGAGGATACTGAGACTTGAAAATGCTTAGAGGCATTGTTTCACATTATTTGCAGCCCAGGGAGGAAAAAAACTAGATGCAGGAGTCCAGCATCCTCTGAGAACTCGCACCGCGGATGCAGCAACACAAGCATTCGAGGCTGGGGAATCTGTACCGTATAAGTGAACAAGCTCCATGTCCTACCATAAAATCGTTTCACGTGCAGATAAAATATTGAGGGACACTACGTGCGTCGATGTGCGTGCTTCAGGACTGATGGTGACATTCTGGAGAGATTTAGCCAGAATTCTGTGCTTTTGCAATGATGAAAATCAAGAAAGAACTTGTGGTTATTGCTTTTCCAGGAAGTTTTTGCTCCATCTCCAAAAATATGGACTAAATCGCTTCTATAAAATGAAATTTAAGCTGACCTTTGCCCTTCCTGTCTGAGGAAACTCTTATTTTCTGGAGTGCTTTGGCCGTGGCATGTAAACAGCCCCACCTCACCAGCAAGACACTTCGAGATTGTAAAGTTCTTGTCAAAATCGAATTCTGTCCTGGGTCTGTCCAGTTAAATTGTTGCATAGTTGCTTTTTATTTTAACCAAAGCCGAACCAAAGTGTCGTGTCTTGATTTCTGTTTCTGCCTTTGAGAAGATCATTTGCATGAACGCTAGAGAGTACAAAGTTGATGTTTACATGAACCCAAGAGACAGCTTCCGTTAGCAATGGCACATGGATACAGAGCTTTCCAAGAATCGCAGTCTTCACGGGACTTGACTGACACGCGCCTGCTGTGCTTCATCCCCACACGCTGAGCGGTAAGCCAGGTAGGACAGAGCTCTGCCTGTTTTGCAACCGTTAATTCAGTTCGACTCATGTTTACTGAGCACCTACTATGTGCCAGGTCCCTGCCTCAAGTTCACTCACAGTCTAGTCGGGGAGGAGACACGTGAACAGACGTGGCACCTGGTGCAGGAGGGAAGAGCTCGCATTTGCCGAGCACCTTCTTGCTGAGGCGCTGTTCTGAGGACCGCGCGTGTGTCATCTCATTTAATTTGCAAGCTGGGTTCTATGAGGACCGTCCCCATTTGGCAGCTGAGAAAGAGACACGGTGAAGTCACTTGAAGTCACTATTCAAATTCTAGAAATCACCTCTGGAGCCCACACTCATTTATTCTAGCCATGCCTCAGATGTAGGAAGCACTGGGTGAGGTGGCCTCTTAGAATGAAGCTATCCCATCCTAGGTGGGGTGGGGGCATCAAAGAAGGATTCCTGGTGGCGGACGGGCCGGAGTAGCATGTGGACAGAGTAGAGTTAACCAAGGGTGAAAAGGATGTTCAAGGCCGAGGGCATAGCATACGCAATGACAGAGAGGAAAATCACTTAACATCTGTGTTAGGGTTCTCCTGAGAAACAGAACAAATATAAAATATAGAGATAGAGACGGAGGAAAGAGATTATTATGAGCAATTGGCTTAGGAGGCTAAGAAGTCCCATAATCTCCCATCTGCGAGCCAATGGTGTCACTCGGTCTGAGTCCTAAGGCCTGTGGCCCAGGAGAGCTGATGACATAAAACCCAGACCAAAGGCAGGAGATGAGATAAGCTGTCCGCACTCAAACAGTGAGGCAGAATAAAAAAGGGAAGACCTCCTCCTTCCTTCACCTTCGGTTCCGTTCGGACCCTCAGTGGGTGGACGACGCCATCCTACCCTGGGGAGGCCCTCTGCCTTACAAGGCCACCGATTCAAACACTGCTCTCGTCCAGACCACCCACCCCCACCCCCACACAGACACACCCCGAAACAACATCTAATCCAGACGCCCGGTGGCCCACACAATTCGACAAATCAAATGAACCATCACAGCATCGTCACCCCTTCTGGTGCAACCCCTGATGCTCACAGAGGCGGGCGATGGCATGAGAACTGGACCCGGCTCTGCTCACCTGAGCCCACACCCCAGCTCTCCTCGTTCCCACTTACATAGCTCTGGGCTAATTACTTTAAACTCCTGGACCTCGGTTTCCTCATCAGTGAAGTGGGGTGGCTGGCGTACCTATCTCAGAGGGAAAAAATGGGGATCCCATGATAAAACAAATGTAGAAGCAATTTGTAAACTCCGCCTGAAAGGTTTTTCCAAATAAAAGAGTTCTTGTTATCATCTACAGATCTCTACTTTTTGATGCTTTCCCTGAATATGATTTTGTTGTACTCCAGGCGACGCTGGAATGAACGAATTCATTCGACAGACATTGGCTCAACTGTCGATGGAAAAGCAAAGCAGGGAATCAAAGACATCCTGGAAGGATCAAGCCAGGGAGGCTTACAATGCACACATTCAAAAACATTTATTGTGCACCTATTATGTGTGAGGCATGTTGATGCTGAAGGCTGAGAAATAAACCCAGTTGTCTTAGTTGAGATAATATCAGCTCCTGTAACAATTAAACCTCCAAATTTCAGTGACTTCATAAACGCTTCTCAATTCCATCACAAACGTACCTGTCTGCTGGGGGCGAGGTCCACTCTTTTCCACAGGGTCATTCAGGCAAAAACTCTGTCATTTCCCACAGCGGTCACCGTGGGCATGGACCTCTGGCCCGGAGGATCATGTGGGAGGTTCCCAGGCCAGGACCAAAGGCGATTAGGTTACTTCACTTCCATTCACGTTCCAGCGACGCGGGCACAGCGTCCGACCTAAGTGTCTGGGAAAAAGGAAATCAATTCAGTGTACAGCTGGCTGTCCACACCAGCTGGCTCTGCCTTCGGTGGCTCGTAATATTACCTGAAAATTAAATTATGAAAACTATTCCGTTTTCAATACCATCAAAAAGGATAAAATACTTAGGAATAAATTTAACCAAAGAAGTATAACACGTGTATGCTGGAACTATAAAACATAGTTTGAAGAAGTAAAAGAAAACTTAAATAAATAAAAAAAAAAGACCCCAGAGTTTGCGGATTAGAAGACTTAATATTAGTGAGATGGGAAAAGTTCCCAAATTAATCGATAGATTCGATGCAATCTCTATCAAAAACCCCACAGCGTTTTCTTTGCGGAAATGGACGAGCTCCTACAAGAATTCATGTGGAAATTCAAGGGGCCCAGAAGAGCCAAAACAAACGTTAAAGCACAAAGTTGGAGGACTCAGCCTTCCCAATTTCAAAACGTATTATAAAACTAGAGTAATCAAAATACTGTGGTTCTGGCCTAAGGACAGACATATAGATCAAAGGGACATGACTGGGAGTCCAGAAATAAACCCTCACATTTATGATCAATTCCTTTTTGACAAAGGCGCCAAAACCATTTAACGAGGGAAAGAATAGTCTTTCAAACGAATGGTGCTGGGACAACCGAATATTCACATGCAAAAGGATATATTGGGATCCCTACCTCACACCACATACAAAAATGAACAGCGTAAATCAAGGATGGATATGTAACATCGGAAACTACAATTCTTAGAAGAAAACATAGGTATAGATCTTTATGACCTTAGATTAGCCCACGGTTTCTTAATACGACACCAAAAGCACAAGCCACCAAAGAACAACTAAATAAATTGACTCCATCAAACCTAAAAATGTTTGTGCATCAAAGGACACTCACAAGAAAGAGAAAAGAGAGAATGGGGGACAATACTCGCAAATCATGTATATGATGAGGGTCTAGTGTCCAGAATCCATGAAGAACTCTTACCACTCAACGATCAAAAAAACGATTCAGTTAAAAAATGGGCCAAGGATGTGAATATACAGTTCTTCAGAGAAGATACACGAATAGCCAATAAGCACAGGACAAGGTGCTCAGCATCACTGATCATTAGGGGAAGGCAAATCCAAACCACAATGAGATGCCACTTCACTCTCACTGGGTTGGCTATAATCACGAAGACAGATGATAACGCGCGTCGGTGAGGATGCGGAGAAACTGGAACCCTTATACACTGCAGCTGGAAAGAGAAGACGGTGCAGCTGCTTTGGAAAACAATTCAGCGGTCCTTCAAGAAGTTCCACATGAAGTAACCACATGACCCGGCAATTCCACTCCCAGGGCTATCCCCAAGGGAACTGAAAACATACATCCACGCAAAAACTTGTCTGTGAATTTTCAGTGTAGCATTATTCAAAGTAGCCGAAAAGTGGGAACAACTCAAACGTCCATCAATGGACGAATGACCGAACGAGAAGTGGTCTATCCCCACGATGGGGTAGTATCCAGCCACAAACGAAATTCTGATTCTGAAGCGTGGATGCACCTTGAAAACATATGCTAAGGGAAAGAAGCCAGTCACGGAAGGTCACATATTGCGTGAAATGTATACACGTACATGAAATGTCCAGGATAGGCAAATCCACAGACACAGAAAGCAGACGAGTGGTTGCCAGGGGCTGGGGGAGGCGAGTGACGTTTGAGTGGAGCCTCAAGAGCTGAATGGGGCAGCGGGAGACTTCCCACAGCAAGAAGAGAGGGCCTCCCTCTCTTCTCTCTGCCACCCGGGACTTCTTTACCTGAGTGCGCAGTCCCTGGGTGACACCCCACCTCTAGGACCCCTCACTTCTCGGCTCCCTGAGACCAAGAGCCTGCACTTTGGGCAACTGAATGAACCATCGCCTTCTCCTCCTCTGTCTGTCACCCGGCGTCACCTCTCCCACTGCCACCGGGTCCAACCCCACTACCTCTCCTCACCCCAACCTATGCTAGTGGAATATGCACTGGACCAGGAACCATTAGGGAAAGATAAAGAACAAGAACTGGGCACCTTCTAGAATCGGGTCCTGGGCTCTGTGCGTCACACTTACCATTTCGTTTCAGTCTAAGAACCACGCAGAGGAAAGAACCCTTCGCAGGGGTGGGGGGAACGGAGCCTCGGCGAGGCTGGCGAGTGACCCGTAACCGAGGTCGCACAGCCAGGAAGGGCGGCCGCTCGGCGTGAGCTCGGGCCTGCCTACTGCCTACGCCCCTTCAAAGCGGGCGTTCATTCCAGCCCCCGATCCGCATTCGCGAGCCTTGACTTTAACTCCCGGCCCAGACACCCACACTCTGTGTGGCTTAAATGGTTGATTCCACCTCCCTGAGCCTCAGTTTACCTACCCCTGAGATGAGAGGGTTCTGAGAGCTAAAGAGTCGCTCTCAAAAAAGGCCTCTAGCTTCAATGTCCTTTGATCTCCCGCAACTTCGGATAACATCGGCATTTACAAAAACAAAACATCATCAAACGAGCTCGTAATAAAATTCCAAAGCAACATGGAGTGGGGGAAAGGGCCGTAAATCTACGGCATGTCAATTCCAAGTTGAATACAATTTACAAGAATATGGTTCAAATATCACAAGGTCAAAACAATTTGGGGCTCTCCAGTATTTACAAACATACCTCACTTCATAAACCTTTCCAGTCCGTGCTGCACAATATATACAGGACCATTTTAAAGCGACTCTATTTAATTTGATGTGGCTTTAAGTGAGGTCTGTTAAAAATGTGCTGCTAATTTTGGACTTTTGTGTTTAGGGGAAAATGCGATTGAAGCTTAATCCAATTTTCTAACACCCGAAAACAGCTACAAGGAAATAGGCAGGAAGGAACAATGGCAGGGTCGGCCTCGGAAAAGCCTCGCTCGCCACTGACTCGCCCCGCTGGACCGGTCCCCACCGATACATTTTTCCCTTTAGGCGTAAAGGAAAGTCAAGCCATAAAGATGTTTCATAGCGGAGCAGGGAACTTAGGGAGAAAAGCTTAGGACCCGCAGCTGCCTCTCCAGCTTTCTAGAGGACTTTTCTGCTCTAACTAGCTGCGCAGAGAATTCTCTGTATGTATTCACTCAGTCTTAGAACCAGATGACTGATGACAATAGCATTTATCATCTGTCGTGCAGCCCTCAGTGCAAACACTTTGGGGCACCTACCGAACCGCAGTTTCCCACGTCTTCCATATCAGCCGAGGTCCTGCCCCGTCCCGGCTCTAATAAACTCAGATAGATTGGGCCACACGTGGCGGTCTCTTCCTCCTTGTCATTGATTAGTTAAGAAGTAAGTATGGGTGGCTGATTGCGGTTTCCAAAAAGCTTTGCACCAGTATATATCCCACCCCACGTGGCCTTCTGACTACTTTGACATGCCTCTCCTTGACAGGTGGGGGTCTGAGTTCCCCCACTCTGACCCCCACCTGTCAATTCAGGTAGCATTGTGTCTATGTGACTTCTGAGGCTAGGTCATACAAGGGCATGTAGTTTCTACCTGGTTCTTTGGGGATGCTTGTTCTCGGAGCAGAGCCGCCACCCTGTGAGGAAGCGCAAGCAGCCCATGGAGAGGTCCACATGGTGGGAGCCCAGACGAGACCCCAGCCAAGAGCCAGCGCCAACTCGCCAGCTGTGTGAATAAGGCTTCTTGAAACTGGGCTCTCCAGCTCCCAGTGGAGCTGCCCCGGCGTAAGCATGGTGCAAAGTCAAGTTGTCCTTGTCGATCGAGCCCTATCCCAAATGCGGATTTGTAAGCAAAATAAATGACTGTCATGGTTATGAGTCACTGAACTCTGAAATGATTTCTTATGCAGCTACAGGGGCCCAGAGCAACCCGTGATCTGTTCCGATAAATAAACCGTAAGCGGGAGACTGATAGGGGTCACCTGGGAAAGATTTCTTTACTCTTCAGAAGAAATGCAGAGGGAAGGAATGTTCTTTCTCTGCCTCTGGACATGGACACGTGGGACTCTGATGTCTGGGGCTGAAGCAGCCATCTTGCAGCCATGAGGGGAGCCAGTGAGAACGCTGAGTAGATGGCCAAGAGGCCCGATGGGCAGAATCCGCTGTCTTTGCTGGCACTGCTGAGTCGCCTGGGACATCCCATTGCCTGTTATGTCAGATAAGTTAGTTACTGATTAACCAATTGAGGAGGAGTGTTGTTTTACTCATAGCCAAATGCCTCCTCACGGATTCATGCAGTACGTACTTTACGTCGTTCTATTGATTTGTGACAACAATCTCGAAAGATTAACACCATCAATTTTGGGCTTATGAAACAGGCTCGGCGAAGTTAAGCAGCTGCTCCAAGGTCATTTACCAGAACTTGGGGGACCAGTATTCACACCCAGGTCTATCTGACTCCAAAGCCTGTGCTCTCTCTCCATACTACGCCGTATCGCTTTGTCATTGTCTAGTGGAACAAGCGTTGACCTGGGGGTTAGGGTTCCAAGGTCGAATGTGGACTCTCCATCAATTTCCCACGTGACTTTGAGACATCGCCTCACCTCTGCGAGCTCCTGTGCCCTCATCTTTAAGCCTT
The DNA here is from genome assembly GCF_902729225.1 of Pteropus medius. NCBI lineage: Eukaryota > Metazoa > Chordata > Mammalia > Chiroptera > Pteropodidae > Pteropus > Pteropus medius. Next base: position 11,192,241 of record NW_024349804.1, on the reverse strand, counting down.
ATGGGGCTACCGAGAAGCTCGAGGGTCCATTTCACTTACTATCGTATGAATATTCGGACCTATTATGCACATGTATTTTTCAGCCCTTTAATCTCACTATAAATCTCAGTCCCTGTTAGCCACTCTGCTTTGGGGACCCAAGGAATTGGAGAACAAGAATGTCACCTTGGAATGAAGACGGTTCAACATAGGGAAGTCCCTACTAGACAGGAAGGAGAGAAAACCAGAGGCCATCTGGCTCTCCGAGAGGACGAAGACAGAGAGGTGACATGCCCATGACCTTGAGGTAGAAATGCCCAAGGAATCTGGAGGAACCGGGGTCACAGAAGCCTCATCCCCAATCCTCACAGATGCCAAGAGAGGAGGAAAAGCTGAAAGTCTGAGCGCTCACCTGAGAGACAACCCCCAAAGTGACTTCCATTTGCGGAGGAGACTGAGAGACCAGTCTCTCAAATCAGAGGTCCCCCTTCCCTTTCCACAGCCACTCAACAGCACAGGCTACGTCATCTACAGAAAACAAGAAGCTACGTTGTCTTTACCTGTTTGAGGAGTGGCGTATAAATCTGTGGTCCCACTCCGCTTATTATTATCGTCAAGTCTCCCTGTTTCTGTTCTGTCATAAAGTTCTCTCTCTGAAAGGATACACCTATGAAAACCCATTTTTTTTTAAGTGTCCCCAGTGGAAGAGAGAAGTAGAGCTAATGAAATGAATCTTCTCCCAAGGCCAATGGAGACCCGCTGGTGTTTTAAACAAGAGAAGGGCCGAAGGGAGTTATGGTTTAGGAAGATATGACAGCAGTGAAGAGACAGGATAAGATTGAGGCTCTAAGCCTGGGATGTAAACTGGTCCAGGGGGAGGATCGTGGACTCGGGCAGGACCCCTGCAGGAGACAGCCAAGGAGAGCAAGATTCGCGATATACTCAAAGAGCAAGCCTCGCCGCTTACTCACTCACTCACTTACCCGGCACCTGCACCCGGGCAGGAACCATGTCCCTCTGAACCTCAGTCTCTTCTTCTGTCAAAAGTGGATAGTGATACCTATCCAGCAGCGATGTCAGGAGCCTTAAATGAGATCACAGTGGAAGCACACAGCGTAGTGTTTCCCCATCACAACTGCGGTTTCCCTCCCTGTATAAGGGTTCACTTTAAAACAGCCATGGAGACGTCTAAGGGAGGTGACACCTGTCTCTACCGCTGCTGGGAAAACAAAGAGCCTCTGTCTTCCCGTCGCAGAAGGAACTGTCTCTGCGGCAGCAAGCTGGAATCCACAAAGCGCTGGAGAATTTCATAACGAGTCTGTACAAAGGCGCTCGGCAAGAACCCCATCCGCCCCCCGCACGGGGGGACTTTCTTTGTGAACCACATCCAGATGCACCGTGAGAATGATGTGCCTCTGAGGGGTCGGGTGAGACCCCAAGTCACCGAACTAGATCATTCTCTCCTTCCACTTACTGTGAGAAGTCAGGCAGGCTGTTACGCTCACAGGCCCTCAGTTCCCCTATCTGTAGTGGGGATAAACACCTCCAATGCCATAGGGTTACCGTGAGGCCTACAAGGCAACATGGAGAAGAGGAGAAATCCTAGGTATGGAGTTACCTGGACGACCTTGGGCAAGTGGATAAATATCCGAAGCCTCAGTTTTCTCGTCTGTTAAATGGGCATGCTACTTCCTTCCTGGCTCAAAAGTTCATTCATTCTAAGACTGAAGATGGAGCCGGCCTGCCGGGCGCCGGGCTCAGCACGAGGGACCAGGAGTGCCACCAAAACACAACAGTGGAGCAGCTGCCGCCATGGGGCCGAAAGCTCTGGTCAAGATCACCCGTGAGAACAGCACCGACGGCTCGGCACGGAGGGAGCCGGGAGCCCCCGGCAGAGGGCCTATGGGACGCGGTTGTCTGGGTCAGACTGCTCACGCTACGGATGACTAGCGAAGTGACTTTCAGCAGTTCACTGAAGCTTCCCGTGCCTGTGTTTGCATCTGTGCAAGGACGGTTCTCGTTCGTTCCGTGGGAAGAGCTCATCGAGGTCAAGTGTGGAAGGCTCTCTGAGCAGTTATCACGCCGTCCTCTCCGTGAGTCTTATGTTTTAGTGGAAGGGGCTACACTGCCTGGTCCCTAACGTCTCCCCACCACGGACAGTCCCCCAAAATCTGGTGACACCAAGCTACTCGCAGACACCAACCCTATTGACAGCGTGATCTCTAACCTCCAGCGTCCAGAACTGTGAGGATATACATTTCCAGGGTTTAAGCCCCCCTCGCCCCAGTGGGTAGTACTTTGTTATGATGGGTCTAGGAAACGAACAGAAATACCCACACAGAACTTTCAAAATTATTTTTGATGGCATAATTCACATTACTGGCTGGCATGGAGTTTTTTGTTTGTTTTTTCCTTAGCAATATATATAGAACAGCACTCCAGATTATTATATGGAAAACTGATTTTTAAAAGGTTGATTATTCCCAAAAGGTGTATATCGTAACTTATCCAGCCTTTCCAGTCCTGAGTCTCAGATGGCTAGCCAGTTTTTGCCAGCACAGTCATGTGACATTAAACGCCCCGTTTCTATGGCCTTCCATCCTGGGGTTTTCATTTCTGTGGGATGGATTCCCAGGAGTGGGATTCAGGATCAAAGGGGATGGGTGACTCTCACTGTTAATGGGTGCTTACAGATGACGTTCCCGAGAGGCTTTGACAATTCCCGCGACCCGAACATTCGCCCTGGTCCAGCAAACAAATACAGTATCGGAAAGGACTTTCCTTCCCTTCGGAGGTCACCGAGTTAGCCCGCTGTCCAACTTTGAGGCCAGCTGCTCGGGTTTCCAGACGTGGCAGCGAGCAGACGGATGGGCTTGAGTCTCAGCTGGACGTCCTTGGGTGGCTGCTCAACCTTGCTGAACCTGGTTCCTTGTCCAGAGAAAGACCCAAACCTACCCAGCTCTCTGCAAGCGCCTGGCTGGAGAGCACAGACACAGAAGGACAATTTTCACGTTGGGGCCAATCGGTCCATCCTCTGAGCTGACCTTCCGGACCAGACTGCTCGGGAGGGCTGCGGCGGCCATGGCCTTGGTCGTGTGGCACTGGATGGGCCAGGCCCTGTCTCCCTTGGCAACCCTGCCCTTTTTCTACGAGGCGAGGCCCCTCTGGAGCCCATGTGTTCTTTCCCTCACCTTTTCTCTTCCAACCCTCACCTTGCCCGGTCTGTTATGCTGGGCATAGATCTTCAGCTACAAACAAAGCTACCCTCCTCCTGGTCACGAGGTTGGTGATTCTGCCTCATCGGTCCAGCCAAATGATAATAATAATGGCTACTATTTGCTGAGCAAGTACCAGGTGCCAAGCACTGTGCTAAGTGCTTGAGTGTGACGTGCATTGATTCATGTCCTCCTGGGAATAACCGCTGATATCCCATTTTATAGGTGAGGAGACCTGGGCTTAGCAATGGGCTTGGGGCCCTTTACTTACCTCTCGCTGCCTTAGTTAACCCCCTGTGAATTTCACAAGACCTGGGACCCGCCTAGTCCAAGGACGCATGTGTCAGGGAAGAACCTGCACTCACCTCGGGCAGCAGTGTTCCAGGCAACCAGGGGGCCCACCCTGCCTGTTCCAGGTGGTTCCTCTCTAGTCCCCCCAGTTCCAAACAGAATCGGTTTGCTGCAGGTTAAGCCACATCGGATGCTTCAGCAAAGCATCCATGCGCTCACTTATCATCCATGGATCCGGCCATCACCCAGTGCACCAACTCTATGCCAGGTGCTGGACTCGCAGAGATGGAGTTAAGCCAATGTCCGCCCCTGAGGGGAATGACAATGTGGTCAGTGCTTGAGGAGCCCAGAGGGGTCCCAACTCCACCTGGACCAATCAGGGAAGACTTCCGAGGGAAGCGAGGCGGAAGAGGCAAGGCAGCGGGAATGTTATTCGTGGAAGAAGACGTGACAAGAGCAAAGACCCAGAGGTCCTCGGAGCAGCCACGTGAAGTGGCCGCCTGGCGCTGGCCGCCCAGCAAAGGCCCAAAGTCCTGAGAAAGGCATTCCCTCTAATGCCTCCATCCTGGACACCTTCCACTCCCCGAGCCCAGAATCAGAATTACAGTCACGCCGCGTCTGACATCTGCTCAAACCAATTCGTTATCATTAGGAAATGACTCCCTAATGAATTTCTGCCACCATTAAGTCTGATTTACAGTAACAGTAATCACCCCTGGAGGCACATGCTTTATCCCTTTAATTAATAATCCTTGCTTATCAGCTAAGCTAATGATCATGGGACCAAAAAAATGAAAGAAAGCTTCCCATCTCCAGCACTGGCTTCCCCATCGCACCTTTGGGGAAGGGGAGAAGGGGGCTCCCTGGAACGGATCTGGGGACCACGTTGCCTGCCTGTGAGGGTATCAACGACCCTCATCCTCTAGCTGAACCCTCTGTGTCAGCTGCATGGCTGTGCTCGGACCCCAGGTCCCTGCCACGCCAGCTCCTCGTTCCTCTGCAGGCTCACTCGCTTTGGGGGGCGTCTCCACACTGCAGTCAAGGGTTCTGCCTAGACTTCAGCAAATCTGAACAGCCGCTCTCTGCTCAAAACCCCGCAGGGGTCCGCGTGTGTACTCAGCTCTCCGCACCCCTCCTCCCCGCAAAACCTCCGCCTGCTCCTTCCTCCTACACCACCGGCCCCCCTGCCCACTCTGTCCCTCTTCAGATATCTTGGGCCCCCTTGTGTGACTTTATGCCCCTTTCTGAAATGACCTTCCTTTCTTCCATTGCCTCCCAGAAGTCTACAGCCCCTGCATCTCTAAGCGGTTTGTGCCACAAGGATCTGGGGATCGGGAGGCAGGTGGACAAGTCGGTGAGTAATTCGAACCTCGTGTGAGAAGGAGTCACCATCAGTGTGTGTAAGACTCAGAGGGGACCCAGGAGGGAGAGCCAGGGAGCGCTTCTGAAACGAGGGGATGCCTGAGCTAGGTATTGAAGACAAATTTGATAACATTACGTTATGCCCATCACTTCTTAAGGATTCAGTTGGTGCTAGACACTTTACCTACAGTCTCTCTCGTAAACGTCATGTCGATGATATTTTAGAGGTGAGAAGACTGTGGTCCAGAGACATTTGATATGCACAGGGCTATGCAGAGCCTGTGAGTGGCAGAGCTGTGTTCTGGCCTCTGAACATCTGTCCCCAGGCGCACCTCTCCAACGGTACCATGTTTCACGGGTTTTAACAGTGCCCCTTCCTTCTAAGTGGGACACAGTGCGGCACTGCTGTGGCTCACACACACACAGATCACCTCAGATGGCTCACCAGGTTCACTGCTGAGCTGGAAGCAGCCAGCAGGTGTGCATCTCAACCACTCGGAGAGCTAGTAGATTCAGTATCTTGGCACACCTTGTCAACCGGGGACTTGAACAACAGACCCTTATGTCATAGTTCTGGGAGCCGAAGACCGAGATCTGGGTGCAGCGTGGTTGGGTTTGGGGTGAGGACTCTCCTCTTGGCTTGCAGACAGCCTCCTTCCCTCTGTGTCCCCACAGGGCAGAGAGAGAGGAAGCAAACTCTCTGGTGCTCTTCTAGTGAGGACTGTGGTCCCACACTGGGGGCCTCACCCCATGACCTCATGTAACTCCGATCACCTCCCCAAGGCTCCATTGCCAAATACCATCCCGTTGCGGGTAGAGCTTCAACACATGGACACGATGCAGCCCATAGCAAACCACCGACGATATGTGGCCGGCCTACGGGAAAACCCCAGATAACGGAGCCATTTGCCAGCTTCAAATCCCGGCTCAACTCCTTCCAGCATCAAAATGCTGGAGAAACTCCCCGTGCCTCACCTCAGATTTTCTACGCTAAAACGGGACACCAAGAGCACCTACCTCATGAAGTCCTGGTGGGGATTAAATGAAGCGAAACGTGTAAGCCATTTGCAATGGTATTTGGTGCATAAGGATTCAGAAGTGCTGCTTGCTATTATTATGATGTCAGCAGATATATCCTGCTCTCAGGAAAAAGAAAAAAAAAACTGGTAAGACTCAGACATTTGGGGCTGAAAGATGAAAGGGATACGATTTCCCTCCGCAGCCCTTTTTCCTCCCCAAATGAACAGCCAGGTGACACGCGTCCCGAAATACTCCAGTTACGGTGAAGAAAGCTAGGGCAGACTTGCGCACCATCCTCCTCCTTCAGACCCTGATTCGGGCCTTGCCTCCCGGGCAGGCTAACCTCCAAGTCCTCGAGGCAGCCTCCCTGCTGCCCCTCAGCCTGACCCCCGCCCGCGGCTCTGGTTTCAGCTCCCGATGCTCTCTCGCCCGTGACGGGGGCCCGAGCCGACACCAGCGCCCACACACGTGTGTGCACCCCGCTGTTTCTGAGCCCAGGGCCCGAGCTCGCTCGTCCCCTCTCCTTCCCAGCCCAGGTCGCAATGCACTGCAAGGACGCCCATCCGAGAAGCCGTGGGGACCTCCACCGTCCCGTGCCGACCCCACTGCACCGTGAGCCCCGATGAGGACTGTGGTTAAAAGCGTGAACTCTGGAGCCCAGCTATCTGGATGGGAACCCCGACTTCGGACTTGCCACCTGCATGACGGAGGGCGGTTACTGCGACCCCTCCGTACCTCCAGCGTCCCATCTGTAAATGGGGACCCTGTTCGGTTTGTGTGGGTGCATAAAGTACTTAGAACAGTGCCCAACAGACGCGCAGTCAAGAACTCATTATGAAAACGAACCGCCACCAACATTGGCTTTATAGCCCCCCTGCCCGGCACGGCGAGTGAGACTTAGTAGGCACTCAATAAATACTTGTTGCGCCGAATTAGCCCACAAAATGGAAACAGAGCTTGGCTCACAAAGAGGGCGACCACTTATATTACATATTAGGCGATTTTTCCAGCGTGCATCATGCCAAATATTGTACATTCTTTATTGCAGCGAGGGCAGTGATATTCATTAGAAGGGAGCGCAGTTTCATCAGAAACCTTGACTTTCGGAATTTTATAACTTGGCCACAAAAATTCACTCCGGGCAAAACGCTAACGTTCGTCTGGAAATAAATGGGTTGATTTTATAAATTTTTTATGCATTTTCCACACACATAAACAAATGGCCAGATAAACCATTCTTTAATGGAAGCATTGCAAGAGGAGAACTCGATATTCTGGCATATAAGACATAAGGACGCCGAAAGATGGTGAGGGGCAGGGAGACGTGCGCGGCCGGGACCTGCGCCTCACGGCCACGTACGCGTGACCTTTCCTCCAGCCTTTCAAAGGTCCCTGGCACCTGGCATCATAATGACAACGACTGTAAGAGCTTCATCGGGCCGTTTGCTGTTCTAAATGTTTCGTGTGTATTAACAAATTCCCCCCAAGTAATCTCCTCCTAAAACAATGGGTCCATTGGGTTAAATAAGTGCACCCCCCTCATTTATATCCACCCAGCACCTCGAAATGTGACCTTATTTGCAAATAAGGTCTTGGTGGATGCCATCAAAGTACGATGAGGCCACGATAGATTAGGGCCGGCCTCACGTCCAGTGACTGGTGTCTTATAAAAGAAAGGAGAGAGGGCTGGACACAGAGACACACGGAGGGGAGAGGGCCATGAGATGACAGAGGCAGAAATTAGAGTGACACGGCCGCCAAGGACTGCCGGCCACCACCCGAAGCTGGAAGAGGCAGGGGCGGGCTCTCCCCGGAGCCTTCAGAGGGAGCATGGCCCTGACACCTCCAGAACTGGGGAGAAGAAATTTCAGTTGTGTTAAGCAATTCGTCGCAGCAGCCCCAGGAAATTATCACGATGGGAGAAACCACGGCAAACGGAGCTCAGGGAACTTACCTGGTTTGTTCATCAAGCAGGGAGAGCTGGGAGAGAAACACCAACCGTGGGCTCCGGGGTCCAGCGGGCTCCCCACCCCCCTCCCTGCACATCGGAGGATTCAACATAAGCGAACATCGGAGACCCCGCCCCACAACAGCAAACGACACACTTGCAGAGTCGCTTCTCAATACTTTCCTAACTTCCCACAGGGAAGAATGGAAGAACCAACACCCTCCCCACCCCCGGTTTTTTTAACTTTCAGAACTCTTAGTTCGTAATCCAGGGTTCCGTCCAATCACCTAAAAGCTACCTCTAATCCATTTCCACGGGACCGCTGTGAGATCCGAGGGGTCGATAGCACAGACCCTTACGCACACTTAGTATCTAGGAAAACGGAGGCGTGAAGGAAAGCAACTTGATGCTGACCGGGTCACGGCTGGAGCTGTACCTTTCACCCTCGGCCGGGGGAGTGGCGTGCTCCATCCTGCGCACTCCGACCGTCGGCCACACCAGGGACCTTCACGGAAGGCGGGCCGGGCAACAACGGCTGCTATACAGCCGTTTACAGTGCGGACGTTAAAAAAATATAAATACATACATACATACATACATACATACATACATACATGCGGTGCGGATGTCGGTCCATGACGTGGGTGTGGAAAGACATGCACAATGTTGTCATGTGAGAAAGCAGCTTATAAGATGGTGTGTATGGCACGCATCGTCCTCGTAAAAAATAAATACAAATACAAACATACGAAAAGGCACGTGGGGGGCGTGCAAGTGAAGAGCGGACACCGTGTTCAGTACGAAGCTGCTAAAGGTCATTTTTGCCATTTTATACCTGTCCTTCCCATCCGAATCGTTTTCAGTAAATATGTAGTTACTTCATAATTAGAAAAAAAATAGCAAAATTGTTTACGTTCCGGGCGGGACGGGAAGCCTGCATGCTCCCGTGCTCCGCGTGTGACTTCTCCTTCTGCGGGATGGGGTCCGGAACCCCCAGGTCCTGGGGCCTCCCCCAGCAGCGCTCGGTGGAAGAAAAGCTTCTCTGAGCCTCGGCGGCCCAGCCGGCCTCTGCTGTCAGCTCCCCTCTCGGGGCACAGCCACCCTGTGAGCAGCCACCCCGTGAGCAGCTACCCTGTGAGCAGGCCTGTCCTGCCTAATGTGCGAATAGGCTCCTCACAGTCCGTCTGAACCTCCCGCCTCAGACAAACAACGGGAGGCTGTGAAAACCCAGGGGGACTGAGCATTTACGGTTCAGGGCACAGGCCCACGAGAGGGCATTCTCGCCCAACTGGCTGAGTGTTCCGGAAAGAGAAACGGTGCCAGGAGTCGCCTCTGAGAAGCAGAAAGGCCTGGTGGGCGTTTACTCAAGACAGAGGCGGTGCGAGTTTCCTGTGGCTGCTGTAACAAACTACGGCAAATCAGGTGGCTTACAACAAGACATCCCTTCTCTCACAGCTCGGGCGGCCAGGAGTACAAAATCGAGGTGTCACGGGGCCACACTCCCTCCAAAGACTTTAGGGAGGGTCCTTCCTGCCCCCTCCTGCTCTCGGTGCTCCCTGGCTCGTAGCTGCATCACCCCAATCTCCACCTCTGTCTTCACATGGCCTCTCTCTGCATGTCCATGTTCTTATGGACACCCTGAATCCAAGGACACCGTCATTGGATTCAGGGCCACCCTAATCCAGCATGACCTTATTTTAACTTAACTACCTCTGCCAAGATCCTTTCTCCAAATAAGGGCACATTCTCAGGTTCCAGGGGGGCATGGATTTTTAGGGTACACTATTCAAATCAGTACAGAGACATACTTAAGTGGGTGGACCCACAGCTACTCTCAGCCCACCCCGAGACTGTCTGTCCCGAACCCCACATCCCGACAGTGTCTGGTGTCTGATACAGCTGCGTCTGGAAGGAAGTGACTGGTCATCTATTTAATAACCAACAACTCTTCCATGAGCACGGCCAAGAGCTACCCAGAGCTGTGAAGGATAGTCTTCTGCGGGCACATTCATTCATGGCGGAGGTCGACTTTCTGTGTGACCTTGACTAGGCCACGGGGTGGCCAGGTATTTGGTTAAACATGATTCTGGGTGTGTCCGTGAGGATGTTTCTAGCTGAGTTAACACTGGAATCTGTAGACTGAGGAGAGTAGAGGGCTCTTCCCAACGTGGGTAATTAGACTTACCGAGGGGATCGTTTCATAATGTATATAAATACTGAATCACTATAATGAACACCTGAAACAAATAGGATCGTGTACGTCAATTATATGTCAATTAAAAATTTAAAATAAAAAATAAAAGTCAGGCAGCAGATGCAACTCCAGCTCTGAGTCCTGGCACCCCGCCCCCCCCCCGGAGTGAGAGGCGAATTGGGGGTGCCTTGCATGGGAAGCCAGGAGATAAACTACGAGGACAAGAGCATCCGGCTGAACTGAAGCCTCAGTCAGGGCCGGGGCACAGTTGTCCAGGCTGCACGTGGCATGACAGCGCCCACTCAGAGACCGAAATCCAGCCCCCACTCCGCCCCAAGCCACGTGGCCCCGGGTAAGGATGCGATGGCCCAGAGCAGCCAGCCTCCTTTCCTAATTCTCACAGAAGCACCCTACAACCTGCAGCAGCCAACTGTCTGCAGCCGCACCCCACCGGCAGCCCACCCCAAAAGGCAGGGCGCCCTCCAGCAGTGAAAGGACCTGCCGGCCACGTGAGTGAGCCACCACGGAAGTGGGTCCTCCGGCCCCAGTCAAGCCTTCAGATGACACAGCCCTAGCTGATACACAAGTGCAAACACAGGAGAGATTTCAACCGCAGAGCAGCCCCTGGAGACCTTCCTGCGTCCCCAGCCCGTGGAAACCTGGGTCGTGACTCTAATAAAGGACTGGGTCATGTCTCCGCATCTCGAGGTCATTTGTTGCACAGCAACAGATGACTCCTTCGGCTGTCGGTCCAGACCTCGCGGACAAGTCATTTACCTTCTTCGATCTCAGTGTGCTCTTTACCCTTGTGTTTTTCCTCTGTACGTAGCCATATATTAAGAAAGCATCTCATCTCAACCGTGCTTTAGGAAAACCGAGCGGAATAGATTTGTTCACTCTTAGGTTAGAACCGTGCTTTAGGAAAACCGAGCGGAATAGATTTGTTCACTCTTAGGTTAGAGATTTGCAGGAAAAGCAGCCCCATCCTGACATGCCCCAGAGCTTGGGTTGGTTGGGGGAGGGAGATGGGCGGGGAGCAGCAAGAATTCCAAAGAAAGGAAAATTCAGACAGAGACCACGTAGCCAGCTGCCCCTTCCCACCGGGGAATTCTCTCCATGCTCAGCCGGGAGACTCTGTTTTATTTTACGAAGGGAGGTAGCGTTGCCTTCCTGGTACCTCTAGGCTTCAGGTCACTGCAGAAACCGCAGGACTGGATGAACTTAGGCCAGGAAGAGCTGAGATCCCAGTGAGTGAATGTGAAGAGCTTTTCCCTCTGAAGCAAAGGGAAAAGCATTTTAAGAAGGAACATTTTGTAACAAACAAACAAACAAGAATGAAACTTATTTACTGAAGAAAAGAAAAAAAAAGAAAGGAGATGCGTGGAAGAAAACAAACATTGCAGGCATCCGGAAGGATGAAGAGACACTTCGTGGGTCCGATAAACGTGACCCTAACCAGACGCCTTCTCAGAGGCCCCTTCCCCGGCCCCAACTCCCAAACAGGAGCCGCGACCCATCACACAGCACCTATGACCTCGCAAGGAGGCGGAGTCCTCCCCCTGTCTGTGTCTCGTCTTCAGATAAGGTTCATCCCTAGAAACCGCGGTGTTTGCGGAAAGACGGGCTCTGTCTTCAGCCTTCATTTTCCAAGTTGACGTTTCCCTTTTCTTTCCACCCACTTTGTCTGCACATGAACATCCCCCAAAGAGGGCTCGCCCAGCGACTCAACTGTGCGCTGAAACGTCCCGGAGGAAATGCACGACCGTGGTGAGGGAGCAGAGGACAATGAGGAGGTGTCTTATTACTAACAGAGGAGACAATGTCTTTTATACTCAGTCTGGTTCACTTTTCACACTAAATTAATCTTAATAGGCATCTGCTTTGAGTAAAGGAAGTTTTGTGATAATTCGACCGTGACCTCTGTAAAAGTCCAAATGATTTCACTTCGGTCCCTCAGCCCCGAGTTCCCTGTCGAAATGGTCGTCTTTGTTTCGTGATCATCGGCATGTTAACATGAGCTGATTAATCCCATCAACTAGCGACACAGCGCAGACCAGCCGAGGGCTATGACATCATCAGCTCTGGGATGCGAGCACACAGGATTGCAGGCTGCACTGGTCAGCTGGTCCCGCGGGTCATTCGATCCAGGCTCCTTGTTTCTGGAAATTAAAAGCAGATTCTCTCCCTGTGGGCTTGATTTTCTGGCTCCAAAATCCAGGTAAAATTGTCCCACCAATGACGTTGCTGGGACTACATGTAATAGGGCTCGTGGAGCCTGCAGTCTCGTGTTTGTGGCCAGGCCACCGGAGCCTCAGCCAAGACTTAGGACCCACTGCACCATGGGTCTCAGTAACCACCATGACCTCTGCCAGCCTCCCTCTGTCACTTCTGAGCACGCCTTCCTCATGGACTGGACCGTACACTTTTCCCAGGGCAGGAGCCCCTAAATAACAACGGGGACACTCATGTCCGCGCTGCCCGGCAGCTGTCTCTCCTGGCTTTTCATCCCAATAATCTTTTAAGGAAGTTTCTCTGTGCACCACATCTTGGCCGCGTGAGAAAGTCAGTCAAGGGATTCTGCCTTCTCCCAGCCCGGCGGCTCTCAGAGTGTGATTCTGGGACCAGCAGCTCAGCGTCTCCTTGGAATCTGGACGAAGTACAAACCCTCGAGCCCCTCCCCGAACCTGCCCGTGAGAAAGGCTGGGGCTGGGGCCCAGCAGCTGTGTCTCAGTCAGTCCTCGCAGTGGCTCTGATGTACGCCGTTGCCAGAGGTGGGCGCGGGGACCGAATTATTCCATCGGCCACAAAGGCCACCGTTTCCGTCGGGGTCACTCTTGGTGGTGCACGTTCTGTGGGTTCTGACAAGAGTATAATGGCGTGTAGCCACCATGCTAGTATCAGAGGAGTTTCACTGCCCTAAAAGTCCTCTGGATTCTGCCCATTCATCCCTCCGTTTGTGTTTTAAGCCGCGAGTCTGTGGTAATTTGTGACAGCAGCCACAGGAAACTCACCATCACTTTCTCCCTGGCCTAGACTTCAGTCTGGAACAGATGCAGCACGGAAAAGGGCCAAAGCACCCCGCAGCACTGGCTTGGCGCTGCCATCAGGGGCTCCTGTTCCCTGCACCCCGCAGGCACCTCGAGTCTTGTCCTTCCGGAGCCTGCTCTCAGCCTTTCTGTGGATTCTAAGAGCTGTGACAGTCATCCGAGAGGTTGCCTGTCTGCTGAAGAGGGCCAGAGTCGGTGCTCGCTGCTCATCACCAAAGAGCCTGCTCCCACCCCTCCAGAGCGAGGATCTGAAGAACTGCAGGGTGGTGCTGGTATGCTGACCCTGATTTCAGTGCTCAAAACGTTAAGGAGAAAATGGTGTCTGTCCCCAGGATGGGGTTCATGACAACACTGCCACAAAGCTAACTCTCCACGGAGAGGAGAAGATCTCTAACTGGTGGTCGAAACTGCGAGAAAGTGTCCTGGGCCTTCTGGTCGGGGGCTGAGAACACATCCAGCCCCCCTCCTCCCGTGAGTTTATTTACTTACTCTGCTCAGCAACTGTCTGAAGTGCGCACTGTCGTGTCCCCTTTACAGATAAGGAAACTGAGGCACAGAGGGTTTGGAGGACTCGCTCGAGGCCACGCAGCTCTCCTGTACAGCTCATGCTGTCCCGCGAGGAGGGGCCCCCAACAAGTGGTAATCCCCCCACGCGAACAAACCAATGCACATGAGAAAAATGCAGCCCAGAGAGGACGAGTGACGGGCCAGATGCCAGCCAGCTGCTGGGTGCCAAAGTCAAAAGCGGGATTCTCAGTCCGAGCCGCGAGTTTCAGCAGCTTTAATTGCCGGTTAGAGATTGCTTCTTCCTGACCATGGAAAGTGGCTAGCTTCGTGGCAGTATTGTGGTAAACTGCATCCTGGAAACAGAAGTGCTTTCTTCTTTACATTTTAAGGACCATTTCTCTTTCATTTATTATTTTAAATTATAACTTGGATATGAAGATGTGAGCTAATTCGGCCTTCCTTTCATTCAGGATTTGGGGCTGGAAAACCGTAGTGCAGGATGCAGAAACCCAGTCTAGTTCTTCTAAGTTTTCTATGCACACGCAGGCAGATACACACACACCGATATCACAGAATGAGGCTGGCGTGGGGGGCGGGACAGTCAGGGGCCAAGCGAATCGGACGGTGTGACCCTGTCTGTCGCCCTCAGCCCCGCTACCTACTCAGGCCTTTCAGAACGCCGTGAGCCCCCTGCACACATGGCTTAGATTTCTCTTCCCCGGCCTGGCGCAGACTTAAGCACAAATATCCTGTGAGAGGAAATGAGTTGGTACAGACTCCCGACGCCCAGATTTGCTCCCTTTTCTCTGATTTTAGCAGGGAGTGAGGGAGTGGAAGGGGCCTACCTGGGTTGGGGGAGGGGCTGAGGGAGAGGGCACTAACTCGGAGGCTGGAGACCTGGGTTCTAGCCACTAACTTGCTGTGTGATTGTGGGCGAACCATTTACCTTCTCTGGGCCTCATGAGAGAAAGGGAAAAACCACAGATTGTACTGAAAAGAGATCCCAGTTAGAACCCCTGGGTTCGCTAGGCTCCCTAAGATTCTCACTGAGCAGCTACCACGTGAGGCACAGAAGCCTTAGTTAAGAGAAGACACATCCTCTGATGAGGCACCCATCACTGGGGTCAGGGAGGTACCAGGGGCTGTCCCATCGTGAGGCTCATTTCCATCACTAACCATAATCTTGGACAGCCCTGATGTTACAGGGTAAAGTGTGTCCCCCAAAATTCATATGCTGAAGTCCTAACTCCCAGAACCTCAGAATGACTGTATTCGGAGACAGGGTCTTTAAAGAGGTGATTAAGATCAAATCAAGTTAAAAGGGCAGGACCCTAATCCAATACGACTCATGCTCTCATAGAGGGAAGGCCATGGGAAGGCACATCGAGAAGGCGGCCGTCTGCAAGCCAGGAGGAGAGGCCGCACCAGAACCCAACTGTGAGGGCACTTTGATCTTGGACTGCCAACCTCCAGGATTGTGAGAGAGGAAATGTCTGTTATTTAAGCCGCCCAGTCTGGGGTGTTCTGCTCCTGCGGTCCGAGCAGACTAAGACAGCTTCCTCTCTCGTGCCGCCTCAGTTCCTCAGATTAGATTATGGCTTCTTTGCCTTTTTTGTCTCTGGGACCCTTCGGGAACCTGCTGAAAGCCCATATGCTGGTAGGCAAGGCAAGATGTGAGGAAAAAGTTAGAAGGCACACATTCCCAATGTCGGAAAGAGGCCGCTACTGCAAATCCTGCCAATGTTTATAGGTAATAAAAAGACATTATGAACGATGTTATGCCAATAAGTTTGGAAACATTAAGCGGACAGGCTGCAAACTAAGACTTCATAATGTTACACAGGAAAATGTAGAAAATCTAAATTTCCTTTATCTGCTAAAGAAATTGAGTCTGTAAATAAAACCTTTCACAAAGAAACCTTCAGGCCCAAATTACCCCAACAGTTAAGGTAGAAATAATATCTGCAAATGCTTTCAGATATCTCCTTAAATGCATTCAGATCGGGTTATGCAGAATAGCCCCAAACTGGAAACGACCCAAGTAAGGGAATACTTCTGACAGGTGAGGCCTGCACAATACCGATTCCAAAATCTGACAAGAATATTACAAGAAAACTATAGGCCAGCAATAGGTGTTGAGATGTCTGTTATCTCAACACCTATTCAACGTTGTACTAGAAGTTCTAGAAGAAAAAAATAAAGAGGAGAGATAAGGATTGGAAAGAAATAAAATTGTCATGATTCTTAACTGACATCATAGGAAATGTAAAAGAACCTAAACGGTTAGAAATTTTTAGAGAATTTAATGCACTTGGTGGAATGAAGGTCAAATAACACCATCAATTGTATTTATACATACTAGCAACAATTACAAAGTGGAAAAATTTAAAGGATGTCATTTACACTAGCATCAGAGCATCAAATACTTGGGAATAAATCGAATGAACGCTGTGTAGAATTTTTACATAGGAAACTACACACTACTGAAAGAAATTCAGAATTCCTAGATGAAGAATGAGATATACCATGTTCATGAATTGGAATACTCAACACTGTAGAGATAGCATTTCTCTCTGAATAGAGCTATAGATTCAGTGCAATCACAGATAAAATCCCAGTGGGTTTTGTTGTGGAAACTGACAAGTTCTAAAACCCATGTGGGATTGCAACCAGCCAGTAACAGTGAAGATACTCATGGAAAATAAGTACAAAATTGGATGATTGGCACTACCAGATGGCAACGTGTTTTTCTTTTTTTTTAAATAAAACTACTGTAATTAAAACATTTTGATAATCATGTGAAGATAAATAAGGACAACAATCACACAGAACATAGTCCAGAAATCAACCCGCATAGTGAAGCCAACCTTACACTTTTGAGTATTGGTCTCAGAAAAATAAAACTTACGTTCGCACAAACACTTGTACAGAAATATTCATAGCAGCTTTGTTGCTAACAGATGGACACTGGAAACCTGGGTGTCCTTCAGTTTCATCCTTCCTGGATGAATGATTAAACAAATGGTGATAATGTCTACACCACGGACTACTACGCAGCAATAAAAAGGAACAAACTATTGATACACATACTTAAACGAATCCCAAGTGAATTATGCTGAGTGGCAAAAAAAGCCAATCCCAAAAGCACGCAAAGGTATACTTCCACTTATAGAACATTCTTGAACTAGAGTAGATTTAGCAGTTGCAGGGGGTAAGGATGCAGGATGAGGAGATGTAGTAGGTATGGTTATACGTGGGCAACACGAGGGGTCCTCGTGGTGATGGAGCTGTTCCATACCTTAACCATGGTGCTAAATGCACAGATCTATGTATATACTAATATTGCATGGAACTAAACACATACACACACGTACAAGTAGAACCGAGGAAATCTGAACAAGGTGGGTGGATTGTATCAATGTCAATATCCTGGTTGGGATAGTGTACAATGGCTTTGCAAGATGTTATCATTGAGGAAGACTGGACACATGCGACCTCTCTGTATCATTTCTTACTGTGCAGGAAACCATGATGATCTTTGATGTCGGTCAGCCAAGGTCTGCTGTCCTGACTCCATCACTGATCAGCTGGGTGCCTGTTAGCAGGTACACTCCCTAAAGCCTGTTTCCCATTCACCGAATGGGAATAGTCACAGTTCTTACTCCCTAGGGCTATGGTAAGGATGGAGGTCACTGAGCACAGTGTCCCTGACAATACGAATCCCCAGCAAATGTCAGCTTAGGGAAAATAACCATTGTTACAAAAGAGAAGAGTGGACCTTAAAGGGATGAGGCGATTTGCCCCAGGTCGCTGTGAAATGAGCCAGGATTCCCCTGAATCTGGGTTCTATTTGGGCCGAGGGGAAAGGATCAAAAGTGGGAAATCTGGGGGTGGATACACTGGTTTTCACTCTCTGACTTTGTGTATGTGTGTGTTGGGGGAGGGGAGAATTAGGAACGGGGAGGAGGTGCATTAGGAGACAAAGGAGAAAGGGGTCAGAGAGCAGGCACCAAAAAAAAAAAATCAAAGAGCTGCTGGGAAACAATAGCTTAGGAGCCATTGTGCTCTCGCCTGGAGCCTCTGGCTAGGGCTGAATAGATTCCCCAGCCATGTCCTCCTCTCCCACCAGGGTGCATGCAGGGGTCAACTGGGTTCAAGGATGTGACAGCTGCTCTGGACAGCGAAAATCACCGCACAAATGTTTGCTGTTGGTGATGATGATGATGATGATGGTTTTTGTAACTGTTGGTTAAAAGGACCCCTCGGAATTATTTCATATTCTTACTGCCCTAGCTGGCCCAAATCTAGGAACTCTTTATTCATCATTCCCCATATGCCTGCTGGCGAGGCTCAAGGTCTGGCCCTTCAGAGCCAGGAGTGACTTCAGAAGTCCTCTAGGCCCTTGCTACTCAAAGTCGGTCCGAAGACTGGCAGGAGCAACGGCATTACCTGGGAGTTCGTTAGAAATGCAGACACTCTGGCCCCACCGCAGGCCTCGGGACTCACATTTCATTTTAACAGGCTCCTTAGACAATGGGCACTGGTCTAGCCCAGCCTTCTGGTTTACCCAAGGAAACAAAGGTGCAGACAGGGTGAGGGACTGCCCTGAGTCACCAAGCACGTTTGCGCCAGAGCTGGGACCGGAACCCGGGCTCTGGGGCTCCCAGCTGCCTTTAGCCTGAAGCCTTTGGTTCAGGTGGGTTGAGGTGGAATGGGGCTGAGCCTCCTAAGTAAGGAGGAAAATTCTCTGTCTTCCCTCCTGAAAGCTGTAGCCTATCAGGTTAGAAGTCTCCTGGTCCATCTTCACTTCCCACAGGGGAAACTGAGACCCAGAGAGGGGCAGAGACCTCCTTAAGGACACGCAGCATTAGTAGCAGCACTGGGACTCCCCACGGCTTTCCAGGTACACCTTCTCTCACACCCTCTCTCCTCCCCTTCCATGAGAAATTCACAATTCGACCAATACTGACAAGTGTCCTCTTTCTCTTGGGGGTAGGTGGGTAATTGAGACATGGTTACAGTTAGCCCCGGCTCTGGGGAAGCTCACAGCTTTGCAAGTGCCGAGCCAAGGAGTTTCTGTTTACCTGAAAGCCAGCACACACAGGAAGGCCAGGAGGCGGGGCCCACGCCTCCCAGCCCCGGTGTGGGGGCGGGGCCTGTAGTGGGCGGGGCCCGCTGGGAAAGACAGTTCTAGGGATTAGGCACCCTAGGCAAAGTGCCTGAGACCCCCAAGCTGCTGGGAGGGCTTTCCAACAAAAATGTTGGAGACATGGAAAAGCAATTTTTGGCTCCACCTTGAGAAAATCAAACTACAAAGTCAAAATTAATAAATGTTTAATTAAATGTCTACAGAAGGTAGCACCGTGTCAACATCATTAAACTGCTAAATTAATTATTCCTAAAAATTTCATTACATGTGAAAATGATTTAGATTTTCTCACTTTGCAAGAATTTCCCTGTTCGCCCCATCACTTCTAAGAAATCAGTCGTTGTAAATTAGGGCCTCGTAGCCAAGAAAAAGCAAAATTAAAATTATAAAAAATCCTTTAAAATGTTGCAATAAAAAGGCTATGTGTAATGTGTTGCTCTTCTTAAGAATCTGCTGCGGTGAGGGCAAAGCCCAGGTGCCCAGGTGCCCGCGGGCCTGCAACTTACCATAACTTGGTACCTTAACTAGCTCAGGGCTGGTGTCTGACTAGCTCACCAGAAATCCTGGGGCAAGTCACTTTGAGCTTTGGTTTTTCCCCTTCTGAAATATTCAGGGGAGTCAGTAACCCCAACGGTGGGAGCTCCTGAGAATCCAAGGCCTCGCTTGCTGGCGGGAGAGAGGAGTGGGTACCAGCTGGGGGGTACCTCGCTCGCTCGGGATGCGGAATTTCAGAAGGTGCAAAAAAGTCAGTATTCAAAACATAAAAGAGTTTGATGCAACATTTTTTAAAAAGCAAAATAAAGATGGGGGCGCGGGGCGGGGCAGGGGTGGAGGGGAACGGATGCCAGATCAGCAAAATGCCTAACATAAAAGCCTGGTCTGTTGTGAACTCAGCCGGCATAGCGGCTTCACTTCTAGCTTGGTGACGGGATGCTTCGGTCCGTGCCTCGGTTTCTCTATCTGTGCGATGGGGCTGACCTAACCAACCACCCCACCCGCCTCCCAGTTCTGGGAGGCGGAGATGGGTCAGTAGGAGCCGAAGGACTGAGAAGCGTGCTCCGCAGTTCGGCGCTCTGAGTCCTTACTGTCGGCGTAAAGAAAGGCTTGTCCTCGGCGGGACCGTCACACATCGTACGAGAGACGCAAGGTCACACTGTCACAAACGAAATGTCCTTCGGGCCAGGGCCGGGCGAAGGCTCGGTCTCGGTGCGGTCGGGGTGCCTCGGGAACGCTCCTGCGGGAGGTCCGGGGGCGGCGACGGGGCGCGGGGGAGCGGGACCCGGGCGCGCCGGCCCCCGCCTGTGCCCCGCTCCTCCCCGCGCCCTTTGTCTGCCCAGCGGCGTCTCGCGGCGGCGCTGACACTTGATCCCCGGGCCCAGCAAGCCCCTCGTTAGGCCGGGCCGCACTTCAAAGTGTGCGCGACCCGCCAGCGCCGAAGGCCATCTCCATTTTAGCCTCAAGCCGAGTGTGTAAATTGCCTTCCATTTCTTCTTTTCGGAAACAAAACAGGCCCCGTTAGCCATTTCGAAGACCAAAGGACTCCTTGAGGCCGGCCAGGAGAAGGGTCACATGGGAGTAAATCACTGCACGGACGTCAGTCCGGATTGGCAGGGCCGCTCACAGGACTAGCTGGTGTGTGCGCGTGGGACGGGGGTCGGGGTGGGCGGGTAAGTGGTCGTTCTCGATTGGAGACATGGTGGCGTTCAAGCCCCCTCCCATCCCCTCTCCCCACCACACTGACCTCACCTGGGCTCCTGGGCCTTTTAGGTCAACCCACGGACTCTCGCCCTATTTTCTTCCTAATGGGCCCCTCCCCATCCCTACGCCCTGCTCCACTCACCCAGGTGTCTCCCGCCTTCAGCCCCGGTGTTGGCTTCTTTAGCACGTGGCTGCTCGGAGGCCTGGCTGGCCGCGGACCTCCCCCTAGCCAGGCGGGAAGGGGGCGGAGGGGTTGCCTTGAGTAGCCAGTACCTTGGACCACATTTCTTTCCCCGATGCTGAGGAGTCAGAGGGCAAGGATTTACGAGGGGCTCCCGGAGGAAGCAGCAGGGGAGTGGGTGGTTCGGGACTGGCACGCGAGACCACAGGTAGGGGGAGCCCCACTCTCGCCCCACCCCGCAGGGAGCCCCTAAGAGTAAATTCACCTCTGCGCTCCCACCTGCCAGTCTTTGGCTGCTGGGGCTGCGAGAGACACACTCTAGGAACTGCTTGTCGGCTCTCATTGCTAGCGCAGAAAGGACTCCAGCAGCCCAGAGGAGTCCCCTGAAGAAGGCTGCAGGTGCGAGTCTTTAAGAGCAGAGCACACGGAAGTTTGAGGGGTGGGCATGCAGAGCCCGTAAACGGCATTGGAGGAGTATGGGGGTCTCTGGGCAGAGCGCTGACACATCCATGCAGTGGCTCGCAGTGGCCCAGAACACTCTATTGCTCTTTATATTTATGTATCTGCCTCACCAGCCCCTCGGGGGCAAAGGCAGTGCCTCATTCCTCGTAGACTCCCCGGGACCGGCACAGAGCACTCTGCAGACCTCAGCAGAGAAAGCACTGCCCTCCAGTTCTTGCTGGCTGTGTGCCCTGGGGCAGGGCCCCCCGGAGCCTCAGCTTCCTTACACATCTGTCCACTCCCAACATTCACTGAGCATCTCTGCATATTGGCCTTTTATTTCTGAGCACTTGGGACACGGTGAATGAACCAAAGACCCTTGCCCTCATGAGCCTGAGATCTAGCAAAAGAAGAAAATAAACATCAGAATAAGTAAAGTGTATAGTATGTCAAAAAAAACACTACATTTAGGACTATTATAAAAAAAAGAAAAAAAAGAAACAGAAAATAAGTGTTGGCAAGGATGTGAAGTAACTGAAACCCTTGTGCGCTGTTGGCAGGAAACAGAATTATTATATGATCCAGCAATTTTACTTCTGGGTATATACCTAAAAGAATTCAAAGTGGGGACTCAAGCAGATATTTGCATGCCCATTGTGGCATTATTCACAGTAGCCGAAGGTAAACTATATGAGAATAATACCGCCTCCCCCCCCAATTTAAACTACTATAAGGAGAGTTTTGTGTTAGATAATGCATTCTGTACTAGTTAGTTGTCCTAACACGACAGCAACACACACTTATAAGCCTGGCACTGTGTTAAGCATTTTAGAGTGATATACCATTTAATCTTTGTAATAACCCTATAGGAAAGTGGTATTATTATCACATCAGATTCCCCCCACTCCGCGCCCAAAGCTGGATCTGCTAACACTCTACTACCCCAACACTACTGAGACTCTCGAGGCACAAACCCCAGTCCCTTTGCACTCACCCCAGCACGGTAAGTTGGAGTTTTACTCTACTTGGGGGTGGTCTGTGCAAGAAATTGCCTTGAGAAACAGATTTGAACCAAAGTCTGCCATCCTCTTCGACACCCAGGGAGAAAGTTGTGAGTTTAAGGCTGAAGAAAGATCTGAGAATCTTGAGGTTCTGGAGGTCATGACAGCATTTCTGAGCTCAGTGCAGTTTACTGGTAGATAACTGGGATGAGCAGACTGCACAGTGACGATTCCCTGAACATTTATTTCCAGATCCTGGAGATAGGCGGCCCCTCTCTCTAGAAGCTCTAACAGAGGAGGCGACCGGGTGGTATATTGAAAGGTCTCTGTCACAGTTAGCGGAATGATACACTTTAAAACAAACTTCTGCTTACTTTCAGTATTACTGTCTGCTGTCTACGGGTAAAGTTTTCATTTGGATGAGCAGGCAGACAGCCTGCGATGGGTTTGAAGAGGTGGAATGTGACCCGTCACGCACTCCTCAGCACGGACGACTTTGCTTCCATTTTTTTTGGTAATACCTAGGCAAAAAGTTCTCCAAGAACAAAAGTTTTATTAGGGGGATGCTAAATAAATGTTGCAGAATGAATAAATTAGTATATGAATGAGATGCATTCGTGGAGGTGTGTTCAGAAAGCTTTGGGCGGGCTCCTCAAAGCTGTACCCAGGTGTGAACGCGCGCACGCACATGCGCACGCGCACACGCTTTAACTAACGGGAGATGCGGGGCTTTCCAGCTCGCTTCTCGGGTAACAGAAACAAGATTCAAAAGTTCGAGAAGCTAAAACAAGGGGACTGATGTAATAAGACTGTTTTACAAGAGCAGGTGTCGGACGCTGAACATTTGTCCCAAACTGCCCCACACAGGGAGGTGATGGGGGAGGCGAGGCTTAACAGCAGCGCATGCAACAAAAGGCCAGGGTACCGGTGGCCGCCAGCTCCTGTGACTCAGGCGTAGGACCTGGCTGCCGAAAACATTCGTGAGCTTCTGAGCTGCTCTAATACAAGCACAGTTCTCAGAACGGGAGACCCGAGAGGCACATGAGTCAGACCACACCTGAAGTCTGGGGCTCAGTTCTGGGGAGAAACATGGGCAAATGGTGACTGAACAAGAAGCCACATCACAGCAGAGAAGACAAGGGAAAAGCAGGGCAGAAGAGCTGGGCTCAAAGAAGCAAGAAGGTTGGAGCAGCTGGAGAGCAGGGGTAGTGTTGGGGTCACCTCGCTCTTCCCGGTGCCTGGTACAGAACCGGGAACACACTCAAGGCTTTGCAAATATTCGCCAGATCAACGAATTGGAGCGTCCCAAAAGAGAAAGAGCTCTTCCATAAAGGAGCGAGTTCTCCATCCATGCGGGTACTTAAGTACAAAACAGCCTCTTGCTGGAGTTTTTCTAGGAGGGATCCAAGCATCCAATGAGAGCCTGGGAACAGATGCTAACTTCTACGTCTGAGCATCTCATTCCATAAGTCTAGACATTAATGCTCTCGCCATGTCTCCTCTCAGACACTGTTTTCATTAGTGATTTCCAAAGAGAAGGCAGAGAGGAAGGACAGAAGAAGAAAGGGAGGAAAGAAGAAAGAAAGAGTGGCCATTGCAAGGGCCTTCGGTGCCCCGAGGCTGTTTGCCTTCTCCCCACGCCCAAGGAGAGGACCCACCACCTCAGCGTGTCACTTCATCAGTCTTCACTGTGGAGCATGTGTACGGTCCCCAGTAGCAGCCTCTTTCCCCTGCGGCCGGGCCATTTGTCTTTCTCTTTCTGCCCCTGACATTTACATAGTACTTGTGGAACAGTACCTGTTAGTAAATATTTGTCGAATGAATGAATGAGTGAATGAATGAGTGAATGGATCCGGTACTTTTTAGACTTTGTTGGAGGTATGTTTTCTACAGGGGTGTGTTTTTCCTACGATATTCATAGGTAGAGTTCGTGTATATTATTCCATTGGAGGAATAAGGAAGGCAGACGGGGGCAGGGGAGAGTCTGTAGACGTAAAAACAACGCTTTGTGGGTTTCAAAAAATGTCTGGCATACTATGCCTGAGGCCAAAACATCAGGTCATATTTACTTTGTTTTCCCATAAATAGTTACAAGTTTCCTAAAAAACAAACAACAAACAGCAACACCTCTTGTTCCTTTTTTGTAATGAAATCATGGGAGCATGTGTCTCTGAGATTCTGGGTTTTGATGCTCTTACTTGCTTAGTCTCTAAGGTTTAAAAAAATTGTATATTATCTTGTACTTTGGGTAGGGGGTTTTAATGAGCAAAGGCCCATAAGTACATGAAGAAGTTTCAGTGGGGACAGACAAGACTATCCCCTTTCCTCTCATAGCTCCTGCAGCTAGAGCCGTGCCTGACATAGTAGGTGCTTAGTAAATACTTAGAGAATGAATGAAACAGTCGCTGTCTGCCATGATGACACATATCACATAATGAGCACGTTATTAGCGGTATTATTCATCTACCAGCACCCTGTGATTCTGATCTGAAAGACAAATAAGATGAAGAAACTACTCAATGGTGGTAACCGAATACGTCAGGATTCAAAAACAGCGATGTCTGGTTCCAAACCCAATGGTCCCTCTTTGTCACAAGCTATTCAGGGGACAGTGCCCTTTGTGCCTAGTGAAGCTCACCTCGGCATTACCTGCTACCTGCCTGACCCATTCTTCCCCTGGTTGTTTTTGGGTCCAGATCCCTGGCTACATTTTTCAAATGCTTTTGAAAACAGGTAGACATAAGTATTGAAAAGATGGATAAATAGAGAGTTGGCTAAGTGTTAGGCGGATGATGGACAGTAAAATCAGCGGGTGGACAGCTACTTGCATACTAGCGTAGGCTTCTCCTCCTGTCTGTACCTGCAGGGTCAGCCTGACGATTTCAGTCTGGCAGTACATCCTAATGAAACAGATCTGCCTCTCCCTCTTCCCTGCCAATCCCGCCCCTGCTGCCTGCTCCGCCCAGGATGATAAACGCCCCCAAGTCAGGAAAGCAGGGCATACTTTTACATTGCAGTTTTTGCCCAGATCTCGTTAATTCAGGAAGATGATACTTCAGCCAGTGGGAAAACTCCTTAATTATGGGTTTCTTTTTGCTGTCTGCTCCCTTAATAAATTTGGAAACTATTTTATGTAAATTATATTGAATGGGGCCATTGCATTTTCCTGCCTTGGGAGCTGGAGCAGAGACGGGGAGAGCAGAAGGAAGGAAAAGTGGTGTCTGGTGACCAGCTCCTGCCCAAGGAGATGGCTGTCAGAACTGCATCTGCCTTTTGGCTCTACACGGCCTCCTCTTAGGGATGCGGTACATACACCTGAGCTCTGGGGACGCTGACGTGAAAGGGAGCCGGCGGCCGGGTGGTGGGCAACAGAATAATGGGGAGGCAGAAATCATGACTCCGAGTGATCCCGAGGGCAGGACGTGTAAAGGAAGCCTGGAGATGCCCGGGGTGGGATTGGGCCTTAATGGGGAGGATGTGTGGGCGGGAGTGAGTGAGAGAGAGAAAAGGAGAGGATGTTGATCCGGCCTGCGAGGCAGAGCTGGCAGGGCGGCCCGGTGGTGAGGTCCAGCGGGGAGGTCCGGCCTGGCCAGGGGCCTGAGAGGGGAGACCGCCCCTGAGCTCGGTCTCGGGGTCCACCTCCAGTGTCGAAGCCAGAGCCCATGCAGCCGCTGTCCATTCCCACAGACGCCTCCAGCGTGACGGCCCTTCGAGGTGGGCCTTTCAGATCTCGGAGTGGGGCTGCCTGAGCTCTACCTCTGCTCTGTGACGTACTGGCTGTGTGACCATAGGCAGGTGTCCTGACCTTTCTGCACCTGGACTTTTCATAGCTCTGAAATGGGAACGATAAGACCACCTGCCTCATAGGACGGTGCGATCTCCTGTCCACGAAGCTCTTGAAACAGTGCTTATCAGTAAGCTAGTAACTGCCCCTTGCTGTCTGACCATCTCCATCATGCCCACCTGTTAGTGTCAACCGGTCTCCCGAGCAGGAAACAAACCTCATCATATCTACTTGTGGGGAATGGCCGTTCCATTTCCCGGAACCCACATTCCCCCAGGTGAAGACCAACAGAGGCACTAGGAGTCAGGGGAGCAGGAGGAGGCCATCGGGTGGAGAAGGGGGCAGCAGAGCACACGCTGGAAGCATGAACGAGAGGCCTGCCTGCCGCTCACACAGCCCGCCGCCCTGTGCGGAAGCGCAGGCCTCCCTGTAGTCCTCTCACGAGCTGCAGAGGCAAAGATGAATGACAGCCCAGGACAGGGCCGGACCCCAGGGGACCCCCAGGGCTTCAACAGACCGAGGAGTCAGGGAGGGAGGAAGGGAAGAAAAGGAAGGCGGTCTGAGGGGAGGAGGTCCGTCTGTAGACCGGAAGGCGGCCTCAGGAACGGAGAGCTACGGTCCCATGCGGGTCACAGGCCTGGACGATGGCTGGGCAGAGCGGCTGCCTCTCCTCCGTCAGCCCTCGGTGGGTAGGAACCCGAAGGAAAGGGCGAAGGAAAGGACTCTGTGGGAGACCTACCTGATGAGAGCAAGTCTGTCGCTCATGGACAGCATGACTCGGTCCCTCCACAATGGGTCGGGGTGCTGGATGGGGCTCATTCGTGATTATGCCTCGTAACGGAGGCATCTGACGTGTGAACGTTCTTGGGGTATAATTAGGGATTTTATAAGTTAAATGAATATATTATTATAATAAACTAGGCATTTCCAAGAAAATCCTTAGGGGTGTATAGTGGCATATTTGATAACTGCTGAATGACCAATATACAAGTTCTTTGTTAAAAACCTCTTCCAAGTTATAGCCATTCAATTCTAAATTTAAAACACAAACCTAACTCATCAGAGGCTACTTTTGTGGCCCATTCCCACTATTCCCGCTGATGGTCACAGCGAGACTTTTCATGTTCGATTTTGAACGTAGAGCTGTAATTTGCCTGCTTTTTTAATGCACAATTATTAAAAGCCGTGGCTGGCTTAAAGGCTTTCCAGATTAACAAGGAGAGACTTGGCTTTCCTGGGAGGGTTGGGAAGAACTCCAGCCGTGTGGCCAATTCCTGGTTATTGATAACTTTTGGAATCCTGCTGTGCTGGCCTGCCTCATGCCTACGAAGCAGAAAGGTGAAGACAAGTAATAATGGAGACCTAAAAATATAGCAACCAGAATAAATGTGTGGCGAGGAAATTCCAAGCTTTATTAAATGCGCTTTTGGTGAAAGAAGTCCTACAGAGAATGCCTTAATAAATTTCAAAGAGGGAGGTGCGTGGTCGCGGGAGCAGCCTACATAAGCAATTATGGTATTTGTGGAATGTTCATACCGCAGCCTGCCGGAGGTAATCATCCGGCCAGTGTCCCAATCGTTTCTCGTGATACGGCAAGGTCCAGGGCAGGGGTTTGGGGCTGGCTGAGACTCACGTCCTTGCATTGGAAGATTCTGTCACTGTCATGGACTCCTCGGTTTGGAAAGTACTTGAGAGTGTAGCCAGCCCTATACACAGACAGTGTTCCCACACGTCAAGATCTGTGGCCACAAGGGACCCGATCCTGACATGGAACGTCTCGGTAACTCGTTCCCGAGTCCAACACCTGCATCCAGGCAATTCTTCCCGACGTTCGGCCTCAGTCCCCCATGCTTCCCTGGGAGCTCCTTTCCTCTCATTCTGTCCAAACCAGAGCTGGGGAACAGCTGCTCTTCATCCACGGGTTCACGCACTTGAGGATCTTTATTTCATCTATCCCCTAAGTCTTGTCATTTCCAGAATAAATACTCCGACTCCCAGAAACGTTCCCCGAGGCTGACCCAAACCGTGGTAGCCGATTACTTTCCAAGTGCTTCCTCTAATGCCAATATTAACCCACGGCCCCGTCTCAGCCTCCGGTCTTGACCACCATGCATCTGATGGGTAGTGCAGGGACCTAGTTCAAGCCAAAGCTCCTTCCAATACTTGAAGAAGACTCTCCGTCGCCTCTGGCTGTGAAGCTGATCTGTCTACGATCACCCTCCACATCCTCACACCACAGTTGCTGTACTTTTAGTACTAGCTCTGTGCCAGACGCGGCTACACACTTTCCGTAGATAATCTCATTCTAACTCAGCCCTGTTGGAGAGATACTTTTATCTTCAATTCACAGAGGAAGAAATACCTTCCAAAGATCTCATTGTGAATAAGTGACTGGGATTTGAACTCAGGGCTGTCTGATTTTGAGCCCAAGCTCTTGCCATGATGCCAGGCCTCAGCCTGGTACCTGCATCCCATCAAGACAGGAATGATTGAAATGGACGGAAAGCATCAGAAGAATACCATCTCTACAACCATATTTCTGGAGTTGAAGCCCCGTCTTGATTCGTGCTGATCTTTCCTATCCACAGAGAGTAAATGGGGTATACATAAAGCTTTCTTTAAATTTCATTCTTTAGCCACGTCATCTGAAAACAACAAACTCCACTATTGCACCTATTACGTTTAATTGTAATTATCTATGTATACACTTGTCTGCCCCCTTAGTCTTTGACCTGTTCCAAGGCGGGACTTCGGGTCCATTTTTGTATTTTCAGCACCTAACACAGTGCCACTTACTGAGTAGACACTCAAAATATCTTTGGATTATGCCTGAATGGCTGGATAGATGGAAGGACGGATGAAACACACACAAATCCACACTAATTACCCCAATTCTCAAATTCAAAAATACTTACAGATATGGATCCTTTGTATACATGCCACCCCCCCCCGCAAAACAAAAACAAAACCAAGAAAACACAAACTGGTCAGAGGGCACTGACCGGTTGGCAGGTAAAGAATGTAATCTCATTTTCTCCGCTAACTCGATGTGCGATCTTGGACAAGTCACTTGTCTTCTCATCTGAAATACGAGGGAAGTTGGCCCAGATATTTGAGGCCCTTTCCAGTCCAAAATTTCCATAATTCTATGGCTATCCACCTACGTTAATCAGATTTATCTAAATAATCACACACACAAAAAAAACACTTCATGCTGGAGAAAGTCATAATAAACTAAGCAAAACCAAATGCCCTTCAATATCCTGTTGTGAACTATAAAATGTCCCCTAAAATCACATTTTCCCCTTGAAACAGGATGTAGGAAAAATATTTTCCTATTAAATCCTTTTAAAGTACAAAGGAAAGCATTTATTCTGTGATTTGCCATCCAACTCAATAAAAAGTAGAGAATTCGGCCATCTTAATTACGGAAGATACTGTCACAACGCAAAGGTGGTGGGAATCCAGGCTGGAAATCCAGACGCCATGCCGACGAACACACGGCCGGGCTTTTCTGGAGGGAGTTTCCGAGTGCGTGTCGAGCGGTTTATTTCTGCCATTATGTCAGGGAAACCAGTAAATGAGTTTTTATGAGGTGATTTATGAAACTCCTGGGGTGGACGAAGTGAGCGCTGGGGAGAAGTGGTGCCAGCTTCCAAACCCTTGGGGGTTAAGGGAGAGCGAGGACTTGAACTTTGGGAACTGTTGATGGCTTTGCTGCAAGTTGTGTCCTTTAAGATGGGTTAAGCAAAGTGGGGCTGCTTCTTAAGAGAGGTAGAAAGGGCGCGAAGATTTCAGAGGAACGTCGCCCTGCACTTTGGCTACGTGGAAGCCACCTGCTCATCCAGGAAGGCACAGGAGGGGTCTGCTCAATTCACAATCACCCCACCTGTTGGACCTACTACCTGTGGCGGGCGGAACAATGGTCCCCAAAAGATGTCCAAATCCTAATGCTTGGAACGTGTGAACACGTTAGGCTACATGGCAAGGGAGAACTGAGGTGGCCGATGGAATTAAAGTCGTTAATCAGCTGGCCTTCAGATAGGGAGAGTACCTGGATTACCTGGGTGGGCCACATGGCACTACAAGGTTCTTAAATGTGGAAGAGGGAGGAGTATAGGTGTCAGAGTGATAGGTTATAAGGACTCAACCTGCCACTGCTGGCTTTGAAGTGGAAGAAGGGGCCACAAGCCAAAGAATGTGGCAGCTTCTAGAAGCTGGAGAAGGCGAAGAAATGGATTCTCCCCCAGAGCTTTCAGAAAGGAAGTCGACCCTGCCCGCACCTTGATTTTAGCCGAGACCCGTTTTGGAATTTTGACCTCTAGATCTGTAAGATAGCAAACGTGGGTTGTTTTCAGCCACTAAGTTTGTGCTAATTTGTTACAGCAGCCGCAGGAAACTAACACAGTCCCAAAGCTCCCACCCAGCAGTGTGTCCTGACAGCCACGTCTGAACCATATGACTGGATGGTAAGCCATAGCTGATTGGACCCGGGGCAGATGTCTGTCCCAAGCTGGGCCAATTTTTTCTGCATGCTCAGAATGTGGGCTTGGAATTGATACAGCCATGACTAGAAGCCTAACATAAACTCAGGGGCTGCCGGTGGCCCGTGTTTGGCCATGTGAACGAGAAGCAGAGAAAGCTGGTTTGCAAAGATAATTATATAGAGGAAGAGAGGGGCAGAGAGAGACGGAGAGAGGTCTGATAGCATTCTAGTTTCTAGCTCCCCTCTGACGTGAAGTACAAGTCTGCAGGACAGATGGCTCACCCAGTCACTGCTTCTCACTGACATCTGAAAAAGGGCCATCTCCAGTTACTATGTTATTGTGGCAAGTTCATGATTCCATGGGCCCAGGAAATGCTGGTCTCCTCATGCCACCCCACAAGAAATCATACTTCTAGGCATTGGGCACCTTCCATGCAGCCTGCTTATACCATCTTTCCCGAAGGAAGTAGGGCTATAAAACCAACCTAAGGGATGTGACGATGACAACATCTCGGTGGCTGATAATAGAAAACTATTTCTCACTCACAGCTCACATCTGTCATGGGTTGGGCAACTGGATGTGCAATATACCCTCTTTTTCGTGGAGGCTGCATTTAAGGACTTCCGTGAGAGACCCCAAATGATCCCGAGCTGTCTGCATCTGTCCTGATTGTATGGAGGGTAAACTTGTAGGATGTTGTATTTGGGAACTCCAATATGACTTACTCTTTTTCAAGGGAAGAGCGCCTGGCCTAGTGAATGAAACACTGTTATTTATGAAATGTAATTTATATACTGCATCAAACTGGGCAGTTTGTAGTATCACACCACACTGTTCTTCCTTTTTATCCATCACCCCTCTCGGCTTTATGGGGTTTCAAGTAGTTATCAGTCCACTGTCAACGGAAGTTTCCTTGCTCTGAGGTTAAAAGAGTAAAATAAAGTAAAAAATTAATAAAAATCAAAATCTCATATCCCACGGTCTGTGGGAAAACTAATGGCCTCCTCGGTGACTTCTCTAGGAAGACTATGTACTTGTGGTCACTTGTGCCTTTAGAGTCTGATGTTTTGCGTTCACTTGGGTCTCATCTCTACAATCTTCTCC
Organism: Pteropus medius; assembly: GCF_902729225.1. Lineage (NCBI taxonomy): Eukaryota > Metazoa > Chordata > Mammalia > Chiroptera > Pteropodidae > Pteropus > Pteropus medius. The sequence goes on along the minus strand of NW_024349804.1, from coordinate 11,160,833 downwards.
GCTCTGCAGATCCAGACAGAAAACTTAGACCTTTGTTGCCACCCTCTTACCCCCAAAGGCCCAGGGCACCAAACGCGCACACTGAAGTTTTGGTGTAGCCCAGCCACTCCCATTCAAACGCCCTTTTCAATGGACTCCTCTCTCCTTCCCTGGCCTCCTCCCCAGGTTCTGGTTTCCCCCTCTAACCTTTAATTCAATCCCGTTCACTATATTATGCAGAGCAATTTAACTCTCTTTCACTCTGCCCCAGGCTTACCTTTGCCCAGCCAAAGACTCATTAATGTCTCAATAAAACAAAGGACCACTTATGCAATACAGAGGCATTGGCAGAGATTTTGTAACTTCTCATTTTCTCTTACTCTGTAAGCACAAGAAAGCTGTATGGAAACTTATTTTCCTCATACAGGAAGGCTGAAGCGGCTATAGTTTGGGTTTTAAATAACATTTTCCCTCTTCCTTTCAAGTACATTATGTCCTTTCTGGACATATAGATAAATGTATTTAACACAACGAGTCTCAAACTGTTGCTCTTGGAACTCCTTTACCCTCAAAAATTATTGAGGACTCTAAATAACTTTTGTGCATATGACTTTTATCTATTGGTATTTACCATTTTAGGCATGAAAACTAAAATGTTATATATTCGCTCACTTAAAAACAAAAATAAATCCACTACATATTAACATAAATGGTATCTTTTTGTGAAAAAATACATTTTCAAAACAAACAAACAAAACTTAGAATGGCATCATTTGACATTTTTGCAAATCTCTTTAAAGTCTGGCTTCATGGAAGGCAGCTGTCCTGCATTCAGTGTTTTATCATAGCACAAGTCACACAGCCTCGGGAAAATTCAACTCACGAGAGAAAGAGTGAAAAGTCACATAATATTTTAGGATTATGAGAATAACTTTTTATCTTGCTGATCACTCTGACCACCGCTGTGTTAATACTCATCCTATTTGTGCGTCGTATTTTAAATAAGAAAACAAACTTGACAAAATCAGTGAGATCGTGAATTAAATCTGAATCTGGAACCAAAAATGTAAGAGCTCACTAACGTGCAGTCAATTTAAACAACTATGACTTAAGAGAGTATGTCTGAAAACTATCCATCAAGAATGAACAGAAACCGGTGACACTCATCCGCCCTTGTCTCTATCTGATAAATTCGCAGTCATCCTTCAAGCCTGCCTTCTCTAACAGTGATGCCTTCTCTACAGAGCTCTTCCCTACCACAAATCATGACAGTGATATTATTAACAACGGCAACGAATTTGTACTGGTCATAAATTAGCCACGCCAAGATACTTTATACGTGCTGTCTCATTTGATTCCCACAGTAATGCCCTGAGGAAGGCACTGGCTTCCTGAGGCTGAAAGCTGAAAACGAAAGGCCTCTGGCCTCTCTCTAGCTTTGTGCCATGCACACCTGCTCTGCCCTAGCACTTAGTGAACCCAGATTGTCACCGTCCCGCACCGTGCGGGCTTCGGTTCCGCACAAGGTGAATCCTTGAAGTCAGAGGTCAGGCCGGGTCGCTTCTGGTCCCCCACAAGCCGCGTGTTCAGGCTCATTGCGGGAGCCTACGCGCAGGGATGGAGACTGTAGGCTTCCTCATTCTCTGGCTGCCACGGCGCACACGCCCCAAGCGGACTCACAGGGCCTCGGGGCTCAGGGACCTCCCTTTGCCACCAAGCTGGACCAGGTTTGCTGGGAGGAGAGAAGGGCGCGGCTGTGCGCGCCGCGGGACCCGTCAAGCGCGCGGGCGGAAGCCGGAACCTTTTTTCTCTCGCCGTGGAAACCTCGCGGCAGCCGGAACCTTTCTTCTCGCGTCGCTGTTGGCGGGCGGAGGAGTGCAGACCCGGAACGGTCCTCCAGCGGCCGGGCTCGCACAGCAGTCGCCGAGTGCTGACGTGGGCCGGCTCCGCGGGGTCGGGGGCAGGAGGTGCAGGTCGCCATGGCGGTGGACATCACGCTCCTGTTCCGGGCCAGCGTCAAGACCGTGAAGACGCGCAACAAAGCGCTGGGAGTGGCGGTGGGCGGCGGGGTTGATGGCAGCCGCGACGAGTTGTTCCGCCGGAGCCCCCGGCCCAAGGGCGACTTCTCCAGCCGGGCGCGCGAAGTGGTAAGCTGGTTGCTATGGAAACGGCGGGCTGGCGAGTGGGGGCGACCCGCGACCAGACCCCGAACCAGACCCTGTCCCGTGAGCATTGAGTGAAGGGAGCGCCTGGAGAAAAGTGGGCTGAAGCGGGGACAGGGGAGTTGGTCCCAGAGCGCCGACAGCTGTCTTAGGAAAGGAGCAGCCTTATTTCGAGGAACGGGGACGTATATTGGGGAACTCTAGGAAGCAGATTTCTCTTGGGGGGAGAGATGCTTGGAACTCTCAGTTCACAGAGTTCATGGGCAGATTATTTTAAGGTAACGAGTTCACCGTCACAGCAGACTCACGCCGGGGAAATTTCCCTACAGCCCTCACAGATCTTTGCTCTCCTGTCGCGGGACTGACCACAGTGTATTTGCCTCTTCGGTTTACTTGTCTCGTGCTCCTACACTTCCTCCTCTCCGCCCCCAGCATTGCGTTCAAAGGTCATGTTCAGCTGACCTCTTCCTTCTCGTCTCCTGAAATAGATTAGGGATCAGTACATCTTGCGACTGGTTTAAGATAATCTTTCACAAACACTCTGCGTCACAGTCATCTAAACTACTTTGTTTCCCGAACACAGCGGGCTTTCATTCAGGAGAGCAAGGACTTTATCCTTAAGGGCAGGAACAGTGTTGGCTTGGCCTCAGAATCACCAGTTCCTGACTCAGCATTAGTATGTGTTTGTTGAATGAAAACATGAACAGATGGTTGTCTTCTCCCACTAAACTCTGTAAGGAGTGAGGAAACTGTGTAAGGAGAGAGATGTTTGCCTTGTTCACTTTTGTACCTTTGGCACCAAGGTGAACATTGTTTTTGAGGAACTAGAAGCTTATACAGTTCTGTCTGTTCTCTTTAAGAAATAAAAATACAAAATCACAGCGGTTCAGAGCTTTGGGAGGTGCAGGTGAGGGGCCCTGACGCTTAAACTTCTTTAATTTCATGGTAAATCCACTTGTGTTTGGCATGCAGTCCAATGCCTGATATTTTGCAGACACTCATATTTTTTAATAATGTATGTTTGCATGAGTTAATGAGTTGCAGTTTGAGCAGCGGTCCCAACCTTTGTGGCACCAGGGACAGGGGCTTCTACGAGAATCTAATGCCTGAGGATCTGAGGTGGAGCTGAGGTGGTGATGCTGGCTCTGGGGAGCGGCTGCAAAAACATAGATGAAGCTTCGCTCACTCGCCCGCCGCTCACCTCCTGCTCTGCGGCCCAGTTCCTAACAGGCCACGGACCGGTACCAGTCTGTAGCCTGGGGGTTGGGGACCCCTAGTTTAGATGGCTTGGATTTAAATCTGGGTGCTGCTACTTAGAGATTCAGGCAAGGCCTGTTACCTGAGTCTCATTTTTCCTTTCTGTAAAATGGGCATGATAATACCCTACTTAACTGGTAAACGAATTATTTGCATCTTATGAGACTATGTATATATAATAAAGAACCATTCTGATCATTATTATTTCCCTTCATCCCCTACTCCAACCCCACACAGGCTGTTTAGACTTATTTTCATCATCGGTGCCAAACTGTATTCCCTAAACCACTTCGCTTTCTCGTACTTTCATTCCTTGCTTGCAAAGGGGATCCAAGTAAGTGTGTGAAAGAGTCTGTGAAAATCTTGTGCAGGTACCTATAGCATCAGTAGTAGAGACAGCAACGTTCTTCTGTCAAGGTGAAACTCTTGATCAGTGATGGCAAATGGGCAAATGTGTGGCAAGCATACAGCTGTTTCTCTTTCTTCCTCCCTGTGACCGTAGTAGCCACTGGTCATTTCCCAGCAGAACTGTATAGCACAGAGTCCCTTGCAACTGCGTGCCCAGGCGACCATTAACAGGTGTTCGGCCTGACATTCAAGTTGAAATCTGCTTGACATCTTACCTGACGTATAGTAAAAATAGAACCTGTATGCCCAAAGCTGAACCATGGTCTTTTTTTTTTTTTTTTAATGTACTTAAAAGGATCTTAAGTTCATGTTGTTTAGGCTTCTCATTTTATAGGTGAGAAAACTAACACCCAAGTAAGTGAAATGACTTGCCCAGAGTCCTATTAGCTGAGGTCATAGGACAGAGCAAGAGGTAGAAACCAGGTGCTTCGCCCTCAGTTTAATGCTATTTATTACGCCCACCCTCCATCCTCCTACCTTTAATTCCCACTGTAATTTTAAACCAAAAATTCTTTGGCTTTTAAATGGCAGTGGGTTTCTTCCTCTTGAGTTAATACTGAATTCATAACTGGAGACAGAATGGGATTTAGAGTAGAAAGACCTGAATTTGATTGCTTCTTACTTTATAAATTTGATTGCCTCTCACTGTATGAATTTGGGCAAGTCACTTAACCTCCGTTTTCTCACTTCTAAAATAGAGTCAGTAATAGCAGCCTTATAAGGTTGTTACTCAGACGAAGTGAGAAAAGGTATGCAGATACCTGCATAAGCGTGAATTCTTTTAGTTGCAAATAACAGTTACCTAGTAATGTAAATTAGCCTGAGCAAAATGGGAAGGTCTTAGCTCATATCTCTGGAAAACACAGGATGGAGCTTCTTTCTCTAGCTCTTACCCACGAAACCCCAGGAGAGGGCTCTAGTTTCTGTTGGGATCCTGAGCCCTCATTATGGCCTTAGAGGGATAAGGTTCTTCAAGTGGCCAAGTCATATGTCCACTGTAGCAGGTGGGTTGGCATCTATGACGGTCGCCCTCCCGGAACCTTGGAAAATGCACTGCTGTGTCTCGGAGTGTGGAGTGAGGGATGTTGGGCAGGCAGACGCTACAGGATGTTCTCCACGGTGCCTAGCACGGTGCTGGCCATGCCTTCGCCTTACCTGGCAGGTCTTCAGCGCTGTGGGTACTGAGAACTGGAACTGGGAGTTTGTAATGACAGACTTCGGGTGTGGGAATGTGTCTGGAGGGACCTCCTAGTGGCGGCTCTTCGTTTCCTTACTGCCTCATCAAGGTTACGGGAGCCAGGGAAAGCACCATGCAGGAAAGTGGGACCCCTCTAAGCGGCCAACCTGTCCAGGGGCAGCAGAGGCCAGTGAAAAGCACAGGACTCCCGGTGTGGTAGCCTCAGGCCTGCCACGTGATCTCCCTGGGCCTCAGCGTCCACACTGGCAAAACGGAGAGCGTAGACCAGACAGCTGCAGTGATATTTTGTCAAAAATATTTTGATTACATATCAGATCATAGCGACACTCATTTGTGGGACATCTATTTCCAGATTAGGCATGCGGGGGAGGTTTTCTTTGTTTATTATACGTTGCTTTTTTTGTGAAAGCTGAATATCATTTTATTAAGGATTGATTATCTTGAGTTCCTGGCTGAAATTCAGAGTTCTGACAGTGACTCGAAGCCAGACGATCTGGTTCCCGCCGCCCTCTGACATCACCTCTCTATTTCCACACCCTCGCCTCTTTGCCTGTGCGGCCGGCCCATTGCTGCCTCAGGGCCTTTGCATTTATTGTTCCTTCTACCTGGAACACTTTTCTCCCAGAGTCCACATGGTTTGATCTTCAGGTTTCTGCTCACAAGTTGCTTCAGCGAGACCTTCCTTGACTGCCTTGTACAAAGTAGCAGCCTTTTTCTGTCCCTTACTCTGTTTTATTCGTTTCGTTATCTAATATATCATGTATCCATTTATTTATTATTTATCCATGAGAGTATATGCTTCATGAAAGCAAAGACTTTGTGTTGTTTACCACTAGATCTGTGGGTTCTAGAACCGTGCAGGGATGTGGGTTCTCAGATGCTTCTTGAGTTAACGAACATTGATCTGTTGTGTTGCTTTGCTTTCGGTGTTGGAGCTAGTCGATCTCTGCCCAAGGCTATTTCCAGTTCTAGGAATGTGTCACCCTAACATGGTTCCTTAATATCACACAAATACATTTACACTTAGCGCCGTGTCTGGAGTAAACATTAGAGAAACAGCAGCTTTTATTTCGTTAAATTTGTTATTTTGTTGTTAAGCCTGAGTCTAGCGCAGGAGCAAACGCATAAGCAGCACAGCTCCGGATGACTGAGTGACAGACAGCCTTAGACTGATCCCACGTGGCCTTGGTTTTCTTCGGAGACACAGCTTGTCCTGTGTGCCAACTCTGGACTCTAAAGGTTGAGCTGGGACCACCTGGGTTATTATCCAGAGTAGCTGGAAATTGAGTAAATCCTCCTTAAATGGGGTTTCAGTTGAGGGAGTGTGGTTTGAAGAGGCATATCAGGCAACAGGTGCCGGGGACTGGTGAGGAGCCAGAAGGCCAGGTGACCGGACCAAACGGGACAGGAACAGGTCAGGAAACTGTGTAGGTTTAGGCTACAGGCTTCAAACAGAGCATGAGCGTGTTGTGTGGATGGACTGTGCTTCTGAATTGTTCCCAGGATTTATTAAGATCTCAGCTTTTGAAATTATATTCAATAATTTATTCCATCATCCCATAAGCATTGAACGCCGGATGTGTCAGGCATTGTGAGGACACACAAAACTGTGAGACATACGTCCTGGCTCTTTGAAACTACGGATGAAGGGTAACTAAATCTTTTTGATGGAGAATCAGTGGACACCTCAGAGAGGAAGTGACAGTCAAATTGGACCTCTAAGGACGAAAACCGTTGCCCCGAAGAGGGGGCAGAGTCCGTTCCCGGCGGAGGGCAGAGGGTGCCAAGGCTCCGATACCAGCCGCAGAGTGACTGCGGGGAGCCCCTCTCTGGAAGAGGCCTGGGTGACGGTCGGAGTGGGAGGCGATAGGGCTGCTCCAGACCGGGCTGGAGCACAGCCCCACATTAGGGTAGGGCTGCCGAAGCGGGTCTCCTTGGGGTGATATTTTAAATAAATTCTTCCTGTCCAGGGTCTGGTTCTGCCTCGAAGCTTGAGGACCAGATTTGTCTACATTTACGAGGACAGGTAGCAGCTGAGCTCACCTCGACTTGTGTAAACGTCGGAATACCAGTTGGTTCATTTACTCTGAACACCGTAATACTCGGGGGAATACAAATTTTGAAAAATCAGTTTGTTTTTGAACTTCTGCTGTAGGTCAGGAACTCTGTTAAGGACTTTACATACCTGATTTCATTTAACTTTTCTCTCTTTGGGGGATAGAAATATTAAATGATTTTGCAGTATTATGCTATGAATCATAGCATTCTAGAATTCATACAAACCTGACGTTTGAGTTTTCCTTCACTTGGAAATCCACATGGGCTCCCTCTGGTGGGCGAAGTAGCAGTGACGTCTACAGTGGTTAATTACTGCCTTGTATTCTGATAAACTTAATATGTTTAAAACATTTTAGGTTTAAAGTTGACTTAAAAAGAGGCCCCTTAGGAACCTCTCTAAAAGAAAGTGAATAAACCAGAGGAATGAAAGTGTGTCGAATGAACTCATATAACTCGGATGTGAAATGCAGCACAGTTGTAATTTTAAACTCAGTAGTCCTTTTTTCTTCCTGACTTTCAG